>NC_134485.1:308797552-309104219 GCF_040206685.1 Ascaphus truei
TCTAGTTTAAGCGTGTCCCAGTGTTTCTCCACTATTGATCGAATAATGTGTGATTGTTTACTCTGCTGAGTAATGAAGAGTGGTAGTGGCTTAGAGCCCTCCTTACCCCACTGATTCTTTCTGCCAATATTCGTGGAGAGTAGATCCTCTCTTTTCATGGTGTTTACCAGAGCGAGTGTGTCTAGAAGCTCTTTTTCTTTGTATCCTCTCTCCACGAATCTTGCAACAAGTTTTTTTGACTGTACTTCAAAGTTCTCCTCAGTGGAACACAATCTTTTTAAGCGCATTAGTTGTCCCTTGGGTATGCCCCTCTTTAGTGGTGCAGCATGATTGCTGCTTGCCATCAAATAAGTGTTCCTCGAGTTGGGCTTCCTGTACACATCGGTCTGAATCTCTCCCTCCATATCTATATAAATCATAAGGTCTAGATAACAAATGTGGTGAATACTGTGGTCATATGTGAAGTGTAAATTATAATCATTAATATTTAAAGACTGGATAAAGATATCCAGAGCATGTGCATCACCCTCCCAAACAAAAATAAGATCATCTATATAGCGTCTATAAAAGATGATGTGATTCCTAAACATATTTTGATCACCATAAATAAAAAGTGATTCCCATAGTCCCATAAAAAGATTCGCGTACGAAGGTGCAAATGACGAGCCCATAGCTGTGCCTACAAGTTGTAAATAAAATTGTGCATCGTAACAAAAATAATTGTGTGTGAGTAAAAAAGTGATAGATTCAATGAGAAAAACACACAGTGCAGGGGAAAGATCAGATTCATTCAAAAAGTGTTGAGCAGCCTCTATGCCTTGTCTATGGCTAATGATGGTGTACAGGGATTGCACATCCATCGTTACCCATATACAGTTATGGTTCCATTGTATGAATTTCAGATCTTCAATAAGGTCTCTTGAGTCCTTAATAAAGGAGGGTAGACTTAGCACTAGAGGCTGCAAAAATGATTCAACATAACGTGATAAACCATCTCCCAAAGATCCAATGCCTGACACAATCGGCCTACCAGGCGGATGCGTCAGGGTCTTATGGATCTTTGGGAGATGGTAAAAAATAGGTATGACAGGATGTTGTGTGTACAGGAAGCCCAACTCTTTAGGATTGAGGACGTATAATACCTCGCCAAGTTCGAGGAGTGTTTTTCAACTCCCCGAGGAACCCTTGTGTGGGGTCTATTTTCAGTTTTTTGTAGGACACTGTATCTCCCAGTTGTCTGAGGGATTCTCTATTGTAGTCCTCCGAGGTGTTCTTTAACCCCCTGAGTGCTGTAATTTTACATCACTATATATATGGGGTAACAACACATTAGCAATAGGACTGTAATAGTGCATTGATTTAATAGGTGATGCTACTTATGGGCAATACCTTCTACCTGGCTTCAATCAAGCAATTAGGGCTATAAATGGGGAGTCTGGCAGACACATGGAACACTCTTTGATAAAGTTCCGTTGGGAACGAAACGCGTCAGAGGACGGTGAACATGTAATTTTAATGGCGTGTAAGCCACAATAAAGCTTTTTTTCACTTTTTGCACATGCCCTAGCCAGAGTGTCATTTTTGCGGTGCTCGTATCCCCCCTTTTGTTTCCTGTTACCTTTCAACCGGGACGGATGCACGCAAAGGAGCGGAGCTGTTCTCTGTCGCCGACACCATACAGGACACGGAAGCAGTAGCAAGTACATCCGGGGGTCACAGGTCGCTGTGTACCGTGAGGGTTACCAGGAGAAGACCACCAGTGGAGGACAGGATCCCCGGATAGGACGCAGCTGTACGGAGTGCTGCAGGACATCACAGACCACGGAACACAGAGAGGCCCACCAGAGAAGGGACCGCCGGTTGGAGACACGCTCACCGGTCAGGTTAGACGGCTTCACGTCCGTGTGTGGGTTATTAACCCATTGCGACAGACTCATTGCCTACTGCCCTATTATTCATTACCTTATACCTCAAGTGACAGAGCACTCCGCTTGTTTTATATATTAAAAAAAAAAAAATATCTTAGGACTTTCAGATTTACCAGCAAGGTTTTCTTTAGAGCACCCAATTAGGGTTAATCCCCTTACTCACCCACTTTAAAAAAAGAAGCGGACTTGTATCCCTTGGTCGTTCTGTAGATGAATGTCCATCCAAATCACTGATGTCTTTATCTGCTTGTGGTTTGTGTCCTTTTGGCTTGACTTTAGCTTTTCCCTCTGGTTTACGCCAAAGGTAGACACGTCTGTCTTTATAATCTGCTGTCACCTACTGTACTTGAACTTTTGTTTCTTGAAGTGTAGTAAGTCACTTTTACATTTTTCCAGTTTAATCTTTAGTTCATCCAAAGATGTGAGCTTATCTGCTCCTGTACTGATATGTTCAATGAGAAGTTCCACCGTTAGAATGTCACATCGTGTAACAGATAGTTGTGTACCAACCTCCTCCACCACAAGAATCAAAAGATCCAGCGATGCTTTGTTAAGGACCTGGCACCATTTTTCACAGAACTGCGGGTTACTGGAGCCTATCGTGGGTCTATTGTTAATCCTAAACCCCGGCGATATCAATCGCTGTCGGTAAAATTCTGACAATGTATTGCCATGTGAATGCAATTCTATTTCCCGTTTTTTAAGCATTCTAACTCACGTAGATGGTCTATAGGTCTGTCAGGACCAAAAGCTTCCTCCGTGAAGGTTTTAAAAGTATACGGTTGAGTTTTTTGTATACGGTTGCTCTTTGTGTAATACCAAATGAGAGATTACTCAGATTCTCCATGTAGAGAGTGTGACTAAATGAGTGTTGCACTGATGATACCTATGGCAAGCTCACACAGAGATGAAACAGCAAATCACACAGGAGTCCCTCAGGGGGGTTAAAAAAGCTCCTCACTTAATATTCTCCCAGTGGGTAATGACAACAGATGATAAAAGAACAAGGGATAAAGGGGAAAATACCCCACACATGAGAGAAACAATGTCAAATGTCACAGTTAAATCACACTATGAATCCAGCTAATTCTGCTAATGGTGCTCAGAATCTGCAGGACAGAGACAGTCAATAGAAAGAGGTGATCTGGCACACAATCAATGAAGCACTATAATGTCACCTGCCGGTGCCCACGGACCAAGGGGGGTCATCCTACCAGATCCCCAAGTGGTATCAGGGTTGCCTTTGTCTAGGGGACACTTTCCATCATCTGTTTTCAGGTAAAGCAATTAAAATTAAGCATCGCATTACGTGTCGTACTACATATGTGGTGTATATTCTGAGATGTCCGTGTGGTTTGCTTTATGTGGGCAAGACAACTCGAATGCTAAAAGAGATTCATCGAACATAAAAGTGTTATTAAAAAGGGCACTGATCCCACAGCGCTTGTGCAACATTGTGTGCAGCATAGGCATCTCATTGCATCACTAAGGCTCATGGGTTTTGAGGTCGTTCCCCCATGTAAGGGGGCTGTGGATAGGGATACTGCACTCCTCAGAAGGAGTGCAGATATTCTGCACATTCATTCTATTTTTTGCTGTCTTTCTGATATTGTATGCACTCTGGTAGATTTTATAGTCTTGCTGGAGTTGTCTCCTTTAACTGCTGTGGTGGTGTGTTTGTTTGAACTGCAGGACTCCCTGATATCAGGGGTTTGGTCTGCACATGTGCAGATCTCCATTCTTCACTCTTAGGCAGGGCTTCTATTGCCAGTAGTGAATCATGGTTCAGGGACATGCAACTCTTAGGTGATTGGGCAGGACGATAGGGGAGTGACCTGGGAGCCTGTGATGATGTGCTGAGCTGCCCTCATTGAAGCTGCTTGTTTTTCATGATGATGGCAATACAGCTTACTGTGTTTGATGCCGCGCATGCGCAGTTACGAGTCACGCCAATGATGTCAAGTTTTTTTCGGCCCTCGTGCCATTCCCCACCTGGTAGCACTTAGATAGGTAAGTGTAAGGGGTATTTAAGGGTTTTTAGCATTATTTAGTATCAGCTCTCATCTTGAAAAAGGCTGCCCGTGTGTAGCCGAAACGTTGGATTTATGCTGGATTAAATTTTCTTCTTTGTTATAAGACCGTGCGCCTGGACTTTTCTCTTTATCCAAATGGAATAGACCTTGGGAGTGCCAGGGCACTGCCTAACTTCTACCCTATCCTTATTGACACATGTGCCAACAAGCCATTCTTCCATAACAGAATGTTTAAAATGTCCTGTGGGCTTTGAAATGATTAATGTCAACTTTTGTAATGGTATTTTGCAAAACTTGATGTGTTCAATTTGCAAGATTTCATACTAGCATTAGGGTTAAAAATGACCCTCATGAGATTTTCTTCAAATATATTATAACTGTTTTTTCCAAAAAAATTGCAACATTATGGTTAAATAAAAGATCTTCAAAATAAAGGAAAAATATTTAATGAGCTTTCTGTATTATTATAAATGCATACATTGAATAGTATTTGCATAGTCATTGTTCTTGTTTTGTGATTAAATGTTTTGTATAAAAAGACAATTACATTTTCTGTGGCTTATCACAGCAATTAAAAGAAGCAGCAGGGCATTCAGTAATGACTTTTTAGTTATGGCTGTGCTAAGACTATTTTCAACGGAGCTCTATTACCTGGAATACAATTGCAGTCTTAAATTTGGTAATAATGCAAGTACTTTTTTTATATGTTTAATTGATCATTAACCTAACCATGACAGTAATTTAATTTCACATGTGATCACTTCTTACAAATTCTAAATTGTATCAAAAATCCCTTACAAATTGTGAAACAAAATGGACATCTTAAATTATTAGCATTTTTATTAAATTATTACCAAGAGAGTAATATATTTTACCTTTGTATTGGTAAAAGTGAAATGTTTTTCTTTAAAGGTATGATAGTCAGTGAACCCTATCACACATTTACATACAGTAGATATTGTTTAATATGGATTTGTTACTAAAATGTAACCTTGTTGTTCAAGGAGGATTTTTTCAATATACTGTAATTTATAGGTCTATTCTAAAAAATGACATGAAATCTGCATGAAGAACACAATCTTCTTCGAACACAAAGTACATTTTTCTTCCACTAGGTAGATAACAGATGTAGCATCTTGTATGTATCAGCAGCAGTAGGACATGTGCTGTTTAACCACGGACCGAGTCGAGTTGGGATTTCATGGCACAGTGCTTTGCAGGGGGTAATGGCCTATCAGAATTAACACAGCGGTCATACCTGCTTTTGAATGGCACTCCCGCTGTGTGACTCCTACCAAACTGCATCAGTCTGTAAGAGGTGCACATTGAGAGTAGACAGAATCAGTCACTCTACACCTCTAACAGGCGAGTGTGCAGCTTTTATGTTATTTTAATAACACAATATTATAGCAGAGGGTCTCCAGAGCTAAACCGCATTCATTTTAGCCTCAGGAACCGCTGTGTACTGCATTTCAAGACCCGGTATTTGGTGCTGGTATCTCTGCCATGTTCAAATGTCCCTCGCTATGGCCCACGTGACCGGGACATTTAAACAATGCAGAGAGATACCGGCACCCAATATACCTGAGAACACCAGTCTGCACTCTTTTGAATGTTATATCTGTGTGAATCAATGCATTGCTAACACCACTGCCACTAGTCTAGTCGCATTGAGTGACTGATTCAAAGTGAGTTGAGTAATTATGTAACAATAACAATAGTTAATTAACAGAAAGGTCAGACAGGCTGACACTGAGATAAACTAAATGTAGCAAATTTGTGTGGCTGCATAATTAGTCACAATTTTCAGACTGACATGCCTGCCAATGGCCTCTGAGTCTGTCAATGTCACTGCATGCATGCTGTCATATAAGTTGCTTGTTTCTAATTTCCTGCCTCAACTACCACCACATCATCATCATAATTATCTTATTGGCAAAACCAAAACTTTGAAATATAGCATTATATTACTTATATTTTATTTTGATCATCTAGTGGAGCCCAAACAAAACTACTGTGCTATGACAGTTATGAAGTGCTACAACCTACCGTAAAATCTGTCAGAATTGCCAATTGAGAAATTGGCACATGTAATTGTAGAAAGCCAGCTACCAATTATGTAACATCCAGTTTGTCATTGGCATAGTGTTTGGTTTGTTGTGTTTATTAATATACTGTATGTACAGTATGTCCTAAACCACAGTTACTGTTCCATCTCTCAGTAAACCCTAGGTATAGATGCAGTCAGATTGATCTCCACCCTGCCTTGCACTTTCAGCGGGTTAACCACGGCTCAAGCGTGGCCTGATCACAGCCAAGTGCAGATTAGGGGAAACATTTCCCATCTGGATTAACACAGCGGCTTCCCTGCTTCTGAATGGGACTCCCACTGCATTAATCCTACGGGTCCACAAAAGTCTCGAAGAGCTGCACAGTGAGAACAGAAAGAATCGATTCCACTCCCATCACAGCTCTAATAGGCGATTACGCTGTTTTATTTTATTTAGATAGGATTGAAGCAGGGGGCCTCTGGAGCTTAACCGCATTCATTTCATGGTCCCTTTGTTTCCAGAGGAAAAGGCCTCTGTATGGGATGTCGATATCTCAGGCAAGTTTTATTCTCACAACTCATGGCCCACGTGACCAGGACATTTAAATTTGCAGGAGATATACTGGCACCCGATTATGGGGCCTATGCCTTGGGAAGAAAAGGGACAGTGGACCCAAAATGCATTCGGTAAAGCTCCAGAGACCCTATGCTTCAGTACTATGTAGATAGAATAATAATAATAATAATAATAAAAATAATAATAATAATAAAAGTGGCTTACTTACCTTAGTGGCTACCCACTAAGGTAATGAAGGGATAAAACATGAGTACCCACTTTGTTGGAGGTAGAGGAGTTGGGTGAAGGCGTTAGTTGCCCTAGGGTGGCTGGTTAGGCCTCCGGGAAGAGTTGTGGGAGGGGTTAATCCCTTCATCACTTTAGCAATTACTACCACTAAGTTTATGAATGATTAAACCACTCCCTCTATCCACACAGGAATCCTAACCACCCACCTGGGTGCAGGGTCCTGCTTCAAGTAGGCTTGCCCTCTTCACTGCTCGTCCGGGTATCACAAAGTGCTGATCACACTGCAGCCTCTCTGCAACTTCTCCAGGTTGGATTCAACATCACACTCTGTACTCTGTCTCACAGAATGCCACACACTGTCAAACTTCTGAGATTGTCTGTTGCTCTGATCAGCAGTGCTCCTTACATAGTCCCATACCTTCTGCTGGGTAGGTGCCTCAGACACTGTGGAAAACAAGGCTCTGAAAATTCCATCCCCAGACCTGATCATTGCCATTCTTCACTCACCCATTGTCCTTTGTCTCAATCCACATTTTTATGAAGGTACTTCGGCTGTTTAAATCACAGAGTCCCTTCCATAGAAATGTACACCCACAAATCACATTACAAGTCTGCTAGCTTAGAAATGATTACAGACAATACACATTTACAGGGATGACATTCCCAAATACATTGTAGTGCTTACACATAGATCACAAAACACTTTACCTCATATTGCTTGCTCACTACACTAGGGATTGCATTTACAGGGAATAAAGTGTTCTGGAATAAAGTCTTACTTACATACTGTAGTACTTTACATATTGCCTGTTCTCCCCCAGAAATTAAATACATTTGGCTGAATTAAACATTACTGAGACAGCCAGTTTACACCGTTTTAGGGGTCAACTAGCTGGGCTTCACCTTTATTTTGTGATGCCAGCTACCTCTACCCTCACATCTCCGCCCTCAAGGATCATCCTAGCTCCCTCAACCACTGTTCCCTCTCTGTCCCTTGTCTGGTCAGAGCACCCGGTGTGTTCCCGGTATCCAAGCTCACGGTGATACGGGGACTTATCAGACATGATCTAAGTGTCAGGCTCGGCCGCCCGATGTCCCTGCACTCTAGATCATGGTCTGTCCGCACCGCCTCCCAATACCACTCACTGAGCTCCGGTCGCTCACCAGGGGAATGGTCAACAGGAAAGTAAGGACAGAGGTTAGGTTGGGTCTGGCTTACCTGCCTGGTCTCCTCGGTGACCCCGGTACATGATGGTTCCAAATGCAGGGGAGCGGTAATCAAGGTGGTGGGCAGCAGTGACAAAGGCACCTCCGCCATGTCAACTGCCCAACTTGGGGTCTGTGTGGCTGTCACCACAGGAGAATATTCCTCTTGGGGCACTGCCCGCCTTTGTTTCCATGTGACGGCTTTCACAGGAGCATCGTCCTCTTTGTAAGAACAGATAAAATGCCCCAGGTCATTGCCGAGTAGGATGTTGGTGTCCAAGCCAGGAAGCACTCTGACATGTCTAGCTCCTCGACCGGCACCCTAGTCAAGGAATACTTGGGCAACCTGTAGAGACCTGGGGACACCATCCAGAATTTTCACCTGCATCTCTGTCCCTGGGAGCAGGTGCTCTGGGCTGCCATATCAGGTTGCACCAGAATTATCGTAGCCCCAGTGTCAATCAGACCAGCCGCCCGCTTATGGTTACGGGGTGCAAATATCTCCGGTGGGCATCATTAGCTTTCAGCCTGTCAGCTGCAACTCGATGCCAATCTAACTCCACTGCTGTGCTGCTGGTAGATGCTTCGGGTATAGCTGGCTGGGTCCTCTGCTGTACCTGCTGCAAAGCTTCCCTTTGCTCCACCGTTGGGAACAACCTCACGCAGGTGATCAGTCTCGTCACTAGGGAACATTGCACTGGATTGGGGTTGCTGGATTGGGAAACGTAGGGAAAGTCCACTCACAGATACCGTAGCCAGTTACACTGGAAGCATTGGTCCTTTGGAATACCTCTGCGGCCCTGGCTGCAGCTCGCTCGGCACTAGACTCTGTCCTCCATGACTGTTTCTTGGGGAGTGTAACAGGGACTAATCACTATTTGAGAGAAACTGCCTCTAAATCCAGCATTGTGCTGGTTAATTGCACACAGAAAGTCAACCAGACTCCACCTGGCTGATTAGAACTCTTAGAAAAAGCCTGATGTGAGAAACAGGAGAGAGATTCCTTCGCTGACAGGAGAGCAGAGAAGCCTGCACACAGACACTGTCTTGAGCACAAAGGCTTTGATGAGATCAAGACATCCAGACACCTATATTTCCCAGACACCGAGGACCCAGGACTGACATGGAGGGCCTCCTGCTTAAGGTACCTCCTGAGACTTTGGGGTGATAGGCTGGTAATGGGGAAATCCCTCCAGTCCTGCAGATAGGGTCTGGGGAAGTAAGTTAGCCCTTACAAAGGGATAAGGTTTGCTATATTTTTGTTTTTGTATGTTTTGCCTTGATAAAGGAACAGGCTCAATAAAGCCAAGATAAAATTGCACCTAAATCCGTCTCCATAATATGTACCTCTGCACACATCTCTAACAGGGAGAATCAGCCACTTTCAGTGCTCATGCTGCCGACACTTGAACTGGGAACAGGAACTACTTTCTGTAAAGGGTCAGAGTGTTAACATACTCATCTGCATGATGGTGGCCTCCTGGTAGATGAATGGCTTGTGGTCTATCATCCACTCCCGCACCTACGGTACACATTTCAACAGGAAGTGCTCTATCATGAGCAGATCCAGAGGCTCCTGAAACATGGCTGCCTTACATCCCTCTATCCACCAACGACAACAGTGGGCAAGGCGGGCGGCAAACTCCACATGGGTGTCCTCCGTTGTTTTATGCATGAAGCAAAAGTGCTTGCAATATGCCTCTGGGTTTAGGGCAAACCAGACTGCATTCACGTGGTAGTTGTCCTCATTCTCCTCGATTCTCGCGATAGACCACCTGCACCTTTCCACTCAGCTGGGGCCCAGGAACTTATCCATGATTGCTCTTGCATCTCGTTTTGCTTACAATTCTTCTTTAAGTCCCTGTTACGCTGGTGCTGCCCGCAGACCAGACCCTTCACTTGTACTGAGATGGGGATGTATATGTGCACGCACCCGCAGCAGAAGGAGCGTGTCCGGAGTGTGGTGTTTTGGTGTTGCCAGGCCAGGTGGATATAGCTATAGCAATACTTGCTGGTACCGGGTAAAGAAGAGACGTATTAGTTGCCGTTAGCCAAGGTCAGGGAGAGGAGAGATCCGGAAGGTCAAGGTCCAAGCTGAGATCGAGGGACGTGAGAAGCAGTGAAGTCAGGAGGGAGCCGGGATCAAGAACCAAAGAGAATAGTCAGCCAAGCCACGTTGTAACCTGTGTAGCAAAGAGAAGACGAAAGCCCAAGTAGACATCCAAAAGTGGAAACTGTCGAGCGATGTGGGAATGGCAAGAAAGGCATTATATAGTGCGGCTGGTGAATAGGAAGAGGGGGAAGACCTGGAGGAGCACGTGGAGCCGTCCTGGATTGGCTGCCTTGAGAATTATACAGGTGAGCAGCTTTGGGGTAGGATTACAGCCTATGCGTGAGCTGGGGGCGTGGCTTCACTGCAGGAGCAGTGAATTATTTAACTTGTTCAAACGCGCGCTCCGAAATGAGGGGGAGCGCGCACCCAGGAGCAATAGAGCAATAGAGTCCCAGCCACCCGCGGAACAGCAACTGCCCGCCGGGGACGAAGGGTAAGTCCCCCAACCACGGGGAATGGGAGGGACCGGCGAGGGAGTCATCCCGCAGCACCGATAGCAACGAGAGGTGAGGGGAGGTCACTCTGTGACCGCCGTGACCCCCGAATCCTCACAGTCCCGCAGAAAAGCATCAATATTATTGGTACCATCCACGAACTTCATAAAGTTGCTGTACTGCCCCTCGGGCTGGTGAACGTACGGACCGCTATTGCTATGGGTATGTGATGTTCAGGGGATTCCTTCCCCTTCATGTGTCCCTGACGTCACAAACGTGCCTACCCTCTCTGTTCCTTCCCCTGCTAGCCTCCATTCCTTTACCCACACCTGTCCCTTTCCGGCAGCATCTGACGCCATCCCAGCACCACTGCGCGCTCTCTGCAAAACTCGTGCACCCGCTCGGTCCCTGAGCCCCTGCTGCGGCGTTCCCCCCTCGGTCTCTACTCCTATCCCCTTACCTCCGACAGCTGTCCCCTCCATTCCTCCCTCGTCCTCTGTGGGTGTCCCCACGGCGCGGCGCTCCACGCGCCTCATGACGCAGCCTGTGCGCGCGAACTCTCGGATTACAGAGGACGCGCACACACGCGCCTCTTCTAGGGTTTTTCCGCCTCCTTGCTCCTCCTCTCATGCCCTGCAGGCGATCTCTCTCACTGGCTCCCATGTCTCCTCCTCTTCTCCTCCTCACCTATCCCTGCTGTCTCCCACTTCACCTTCTGCTCCTCCTCTCTCTCCTATTGGTGTTCCCTCCTTTATAACCCCTGTCTGTCCTTTCTCTCATTGCTCTGCATAGCTCTTGTTACCCCTGTGTGCAGTCCTATGCTTGGCTCTTCTCTGTGTTCCAGCTTGTTCCTGCTCCTGCTTATACCTGTATTCCCCTGGTTTGACCTCTGCTCGTCCTGGACTACTCTGCTCTCTTTTGCCCTTGAACCCTGCCTACGAACCCTACCTTGCTGATCTCTGTGACCCCTGGACTTTGGCTTACGAACTTGACGACTCTGACTTCTGGATTCCTGGACTCTGGCGCACGGACACCACTATTGTTATTCTGAACTCCCAAGGCGTTGCAAGTATCTCTAACCATCTTTCAACAGGCCCGGCAACGCCATACAACACTCCGGGCATGCCCTCACTGCTGTGGGTGCATGGTAATACCCTTCCCACCTCAGTATTGGGGTCTTGCCAGGTCTGTGGGCATACAGGCGTGACATTATGCAGAGCCCCCTGAGGTGGGTACAGGTGTATCACTTGAGGCCTTACAATTTGTGAGCAATCAGCTGTCCACAGTCTCCAGCAATTGGCTAACCTCTCCCTTCAGGAGACACCAATGTTTCCAGCACCCCCGGTTGCCATGACCTATGCTAACTCTGGACCCCGCACTACATCACCTAATTGCTACGATGGGGACCCCCTCGTCTGCCGTGGTTTCCTAAACTAATGCGAGGTGCAATTCGAGATATCCCCCTCTCAGTTCCCCATTGGTTGTTCTAAGGTGGCTTACATCTACGCCTTGCTTACCGGTGACACCCTCGCTTGGGCTTCTCCCCTCTGGGAACTTAAGAGCGAACTAACCCAAGATTATCCTAAATTCAGACGAGAATTTCAGCAAGTATTTGATACTCCTGCACGGCGCGAAACAGCCGCATTCTCTCTCTTCCATATTTCACAGGCCTGAAGATCTGCTGCCAAGTACGCAATCGATTTCCGTATTTTCGCCGCAGAGACCCAATGGAATGATGAGGCACTCGCATATTGGCACGGACTCTCTGACACCTTGAAGGATGATCTTGCTTCTCATGCCCGGCCTTCTTCCCTGGAGGAGTTAATTACTCTGAGCGTACGCATGGACCAGCGTACCCAGGAGTAACGGCACGAGTGACACTGTTCTCATTCTCTTCCTTCCTCTGTTGTCTCTCACAGGTCGCCTACTTCCCCCCTCCTGGCACTGGATGCCCCGGAGCCGATGCAAATCGGTAGCCAACAACTTCGGGCTGCGGAGAGAAATTGACGCCGTCAAAAGGGACTCTGTTTCTACTGTGGTTCTTCGGAACATCGTCTCTAGAACTGTCCCCTGAAGCCGGGAAACGGAAACACCCAGTTAAGGTAGAGGGGCTTCTACTGGGTACTGTCTCTCCTTGCCCCTCTCTCCCTGAAAATCCCCCAAAGAAGTTTATGCTTCCTGCCACTTTGGAGGGTCCTGACCTTTTCCTGCAGGTAAAAGCTTTTATTGATTCTGGATCTGGTGGTAACTTCCTGGACCAAACCTTTGCCTCTGAGAATCAAATCCCTATGGTTAGGAGAAAAGCACCTATTGGTCTCGAGGCCATCGACGGTCGATCACTCCAGCCAGCATTTATCATCTGGGAGTCCATTCCTCTCACGCTGACCTTGGCCGACGGTCATTAAGAGGTAATAATTTTCGATATCTTCCATTCTCCTACTGTTCTTATTTCTTTTAGGATTGCCTTGGCTTCAACTCCACAATCCGCGCATTGATTGGACCGGCACCCTGCTTATCCAGTGGCCTTCTTCCGCTGACTGCTCCTACGGCTCCTCCTGTTGCAGTGCTTGCCGGCCTGGATTCCGTCCCTTCCAATCTGTCGATCCTACCGACCGTGTATCATGAGTACTTGGATGTGTTCAACAAGGTACAAGCTGAGGTTCTACCTCCCTATCATCCGTACGATTGTCCTATCGATTTGATTCGTGGGACCATCCTTCCAAAGTCGAAATCGTATCCTTTGTCCGTTCCTGAAACTGACGTCCTACATTCAAGAAAATTTGGAAAAAGGATTCATCCGCAACTCTACAGTAGCGACATACTTTATCGCACTAAATGCCGGCGGCATGCCGGGATCTACCCCAGCTGCCGCCAGTAATAACCGCGCGCCGCCGCGTTTCCCACATGCACACCCCCTCCACCTCGCGCGCAATTTACTCTCCTTCCGGACCCCGAGCCCGGCTTCTGCTCTGCCCCTCTGCTTCCCCGCAACCCCGCTTACCTTAATTTCATCTCCAGGGGTGTCGGGGAAGCCTGCGGAAGCCGGGGAAGACGGGGAAGCCGGGCGCGCGTGTGACTGTGACGTCACAGTGCGCCGCCACGCGCCGCGGCTACCCGCTTCCCAGCCGCATACAGCCAGCGGCTTTTGCTCGAATAAGAGCTGCCGCTGCTGTACCTCCCCTGCTGGGGCAGGCTTCTTCTTCATGAAGAAGAAGGATGTATCACTTAGGCCATGTATTGACTTTGGCTGATAGAAGATCGGCTGCCATGGTGTCCGGCCCAGAAGAGCAAGCATAGCTGCCGAACTGTCCACTGCGGTAGGGACAACCACCGGGGCGACAATGGGAGGGGTTGGATCCGGAGCTCAGTTGATAACACAGACCACAGTCTCATCGGCAGGATCTACATCTATGTCTGCCGCATTGATCCCTGTTGAGTCATTCTCGTAACGATCCAGGTCCTCGGCAAGGGCTGCCTTGGTGTGGCTGTCAGTCGGCAGCCCATACTGGTCGCATCGGACAACCAGGTCGGCTTTGGTCCATCTCTGAAAATGCCCTTTTTCTCCAGACATTTTCCATATTTTGCCGAACTAATATAAATCTGAAAGAAAAGTAAAATTTCAGGTTTGGGTAACGTTTGTCTTGAACAACTTGTCCCGCGGTCTTGAGAATTCAAGACCATCTTTGAGCTTTGATTTCCCACAAGAAATCCCAACACAAAGTCCAGTGATCCCACCGCTATGCCACTAGAAATAGTCTTGGGAGACCAGTACTTTTCGACCAAATCCATCGTAATCACTAGCACCAGACGGGACAAAGTTGTTGAATAAAATGAGGTTTATTTTGGCAAGCAAGCAGACAAAACAAAGATGCACAAAACAAGATACAATACCAACTGGGGGACCTGGGTAGTAGACTCTAGCCTCACTACTGTAGGTGAAGGGGCCTTTTAGAGGTCCAATTTTTGTAGAAAATGCCATGTAGCTTTTCACGGGTGACCAGGCTATTTACACCTTTTTACCAGGATCATACTGTCACGGGAGACCAGCGCTCTTAACACCTTAATACCCAGATCCTTTGATTGAGCAAAGCAAAAGGTAAAATAAATTGGGATTTATTTACAACATGAACATACACAGATTGATTTCCGAAAAAATTCCAATTAACACTTACTGGGACGGGGCAAAACAAAATAAAATGTTCCCGGAACGAGCTTCACAGAAATAAAGTCTATTGGCACAAATTCCACAGAGCTTTGGCTAGTGGTGCCGCTCACAACCACTTTTTCTCGGCCGTAGATAATCGTTTCGTTTTCCCGCTGTAGGATTGGTTCTGGATTCCCTAGTTCTTACGAACTATTGACTTAGGTTACGATGTGATAAAGTTTCAAATCCAGCTCAGATGAATCTAACTCCCGATCGGCTGCATGGACTTTTAAAAGCACCAAAGTCCTTTCTGTATACTCTGCAGCGAATCTTGGCATGGGAGCCAAACTTCCCACAAATGGCAAGGTTGCCAGTACTTCATGGAACCGGGCAAAGGGTTTCATGGTATGTCACAGGCATGTGAAGACTTCACACCTGTCCCGCTTAGCATACCTAACCAAGCCCACTTCCCAGACGACATCTTGTCTTGTCTCCCCTGTTCATCTGGCCATATGCTAGGGAAAAGCTGTTTCTCTTTATCCCTCTCCACTTAACACTTTAGAATGGGGTTCCTTTGTTAACTCTGGACTAGTTCAGACATCCATGCACTGTACCAGCAGGATATCTTAGAAGTTCGGGTTAAGTTATGTGTGACTCACTTGCAGGGATGTCCTGCCATATACCTTTTTATCACTGTACTTGTGAATCAAGGGTTTCCGCTGCTCCGCCCACTTGAATGCAAATTCCTTGGATTTTACAATATTAATGCACTTAAAAGAGGGGGGGGACTTTCAATCATGACTTTTTATGAAAGTTTATAAAAAGTAAAATATACTCGTTTTAATAATTTACCCCCAGCCGCACACACAGCAAAATTCAAAGCGCTAGAACGTTCCTAGAAAAAGTTAGCTTACGGCTTATCTGCTATGTGCGAGGCTACTGGCTTTTAAAACCTTTTTTCCTTTCTTTGGTCTGTGGAGAAACACTGTTACAATGTTCATAATTGATACTTCACTTGTTACAACACAAACATTTTCACTCAGGGTATTGATGTGGCCCCCTTATACCTAGCAGGACACACACGGACAATTATAATACATTTACAGGATCGTAGCCATTAACAGGGCTGCAGAGCTGACACTCCACATTTTCCCAATATGCCTCAGGGGTACCCATTTGGACATAACATCCTTATTTACTTGCCTGGGTACCCCCTCACCATCACACATACATTGAGAAAAACAAGGTAATGAAATAAATTGATGTTAATTTGCATACATTCACTTACACACAATGATACACACACTAAAGGCAAATAGACACACTTACTTTGGGACTGGGGGTGAAAACTAGAATTTTATGGGTCAAGGTAACTTAGTAGATCAGTTTTACCCTGACCGGGAGTTTCGGCATCCACTGAAACTCAAATCGGCATAAAATCCCAGCCGCGTCCACTATGTTCGATTTTGAGAACTTGGGCGCAAAAGCTGGATTTAGGGGGTTATGCACCTAGCTTCGAGCTTTTGTGCCCGATTGGAAAAAATTTGCACGGCCGAAAAAAAGTGAAGTCAAAGGTGCGATTCACTAACATGTTCAGGGCATTTTGTTCCAGCCGAGCAAAAATATGCCAGATCACGCGAGCTGCTTCCCCCCCCCCCACCTCTATCATACTTAAACTTGTAAAGCGCGATAGGTGATAGAAAAAAAAGCCTGTAAGAACTAAATGGAGACGCTGCGTCTCCATGCACGGTTCTTACAGGTGATCGTGAAGCATAAATATACATTATAATAAAATTCTACATGTGCAGGGATCTCCTGAGCTGAACCACATTGGTTTCAGCCTCGGGACCCCCTACTTCATGAGATACAGGACCTGTTATGGGGTGCCGGTAATCCCTGTGCTTTAAAAGCTCCCACATCACTTGACCGGGGGATTTAAATCCTGCAGGATGATACCAGCATCCCATAACGGGGCCTGTATCTCATGAAACAGGGGGGTCCCTGTCACGGGGGACTGACCTGTAGAATAATTGTATATTTTTGGGGAACTAGATTGGGCACAAAAGTTGAGCAAAATAAATTGTCATTTATTTCCTCACAAGACAGACCCACGACAACCTCAGAATAAACACTTACTGAAGAGAGAAACGGGATAAAATGTCCAGAAAGGTGCAAAGCACCAAAATATTGTCCTTTAAAATGCAGTCTTTTTGCAGGGGCGCAAATTGCCAGCCCAATCCTTCTGTGAATAGTGTAAAGTTCTTTCTGGTCCGTTGGGGTCTGATAGATACCCCCAGCAATAACGGAGTCCTGGCGCTGAGTTATGTCCTTGGTTCCGATGTGATAATACTCTCTACGTTCCAGGGTCGTTGCTGCTTTTATCCACTGTTAGAAGCTTTATGGAAATATGCTCGCATTGTAGAATGGAAAACGAAAGACAATGGGGATAGCTTGGGGAGCATGTATATAGTTTTTGAGAGCCTATCTCCAACATACCCACCCAATCCCCCTCATGGGAATTTTCCCATTCACCAATCCCCAACTTGCCACAGTTTGCAGAGTGGGCACTCTAGTGAATTCTGGCTATTACAGTGCCTGTGCGACATTACTACCTGGCCTGCTTAGCATATGTGTACTCCCCTTTCTACCTGGCGTCTCCCAGGCTGGGTGGGGAACTCAGGGTGTGAGCTAGCCCAGATGGCTAACCGGATTTCCTATTCAGCAACCATGCTGACTCTTGGGCTTTCATATGCAACACTTCCCTAGACTCACATGCATAGCCTCAGCATGGGGTCTATGAAGCTTGCATAGGAAAGTGTCCCAGCTCATAGGTGTCAAAACATTTGGTCCATGTGTGCATTTCAATGACAGTAGAAAAAAGCCTCATCCTGTCTGTCAATTTAAACTGCAGCAAAAATACACTTTATTAAAAATACATGTTTCCCTTGTCCTACAATTATATATTTAATATGTGGGTGCTTAGGGTGTTACACTAGGGCTGCATACCAAATTTCAGGTTGCCGGCCCTTTTCCTTCCCGAGTTATGGCTTCTTCTTGAACTGGCAATGCTGGGCTATGGGCTCCTCACGTCAATTGACTTGCTGTTACGGGGTTCTCACGTCAACTGACCGAGTTCCCACGCCAATTGCTAGATGCGTTTCAAGTACGCTATTAACCGGGACGGAGATACATTGTATCCGAGAACCACTTGAGACGGGAAACCACAGCCCTTTGATTCAATTGACTCTGCGGTTACGGCTTCCAGTCTCAGTAATGGATACCTATACTCGGCAATGAAACAAAGAGACCGCGCCACGCTTATCCACTTAACTTGTGGTTTAGAATTCACAGCGGCATCTTGTGTCCAAAGCCAGTAATGTCAGTGTTCTAGGTTATACACTATAGCAGGCATATACGCTACTGCAAAATGGGGACAATAAGGGACAGATGGAAAAATAATACATGTACAGTTCACATAAAATTAACCCCTTCATCCCCAATGCGAAATAGGGGTAACCAGCCGAGCATACTGCCTTTATTAATGCGCTGATTACCCACAATTTTGTTACAGACCCCGAAGCTGAAACCAATGCGGTCTAGCTCAGGAGACCCCCTGCTCATCTACACTATGATCATAACACACATATCAATAAAAAATAATTAATTACCGTAGCGGCTATCTGCTATGGTAATGAAGCTGGTTTAATATCATTTTTTTTTTGTAACTTAATTTTTATTGGTTTTCACAGTATTACAATAAATGCATACAATCATTGTTTTCTTTGATTTCCAGCATTGAATACAGTGTGAAACAATATTCTTCGTCAAATTAAAATAAAATGAAAAATAAAAAAGAAGGGAAAGGTGGGAGGGGGCAGGGTGGTCTGTTCCATTTAGATCTTTCTAACCTTCTAATTGCCAGCTCTCCGCTGCTTCTACAGAGTTTTATGTACTCCACTCGGAGTTCTTGCCTCATTCCTTGTTCTTAATACATTTTCTCCACCTCCAGAATTAGAGGAGAACGCACTTAACGCTATCATTGCCATTTGTGGTCCTTTCCACTCCTGTGATGTCTGTTTGGGCCAGCCACGGTGTCCAAACTTTTAGGTAATTATTGTCAGTATTGTTTAGGAGGCTTGTCAATTTCTCCATCTGGCATATATGCCAAATTCGGTTCTGAGTTTTGGGGATTTCTGGAATTTCGTTTTGTTTCCATAATGCTGCTATCTCGCACCTCGTGGCCAATGCAAAATGTGCAATCAATTTCAGGTCTGATTTGGCTAGACCCGGGACTTGTCTGCTCAGCAAGAATAACCATGGGTCTAGTGGAATTTTAAAGTTAAGCATCCTCTGTAGTCAATCTCAATTTGATCCAATATAGGGGTTTCCCAGGGCCAAGACCACAGAATATGCAACAGATCGGCGGTCTCTCCACATACTTGGGGCATGTAACGATGCACGGAACACGCCCCCTGCGGCGTGTCCCTTCCTTACCTGTTTACTTCTGATCGCCGCCCTCTAGCTGCGAGTCAAGATCCTGTGTCTTTAAGGATTCTGAAGCAAGCAACGCCATCTTGCTTTCTGGCAAACCCTGCCCTCTTCCTCCTAACAGGAAGTAAGCCTCTCTTTGACTTTCTCTCTGCTATTAGTCTTTTTCTACCAGCCCTGGTGCCTGCTATACCCATTGCACGCTGTTCCTGCCTGGACCTCCTTGGGACCTTTACTCTCCTTTGGATTCCGGAAGACTGGGACAGTCACTCATATACTACTAAGGTTAGTTTACCGTCGGGTAGTGTAGGTACCTGATTAGTAGGGTTCACCTTGACGTGGTAGCAGGCTTATAATTCCTTGGCCAATGGATTAGACTAAGAACCCTTATGTTATGTTTAGTTTCGCTGCACCTTGCTGTTTTTGTTACTATGCCTTTAAGAAGTCTGGACGTTTTCCAAGAAGCAATTCCCTTCTCTGGATGTTACCTTGTGCTCTGGACTCCATGCCCATGTTCCTGGTTTCCGTTTCCAGACTCCCGTGCTGAAGCGTTGGCTTCCCAGCAACCCCCACGTTGGTGCCTGAGAGCGCACGCATTCCCGCTCTGCTGTCAGAGCGTGCACGCGCATGCAGCTGGATCACTCATGTCTCTGATTAGGCACCACACCGCCGGACGCGTCACGCATTCTCATGCGCGCGGCGCGGTCACGTGACTACGTGCGCCGATCCCAAGATACGCGGCAACTTACTCCCTTCGTATCCCCTGCGGCCTCCCCACCTCGCTGACGGTCCTTCCCTTTTTCCCTGCGCTTGTGAGGAGAGCACAAGCATGACAGGGCAAAATGGGGAGTATCCTGGGACAAATATTGATAATCTAAATAGAGTGTGGTATCACCTCATCAATACTTTAAATGCATTCTCATCTAATGTGGTGCAAATTGAACTTTTAGAAGTGGCTGTAACTATCTGTGTCCACTCCTCCTCCTCCCGTGTCTCCCCTAGGTCCGCTTCCCACATCAACATATATTTTAGTTTTTGTGTGACCTTGGGGCTAGAACTGATCACTTCTCTATACATCTGCGATGTGAGTCCACTCGTGTCGGTCTCTACTAGACAGAGCTTTTCGAAAGTAGTCAATGGGGGGCGGGGCGTATGTTTGTTATAAAATGCTCTGATCTGGAGGTATCTATAAAATTCAGAATGGGGGATTTCATAATCGGATTTAATTTGTTCAAACGTTTTAATTTTGTTATTACCCTCTAGATCCCTAAGTGTATGTATTCCGTTAACCTTTCAAATTGTGAAGTCTGCCCTACCCAGGCCTGGAACAAAGTCCAGATTCGCTCAAAATGGGGTCATCAAGGGATCCCTTAGTGGTTAAGGTACATGTGAATTTGTTAAACTCCCAAACTGCGAGGGAGTTGATCATTAAGGAGAGTGTGATGACTCAGGAGATTCCTTCATCTCCTTGTCCCTCTCTCCCATCTCCTGTTACCCTTTCTACTCCTTCCCACTCCTCTCCTTCATCTTCTACCTCTCTCCCCTTGCCGCAGCCCGTTCCCTGCAGGTCTCGCATACTCACACGCTCCCTTAGCCCCTGCTTTGATCCTCCCCACTCCATCTCCCCCACGGTAGCTCCTTTACCTTCCCCTGTGGTGCCATCCATCCCATTGCCTCCTCCTTGCGTGGTGCCCGCGGCGCAGCGTTCCGCGCGCCTTGTGACGCGTCTGGTGCGTGCACCCCCTCAGCCCATGGAGGATGCGTGTACATGCTCCTCTCTGCCTTTGCTGGCCATCGCACGGGCACAGGTCTCGCGCGATCTACCCTCCTCTTGGCGCTGTCCCCCTCCTGCAGTCTTCCCCTGATCTGTGCCGGCCGCGCCTGTGTTGCGGCCTGTGCGTGCGCATCCCCAGCTTACAGGGGGTGCGCGCACAGACTCTTCTTTTCAGGTTCCCCCTGTCTCCGCCTCCCAAGCTGTACAGGCCATTATCCTGATCGCCCCTTCTGTCTCCTCCTCGTCTCTCCCTGACCTATCTCTAGCTTCTCACTCAGAAGCGTGTGTGAAGAGCTCCTAGGCATTTGGTAAGGAATCAGCTTTATTCTTTCTTTTTTTGCTATATTTTGCTGTGGATCTGTGGAGGAGTATACTGTGAGTATACTGTGAGGTTTTAGAGGGTTTTGGGTGCTTTTCCAGGTTTAAAAAATGTTTTTGTTTTTCACCCAGAGGCTGCAGTGATTCAACCCAGCAAAGCTACACTGTGGCTGGCTGGAAACTGCAGTCTCAGACCCTCTCTCCTCCCCTACCCCTGGCTGTTTATTTTACTTCTAATTTCACTTTAATTTAAGCCTGATTTCCTTTTGTCATTTGCAATTTTTGTGAGCTCTGTGTCTTACTTTAAGACCTTCAATAATGTGGTGTGGTTTCTTGTAAGAGAGAGAGTTAATAAGTGGAGAAAAAAGAAGATTACAGTAGGTTTTTTTTTTTAAAAAGCTGTTTTTTCTTCCCCTCCCTGTGCAGAGATAGTTTGTTGGTTCTTAAAGGGACAGTTTCCTCTCTGCATCTCTCTCCCTAAGCACTATTTCCTCCCCTTACTTAGAGGCTTATTTTATCATGCCTGGGGGGAATAGGACTAGTGCAGTAACGGGGGCCACACCTGGACATTGGACTCCAAAAACTGGGGCCCCTAGGATCAATAACCACAGCCCTAGGCCTGGTCCTTCCAGTGCCCTGGCCACACCTCCCCCAGCGGCTGTTGTCAGTTTAACCCCTGCAGTCCCAGTTCCAACATGGGCACAGGTGGCAGCTGCAGGCGTTGACCCCAGCAACAACAACGCTGGGGCCACGCCCGGTGTGAGCAGGAAGCTTGGGGTGAGGTGCCAATGTCACCTGGCCTTAACATGGAGATCTATGTGAGGGCTGTGGCAGATGTTGTGGGTCCCTCTGCTGTGGTGGCAGCCAGCAAGATGTATGGTAGGGGCATTTTCTGCCTCCGTACGCTGGCTGCCACCCACACCTTGGTGCAGAAAGGCATCAATGTAGGGGGGACCTACATCCCTATAGGACCCATGGAGGGATTAGGCACAAAAATCATCCTGTCCAATGTGCCCCCCTTCATCCCAGACAGCCTCATCCGCCCACGCCTGCAAGCCCAGGGAGATATTAAATCTCCCATAACAAAAATTCCGCTGGGCTGCAGGGATAGAGCGCTGAGGCACGTGCTCTCATTTAGGCGGCAGGTACAAGTGCTACTGCTGGGGAGCACAGAATATGTGGAGGGTTCTTTTGGGGTGCCCTACGAGGGCATAACTATGTACTATGGCACGGAGGGGGTAAGGTGCTATTTGTGCAAGGAGCTGGGGCACACTCGTAGGAGTTGCCCGAATGGGAATTGAAATCCCAATTCAGCTCCTGCACCCGCCCCTCCCTCTGCCAAGACACCAGGTGCCGCTGTTCCCACCACAGTGGGGCCCTCGGGAGCCCAGGTCCCTTCTGGGACCACAAGAGATGTCGCTGTCCCATCTCAAACAGTGACGTCTGCACCCACCACAGCGGGGCCCTCAGGGGCCCAGGTCCCCCCTGGGACCGCAGGAGATGTCGCTGTCCCATCTCGAACAGTGAAATCTGCGCCCACCACAGAGGGGTCCTCGGGGGCCCAGGTCCCCCCTGGGACCGCAGGAGATGTCGCTGCTCCATCTCGAGCAGTGACATCTGCACCTCTCCCCGGGGAGCTGAGGGAGGGGGTCGCCCTGGAGTGGCCACCCTCTGTTGTCGCTGTCCCCCCCCGGGAGGATACACCCCGTGCCGCTGCGCCCACTGGGGCGGGGCCCTCTGGGGCCCAGGTCCCCCCTGGGACCGCAGTAGATGTCGCTGCCCCGTCTCGAGCAGTGACATCTGCACCTTTCCCCGGGGAGCAGAGAGAGGGTGAGTGGGTCGCCCTGGAGTGGCCTCCCTCTGTTGTCACTGTCCCCCCCCCGGGAAGAGACACCCTGTACTGCTGCGCCAACCACGGCGGAGCCCTCAGGGGCCCAGGTCCCCCCTGGGACCGCAGGAGATGTCGCTGCCCCATTTCAGGTGGTGACGTCTGCACTTCTCCCCAGGAAAAAGAGGGAGAAGAAAAGAGACCCTGAAGAAGTCACCCTCTGTTGTCGCTGTCTCCCCCCAGGAGCACCCTACCCCCAATGTAAGCATCGTACAGTGTGCGGGGAAGCGGTGGGAGGCTCCCGCTGAGGAGGTAGCGGTACCCTTTTTTGGGGAACCAATCCCCAGGAAGAGGAAGGAAAAAACTAAGAACAAGAGGGTGATTGAGGAAGGCGAGGAGTGTGAACTGTATTACGTTCACCCTCAGAAGTCTCCGAAGCGGAATGCAACATAAATTCCGCACAGGGTGGCCCTGTTTGGCCCACAGGTTAGGATTAGCCAGTGTAAGCCGGACCCCATAAATATGCAGTCCCCCACCCTCGAACATCTGGAGGGAATGCAGGAGGAGGTACCCGGCGTCCCTGGGGTGGAAGATCAAATTGCTCAACAACATGAGGCTTTGCTCCTAGAAATGGACGTTGGGGGCCCTTCCAACACCCCTCCCAGTTGGAGAACATCCCCAGTGGACTTGTGTTTCGGTGAATCTGCCGCGCCGGACGCAGTTGTCTTCGGGGACTTGGAGGTCCGCCAGGATCCCCCTCCGGCTGTGCCGCCTTCGGGTGCACACCTGAGGCTGAGCCCCAGTTTGTGTCACCGGAAGAAGGGGATGGGCTAGGGCTGACCCCCGTGGTTGGGGGTTTGGAGGATGGAGCGGGGGAGGCGGGTGTGGGTGAGGGTGTTTTAGCGAGCACTTCATTTTGCATCTGGGAGATGCCAGATGTGAGCTCTCCTGGTGAGGAGTTTTGGTCGGGCACTTTGTTGGAGGCGACTGCTGGGCTGGACCCTCCCTATGAGGTACTTGCTGAAAAGTGCCCTCCCGCGATTCCCGCGATTAATGCGAACGCCCGTGGCATCCCGTTTGTTCGCATGGTGGTAGAGGAGACCAGGAGGGCACTGTGTGCCTCGTTGCCCCCCCGAGGACACTAGGGAGACCGCTACCTCTGCCATACTGCCACCAGCTACCCCTGAACATCCCACCCCGGGGTTGGATGTGGAGGATATAGTGGACCCCCTCGTGGAAACACCGAGGAGGGGACCCACTTTAAGGCTGAGAAAGGCCCCCGCAGGGAAGGGCGGGGATCCTCAGTTTTTCAGTCAAGAGGAACTCGGGGAGTTGGGGCTCAGTGAGGAGTCCTCTTGCACCGCGGAGGCGGTGGACTCTTTGACCCCCATTATCCCTGCCCAGGAGCTAGATGGTTTCCTGGAGGATACCCTCTGCAAACACGGAACCACGAAGGTGCAGTTGGCCCTTGGAAGGTGGAAGGATGCCTCGGTCATTCTCCACTCCCTCTTAGTATACATCAGGGCTAACCACAAGGCCAAAATCTCTGGGCCTATCCATCTTCGTGTCCTGAAATTTCATAAATTGATGCAAGACCACATAAAGGCTTCTCGGGGTGTAGCTCCCTGAGCGCCTGTGGAAAGCAAAACTCCTGATTACCAATGGCTTTGAGCATCGGTACACTTAACGTGTATGGCTGTAAGGACGGGTTTCGCAGGTACCAGGTACTCTCCTTTTTACAGAAGGGAAAGTATTCTGTGAGTTTCCTGCAGGAAACCCATACCACTCCAGAGGCTGAAGCCAGCTGGCATTGGAGTGGCGAGGCAGTGTCTTCTTTAGCCACCTCACATCGTCATCTAGTGGGGTGGTGACCCTGTTCTCTGAGTCCTTTCAACCAGAGCTACTGCTTGCCAAAACTGTTGTTCCAGGTCGCCTGTTGCTTCTCAGGGTCCGGCACGAGGACTACACGTTTAATTTCCTGAACGTGTATGCTCCTGCCACCGGACCCCTTCGTCAGAATGTCTGAATACCTGGAGACAGTCGACGCGGACGAATACGTGGTGCTCGGGGGTGATTTTAACTGTACCCTCGATGCTCGGAGCCACACCCGTGTTCTGCGTCGGCCTTGCGGGAGGTCATCACCCGCTACTCCTTGGTAGACGTTTGGCGTGAACAACATCCTGAGGCATCCACTGAGTTAACGCATGTTAGGGTGTTTAGGGGTGAATGGATGTCCTGGTCCCGGATCGACAGGCTGTATATTTCCAGCCACAGCCTGTCAAGAGCCCAGTCCAGTGCCATTAGGCTGGCGCCGTTTTCGGACCACAATTGTGCATCCGTGAAGGTGACGCTGCTACCTGCAGCACCCTCGGCTGCATATTGGCACTTCAACAATACGTTGTTGGAGGACAAGGGGTTTGCGACGTCGGTCCGAGACTTTTGGATGGCCTGGAGAGGTTGCAGGTCAGACTTTGCCATGTTAGAGCAGTGGTGGGACATGGGCAAGGTTCATCTGCGCCTCGTGTGTTAGGAGTACACCAAAGGTGCCAGCAGGCGGCGCGATGCTGAGATCAAGGCCCTCAAGGAGGCGGTGCTCAATCTCGAGAAGCAGCTGTCTGTGGCAGGAGACCAATACCTGCAGAGTATGTACGTGAGGAGGAAGTGCGCTCTCCGGGACGTGGAAGATCGGAGAGCTCGGGGGGCGTATGTGCAATCCCGCATCCACTTCCTTCGGGAGATGGATCGCAGGTGACATATCACCTGCTTGTTGGCAGAGGACGGTACCCCTCTGACTGACCCGGAGAGCATCCGGGACAGAACCCGGAGATTCTATGTAAATCTTTTCTCTCCGGAGTCCATCCAGCCAGATAAATGCAGGGTCTTATGGGAGGGGCTTCCCACGGTCGGTGAGGATGGAAGGGAGCGGCTTGAGTTACCATTGACTCTGGCCGAGCTCTCTGAAGCCCTCAATCTCATGTCCCGCGGAAAAATGCCGGATCTAGACGGGCTGACTGTGGAGTTCTTACGGTTTTTCTGGGAGATGCTGGGACCTGATTTCACCGAGGTCCTAGCCGAAGCCCTGGAGACCGGTGAGATGCCCCTTTCGTGTCGGCGGGCAATACTGTCTCTGCTGCCGAAGAAGGGAGATCTACGCCAGATCTCTAACTGGCGACTGGTTTCACTGCTCAGCACGGACTATAAGATCATAGCCAAAGCGCTTTCGCTGAGGCTCAAGTCCGTGCTGGCAGAGGTGATTCACCCCGACCAGTCCTATACTGTCCCAGGCAGGAGAATTCATGACAACATCTTTCTGGTCCGGGACCTGATGCACTACGCACAGAGGAATGGTCTATCACTCGCCTTCCTGTCCCTAGATCAAGAAAAGGCGTTTGACAGAGTGGATCACCGTTACCTT
The DNA here is from genome assembly GCF_040206685.1 of Ascaphus truei. Classification (NCBI taxonomy): domain Eukaryota; kingdom Metazoa; phylum Chordata; class Amphibia; order Anura; family Ascaphidae; genus Ascaphus; species Ascaphus truei. The sequence continues at coordinate 308,824,089 of NC_134485.1, forward strand.
ATGCAGACCCTGCGGGCGTTTGACTTCGACCCACAATTTGTGGGCTTTCTCCAGATGCTGTACGCCTCTGAAGAGTGTCTGGTGAAGATCAACTGGTCCCTGACGGCACCTTTTGTGTTTGGTCGGGGAGTCAAGGGTGCCCCCTGTCTGGGCAACTGTACGCACTGGCCATTGAGCCCTTCCTCTGCCTACTGAGGAGGAGGCTCACCGGGCTGGTGCTGCGGGAGCCCGACATGTGGGTAGTCCTGTCGGCTTATGCCGATGACGTGGTCCTCGTGGCCCAGGACCTAGATGATCTAGAGCGGGCACAAGCGTGCCAAGAGGTCTACACCGCGGCCTCTTCTGCTCGGATCAACTGGTCCAAGTACTCTGGCATTTTGGTGGGTCCCTTACAGGTGAACTCCTTGCCCCCCGCGTTTCGGAATGTCTCGTGGGAGAGCGATACTCTCAAGTATCTGGGAGTCTGCCTGTCTGCTGCGGAGGACCCGGCCCCAGAAAACTTCAGTGATCTTGAAGAACGGGTCATTGCTCATCTGGGGTCATGGGTGTATCTGTCGCGAATGCTTTCCCTTAGGGGAAGAACCCTGGTGATTAATCAGCTGGTGGCCAGTCAGTTATGGCACCGGCTGATAGCCATGGGTCCAACCCCTGAATTTATCAACAAGATCCAGAGGAGGTTGATGGATTTCCTCTGGATGGGGAAGCATTGGGTCTCTGCGGGAGTTGTGTGTCTCCTTTTGGAGGAGAGTGGACAGGGAGTTGTGTGTGTCCGCTCCCAGTTACACACTTCCCGCTTCCAATACCTGCAGAGATACCTATTCGCTGATCCGTCTCCGCAGTGGTGCCAGCTGGCGACCAGTTTCTTTCGCCAGCTGCGCAATATGAGGTATGACCGGCAACTGTTTATCATCAGGCCCGAGGGTTTAGGTAGAGACCTCTCGGTGCTGCCGGCATACTACCGGGACTTACTTAAGGCCTGGAAACTGGTCTCCGCGACCAGGAAGGAACAGGTGGTGGGGGTTGATTTCCTCGCCGAGCCCCTGCTGTATAATCTGGCAGTGGGGGCTCGGATGTTGGATTCACCCTCTATTTGCCGCCGGCTAATCCTGGCGCAGGTGACCAGAGTCGGGGATCTCCTGGACTTTGGGCGGCGAGACTGCGTTAGGGCAGAGGTGCTCGTTCCCCGTATGGGTCTGCGTACTACCCGCTTCCCTCATCGTTTGATCCGGGAGATTAAAGATGCCATCCACCCCGACTCACGCACCTTCATTGAGGGGTATTGCAGACCGGAGAGCCTTGTCAACCTATCAACTTCAGCTCTCCGGATCTTTGCGTGGAACCAAAGCCACGGCAACCCCCTCGGGCTCCTCTCTCCCCCAACCTCAGCAGGTTGGGGGACATGTCCCCGGCATGTTTCCGCGGCATGCTGAGGAAAGTCCTGTATTCTCTAGTGCTCCATATAGTGCACTACCTCGCCCTTGTCACCCGCCCAGATACTATCTGGAGGCGGGTATTTCCAGCGAACGAGGGCGAGAGACCCCAGTGGAGGGAACTCTTTTCATCCTTGGTTCCCTGTCCCGCCGAGGATTTGAGTTGGAGGGTCCTCCACGGTGCACTGAGCACAGGAGAGTATTTGGCACATTTCATGGACTCCCCCGCCTCCTGTCCCTTTTGTGGTGACACATTTATTCGAGTTGCGCCAGACTGCAGCCCCTCTTTTCCTTCTTGAGGAGCCTTCTCCTGCAGTTCTGGCTACACTTCTCCTCTCATCTTTTTATTTTTGGGTGCCCATTGTCCCGGAACGACAAGCCTAGGGTTCTCCTGGTCAACCTGCTCCTGGCATTGGCTAAGGTAGCCATTTGTAAAACCAGGAGGCAGTGTTTGGAGGGGGGGGTCCCAACAAACATCGTGGTCATATTCCGGGCGCTGGTGCACTCCCGTATTTGGGCAGAGTACTCGTACGCCGAGTCTACTGGGACGGTTTCAGAGTTTGCCTCCCAGTGGGTGTTAGGCGGGGTGCTCTGCTCGGTATCCCCCATCAAGGGTTCTTTAGAGTTAACCCTTCTGCTTTAAGTGCACTTCAACAGTGCACTTGTTGGTCTTCTTTTGAATATTTGTTTGACTGGTTTTTCTTTGTTCTACTTGGCAACAAGTAGAATTGCTGTTCAACTGAATTGGCCGGCTTCGCCGGCCAATCAGTTTCAAACCAGATCAAAATAGACCTACTTCTCTCTCTACTCCTCCCCTTTCTGTCATTGGTGCACCTTCCTTTATTATCCCTGTCTGTCCACCTCTTCCTCGCTCTGCATAGTTCCTGTTTCCCTGTGTGTACCTGACCTATGCTGTGCTCCCTTTATGCTCCTGTGATTACCTACTCCTGTGTTACTTTGGATTTCCCTGGCTTTGACCCCTGCTTACCCTGGACTACTCTGCTCTCTGGTATCCCTTTGAACACTGCTACGCATATGACTCCGCTGACCTCTGGCTTCCTAGGACCTGGCTTGCCCTCTGACGACTCTACCCTCTGGATCCCTGAACTTTGGCAAACGGACACGACGATTCTCACGGACATTCCCCAAGCATTGCAAGTATACACTAACAACTCTTCCAAAAGGCCCAGCAATGCTATACCACACTCCGGGCTTGCTCCCACTGCTGTGGGTGTGTGGTATCATACCTTTCCCACCTCAGTACTGGGGTCTAGCTTGGTCTGCGGGCATACAGGCGTGACATTATGTAGAGCCCAACAAACGCAGACCCCCCTGAGGTGGGTACAATTATTACCATAGATGCCTTACGCTTTGTTAGCGATCAGCTGTCCACTGTTTCCCAGCAATTAGCCACCTTCACCCGTCAGGAGGGTTCCACGGTTTCTGCGCCAACAATGGCCAATACCTACACCAGCCCTGGCCCACGGATTCCCTCTCTGAATCACTATGATGGGAACCCCCTCAACTGCCGCGGGTTCTTAAACCAATGTGAGGTGTAGTTCGAAATGTCTCCCTCTCTGTTTCCTACTGACCGTGCTAAGAATGCTTATATTTACGCCCTACTCACTGGAGATGCCCTTGCCTGGGCCTCTCCCCTATTGGAGCGTGGAAGCGAAATAACGCAAGATTATACTTTATTCAGACGTGAATTTCAACTTGTGTTTGATACCCCTGCACGGCACGAGACAGCTGCCTTCTCCCTCTTCCATGTTTCTCAGGGTCGAAATTCAGCTGCCAAATACGCCATCGTGTTCCGTATGCTGGCCGCCGAAGACCAATGGAATGATGAGGCACTCGCAGCTGTGTACTGGCACGGACTCTCAGATACGTTGAAAGATGATCTGGCTACTCACGCCTGGCTACTCACGCCTGGAGGAACTCATCACCCTGAACGTACGCATGGATAAGCGCACGCAGGAGTGACGACACGAGAAACACTGTTCCCGTTCTTCTCCCTCTGTTATTTCTCACAGGTCATTCGCTACTCCTCTCCTGGCCCTGGAGGCCTCAGAACCTATGCAGGTCGGCAGTCAACAACTCCAAGCAACCGAGAGAGGGCGGCGGTGCCAGAACAGGCTGTGTTTCTACTATGCTTTCTCGGAACATCGTCTCCAGAATTGTCCCTTGAAGCCGGGAAACGGGCACACCCAGTAAAGGTAGAGGGGCTTCTACTGGGTACTATCTCTCCTAACCCCTCTCCTTCCAAAGCTCTACCAAAGAAGCTGATGCTACCAGCCACGCTGGAGGGTCCCAACCTTGTCGTAAATGTCGAAGAGTTCATCGATTCCGGATCGGGCGGTACTTTCCTGGACCAGCAGTTTGCACTGGAGAATCAAATCCCCATGGTCAGAAGGAAGAGCCCAGTTGGCCTTGAGGCCATCGACGGACGACCACTCCAGCCGGCTTTCATCATCTGGGAGTCTATTCCTCTTACCTTGACACTGGCAGATGGTCACAAGGAGGTAATTGTCTTTGACGTTTTCCATTCCCCTTCCGTACAAATGATGTTAGGATTGCCTTGGCTTCAACTCCACAATCCGCGCATTGATTGGTCCGGTACCTTGCCTATCCAGTGGCCCTCGTCCGCAGATATAATACGCCAGCGTATCCTCCCGTGGTTGTGCTTGCTGGTCTGGACTCAGTACCTGCCGATCGTTCGTCCCTGCCTGCCGTGTACCACGAGTACCTGGACGTGTTCAACAAGGTACAAGCAGAAGTCCTCCCTCCTCATCGCCCGTACAATTGCCCAGTCGACCTCATTCCTGGGACTGTTCTGCCGAAGTCTAAGTCTTACCCACTCTCCATCCCGGAGACCGAGGCCATGACTACTTATATTCAAAAAACCTGGAAAAAAGTTTTATCCGCAACTCCACCTCTCCTGCCGGTGCTGGGTTTTTTTTGTGAAGAAGAAGGATGGATCACTAAGGCCATGCATAGACTTCCGCGGACTCAATAAGATCACGGTGAAAAACAGGTATCCGCTTCCGCTCATTTCTGAACTGTTCGATCGTCTCCAAGGGGCCTCTATTTTTTCAAAACCTGACTTAAGGGGTGCCTATAATCTCATTCGCATAAGGGAGGGAGACGAGTGGAAAACAGCATTTAACACACATTCTGGACACTATGAATACCTTGATATACCCTTTGGGCTGTGAAACGCCCCGGCCGTGTTTCAGGAATTTATGAACGACATCTTCCGTGACATTTTGGGATCTTTTGTCATTGTCTATCTACGACATCCTTATTTTTTCTAAAAATCTGGAGGAACACATTCAACATACCAAACTTGTGCTCTCCAGGCTTCGTTCTAACCATCTTTACGCCAAAATGGAGAAGTGTTTGTTTCATCAGGCTTCCACGGCCTTCCTAGGCTATATCATCTCCAGCCAAGGTTTTTCCATGGACCCAGAGGAGCTGAAGGCGGTTCTCGACTGGCCTCTCCCTAATTCGCTCAAGGCTGTGCAACGTTTTCTTGGCTTCGCCAATTATTACAGGAAGTTTATCAAAAAAAATTCTTCCATTGCCTTTCCCATCACCGCCTTGACCAAAAAGGGCGCTGACGTCTCATCCTGGTCACCAGAGGCCATCGCAGCCTTTGAGACTCTCAAGAAGGCATTCGTATCTGCCCCATCCTTCGTCATCCGAATACCTCCCTCCCCTTTACTTTGGAGGTTGATGCCTCAGATGTATGAGCTGGCGCAGTTCTTTCACAGAGGACTTCTCCCCAAGAGAAACTCCATCCTTGTGGGATTTTTTCACGGAAATTTTCAGCAGCAGAAAATAATTATGATGTCGGTAATCGTGAACTTTTGGCCATTAAGTTGGCTCTCCAGGAATGGAGACATTTTTTAGAGGGTTCCAAGGAACCAATCGCCATTCTCACTGACCACAAAAATTTGTTATATATTGAGGGTGCTCCTCGCTTGGGCTCCCGCCAGGCTCGCTGGTCACTCTTCTTTTCCCGCTTCAACTACACCATCTCTTATATTCCTGGTACCAAAAATGATAAAGCGGACGCCCTATCTCGTCAGTTTGCCTTTGAGACCGAGGCTAAAGAAATCTCAGAACCTTTTCTCCCGGCCAAGTGCATAGTCTCTGCTAACAACTTTGATGTATTGGATGAGATCCACAAGGCACAAGAACATATTCCCAGCAGGTTCAGGGTACCAGAAGGATGTCTCTATGCGGCTCCATGTTTCCGCCATAAAGTCTTACTTTGGGGTCATTCCTCTAGAGCAGTTGGTCATCCAGGCTTCAAAAGGACGGCTGATCTCATTAAACTGACTTTTTGGTGGCCTAAGATGAATCAAGAAATTCTCAATTTTACTTACGCCTGTCCTGTATGTGCCCAGAGTAAAAACCCCCATCATACACTGGCGACACACTTTATTCGAGCTCGGCTAGTCCCACGAATTCTGGTATACCCGGGTGTATTGAGGTTTGTGACTGTTTTCTGCCCGAGTGCATTGAGTTATTTTCCGGCAGGGATTGAAGCATTTTATTCCCGCTGGCTGCAATACTGCACAGTATATATATATATACTGCATTACAATTCATGAATTTATGCCATCTGGTAGACACGCGAAGCATTGCAGCCTATTAAATCCTAATCATTATCATTTAACAGATCAGCCGCCCATCAGCCAGGCATGAACCCAGGCTGGGAAGGCAAATGCAACGGGGCTTGCCAGAGGTGAGGAGCGGCGCATTCCAGGTATCTGCCAGGTACATACCGGGTATTTGCTCGAATAAAGTGTGTCGGTGCAGTAAGCCTTATGGACTTCTGCTACACCTTCCCATTCCTGAACAACCCTGGAAACACATTTCGATGGACTTTATCGTTGAACTGCCTGTGTCCAAAGGGATGAACACTATTTTGGTCGTGGTTGATAGATTTTCAAAGCAGGCTCACTTTATTCCCCTCAAGGGTCTTCCCAACTCGGCCACCTTGGCGGATGTCTTCTCCAAAGAGATCTTCAGGCTGCATGGTGTTCCCATTTCTATCGTCTCAAACCGTGGGTCCCAGTTCATCTCAAAATTCTGGCGAGCTTTCTCTCAAAGATTGGGTAACTCCCTCTTGTTCGCCTCTGGATATCATCCACAAACCAATGGTCAAACTGAAATGATGAACCAAACTCTCGAACAGTATCTAAGATGCTTCATTTCTGACTCACAAGATAACTGGGTGGATCTCCTACCATGGGCCGAATTTGCTATTAATTCCTTAAGGAACGAGTCTACTCAGGAGTCTCCTTTCTTTATCAACTGTGGCTTTCACCCCAGTAATTTCCCTCTCTCACCTTCTCCTTCTGGTGTTCCTGCAGCCGACTCTCATATCACCAACTTGCAAGAGTACTGGAAAAAGATTCTCAAATCCTTACGGTCTGCGGTGGCAAAACAAAAGACCAAGGCTGATCGTCACCGCCAAAAAGGTCCTTCATTCAAACCTGGTGATCTGGTCTGGCTGCCGTCCAAAAATATTAGGCTCAAAACTCCTTCACCCAAACTGTCTCCTAGATTCTTGGAACCATTCAAAATCCTAGAGAAGGTTAATCCTGTAGCCTATCGCCTCGATCTTCCCCCCTCAATGAAAATTCCGTCAGTCTTTCACATTTCCCTCCTTGAGGAATTTGTGTCCAGCCCTCATTTCCCGGATCCCTCTCGGAGACCTAGTCCGAGATACAGTCTCTCATCGACTCGCGTGTCTCCAAAAAAGGACTTCAGTTTTTAGTACACTGGAAGGGCTATGGTCCTTAGGAACGTTCCTGGGTACCGGCACATCACGTCCACGCCCTGAGGTTGCTATCCCAGTTTCACCAGAAATTTCCCCTTAAGCCATGGTTGGATCACTCGGAGATTGATCCTCAAGGGGGGATACTGTGACGACTCAGGAGATTCCTTCCTCTCCTTGTCCCTCTCTCCCATCTCCTGTTACCCTTTCTACTCCTTCCCACTCCTCTCCTTCATCTTCTACCTCTCTCCCCTTGCCGCAGCGCGTTCCCCGCAGGTCTCGCATACTCACACGCTCCCTTAGCCCCTGCTTTGATCCTCCCCGCTCCCTCTCCCCCAAAGTAGCTCCTTTACCTTCCCCTGTGGTGCCATCCATCCTGTTGCCTCCTCCTTGCATGGTGCCCGCGGCGTGGCATTCAGCGTGCCTGGTGATGCGTCCGGTGCGTGCACTCCCTCAGCCCACGGAGGACGCGCGTACATGCTCCTCTCTGCCTTTGCTGGCCATCGCGTGGGCACAGGCCTCGTGCGCATTCCCCTCCTCTTGGCTCCGTCCCCCTCCTGCGGTCTTCCCCTGCTCTGTGCGGGCCACGCCTATGTTGCGGCCTCTGCGTGTGCATCCCCAGCTTACAGGGGGCGCGCGCACAGACTCTTCTTATCAGGTTCCCCCTGTCTCCGCCTCCCAAGCTGTACAGGCCATTCCCCTGACTGCCCCTTCTGTCTCCTCCTCTTCTTCCCCGGACCTATCTCCAGCTCTCCCTCAGAAGCGTGTGTGAAGAGCTCCCAGGCATTTGGTAAGGAATCAGCTTTATTCTTTCTTTATTTGTTATATTTTGCTATGGATCTGAGGGGAGTATACTGTGAGTATACTGTGAGTTTTTAGAGGGTTTTGGGTGCTTTTTCAGGTTTAAAAACCGTTTTTTGTTTTCACCCAGAGGCTGCAGTGATTCAACCCAGCAAAGCTACACTGTGGCTGGCTGGAAACTGTAGTCTCAACCCCTCTCACCTCACCCACCCCTGGTTGTTTCTTTTTCTTCTAATTTCACCTTAATTTAAGCCTGATTTCCTTTTGTCATTTGCATTTTTGGGAGCTCTGTGTCTTACTTTAAGACCTTCAATATTGTGGTGTGGTTTCTTGTAAGAGAGAGAGTTAAATAATAAGGGGAGAAAAGAGAAGATTACAGCAGGTTTTAAAAAGCTGTTTTCTTCCCCTCCCTGTGCAGAGATAGTTAATTGGTTCTTAAAGGGACAGTTTCCTCTCTGCATCTCTCTCCCTAAGCACTATTTCCTCCCCTTACTTAGAGGCTTTTTTTATCATGCCTGGGGGGAATAGGACTAGTGCAGCAACGGGGGCCACACCTGGACATCGGACCCCAAAAACTGGGGCCCCTAGGATCAATAACCACAGCCCTAGGCCTGGTACATCCAGTGCCCTGGCCACACCTCCCCCGGCTCCTGTTGTCAGTTTAACCCCTGCAGTCCCAGTTCCAACATGGGCGTAGGTGGCAGCTGCAAGCGTTAAACCCAGCAACAACAACGCCAGGGCCACGCCCGGTGTGAGCAGGAAGCTTGGGGTGAGGTGCCCAATATCACCTGGCCTCAACATGGAGATCTATGTGAGGGCTTTGGCAGACATTGTGGTCCCTCTGCTGTGGTGGCGGCCAGCAAGATGTATGGGAGGGGCATTTTCTTCTTCCGCACGCTGGCTGCCACCTGCACCCTGGTGCAGAAAGGCATCAGTGTAGGGGGGACCTACATCCCCATAGAGCCCATGGAGGGGTTAGGCACAAAAATCATCCTGTCCAATGTGCCCCCCTTCATCCCAGAAAGCCTAATGTGCCCACGCCTGCAAGCCCTGGGAGATTTTAAATCTCCCATAACAAAAATTCCGCTGGGCTGCAGGGATAGAGCGCTGAGGCATGTGCTCTTATTTAGGCGGCAGGTACAGCTGCTGCTGCCGGGGAGCACAGAATCTGTGGAGGGGTCCTTTAGGGTGCCCTACAAGGGCATTCAATACACTGTGTTCTATGGAACGGAGGGGGTTAGGTGTTATTTGTGCAAGGAGCTGGGGCACACTGTAGGAGTTGCCCCAAAGGAAATAGAAATCCCACTTCAGCACCTGCACCCGCCCCTCCCTCTGCCAAGACACTCGGTGCCGCTGTGCCCACCACTGCAGGGCCCTCGAGGGCCCAGGTCCCTCCAGGGACTGCAAGAGATGTCGCTGTCCCATCCCGAACAGTGATGTCTGTACCTCTCCCAAAAGAACAGAGTGAGAAGGAAAAACCCTCGAGGGCTCAAGTCCCCTCTGGGACCGCAGGAGTTGTCGCTGTCCCATCTCGAACAGTGACGGCTGCACCCACCACAGCGGGGCTCTAAGGGGCCCAGGCCCCCCATGGGACCGCAGGAGATGTCGCTGTCCCATCTCGAACAGTGACATCTGTGCCCACCACAGAGGGGTCCTCGGGGGCCCAGGTCCCCCCTGGGACCGCAGGAGATGTCGCTGCCCCATCTCGAACAGTGACATCTGTACCTCTCCCTGGGGAGCGGAGGGAGGGGGTCGCCCTGGAGCGGCCACCCTCTGTTGTCTCTGTCCCCCCCCGGGAGGAGACACCCTGTACCGCTGCACCCACCGCGGTGGAGTCCTCAGGGGCCCAGGTCCCCCCTGGGACCACAGGAGATGTCGTTGCCCCATCTTGAGCAGTGACATCTGCACCTCTCCCCAGGGAGCGGAGAGAGGGTGAGGGGGTTGCCCTGGAGCGGCCACCCTCTCTTGTCACTGCCCACCCCCCGGGAGGAGACACCCTGTACCGCTGCACCCACCGCGGTGGAGCCCTCAGGGGCCCAGGTCCCCCCTGGGACCGCAGGAGATGTCGCTGCCCCATCTCGGGCGGTGACTTCTGCACTTCTCCCCAGGAAAATGAGGGAGATGAAAAGAAACACCCTGAAGAAGTCACCCTCTGTTGTCGCTGTCTTCCCCCAGGAGCACCCTACCCCCAATGTAAGCACCGTACAGGGTGCGGGGAAGCGGTAGGAGGCTTCCGCTGAGGAGGTGGCGGTACCCTTTTTTGGGGAATCAATCCCCAGGAAGAGGAAAGCAAAAACTAAGAACAAGAGGGTGATTGAAGAGGGCGAGGAGGGTGAACCCTATTACGTTTACCCTCAGAAGTCTCCGAAGCGGAATGCAACATCAATTCCGTACAGGGTGGCCCTGTCTGGCCCACAGGTTAGGATTACCCAGTGTAAGCCGGACCCCATAAATATGCAGTCCCCCCACCCTCGAAGATCTGGAGGGAATGCAGGAGGAGGTACCCGGCGATCCCTGGGGTGGAAAATCAAAGTGCTCAACAACATGAGGCTTTGCTCCTAGAAATGGATGTTGGGGAGCCTTCCAACACCCCTTGGAGAACATCCCCCGGGGACTTGTGTTCGGTGAATCTGCCGCGCCGGACACAGTTGTCTTCGGGGACTCGGAAGTTGGCCAGGATCCCCCTCCGGCTGTGCCGCCTTCGGGTGGCACACCTGAGGCTGACCCCCGTGGTTGGGGGTTTGGAGGATGGAGTGGGGGAGGCGGGTGTGGGTGAGGGTGTTTTAGCGAGCACTTCATTTTGCATCTGGGAGATGCCAGATGTGAGCTGTCCTGGTGAGGAGTTTTGGTCGGGCACTTTGTTGAATGCGACTGCTGGGCTGGACCCTCCCTATGAGGTACTTGCTGAAAAGTGCCCTTCCGCGATTAATGCGAACGCCCGTGGCATCCCATTTGTTCGCATGGTGGTAGAGGAGACCAGGAGGGCACTGTGTGCCTCGTTGGCCCCGAGGACACTAGGGAGACCGCTACCTCCGCCATACCGCCACCAGCTACCCCTGAACATCCCACCCCGGGGTTGGATGTGGAGGATATAGTGGACACCCTCATGGAAACACCGAGGAGGGGACCCACTTTAAGGCTGAGAAAGGCCCCCGCAGAGAAGGGCGGGGGTCTTCAGTTTTTCAGTCAAGAGGAGCTTGAGGAGTTTGGGCTCAGTGAGGAGTCCTCTGGCACCGTGGAGGTGGTGGACTCTTTGACCCCCATTATCCCTGCCCAGGAGCTAGATGGTTTCCTGGAGGATACCCTCTGCAAACACGGAACCACGAAGGTGCAGTTGGCCCTTGGAAGATGGAAGGATGCCTCGGTCATTCTCCACTCTCTCTTAGTATACATCAGGGCTAACCACAAGGCCAAAATCTCTGGGCATATCCATCTTCGTGTCCTGAAATTTCATAAATTGATGCGAGACCACATAAAGGCTTCTTGGGGTGTAGCTCCCTGAGCGCCTGTGGAAAGCAAAACTCCTGATTACCAATGGCTTTGAGCATTGGTACACTTAACGTGAATGGCTGTAAGGATGGGTTTCGCAGGCTACAGGTACTCTCCTTTTTACAGAAGGGAAAGTATTCTGTGAGTTTCCTGCAGGAAACCCATACCACTCCAGAGGCTGAAGCCAGCTGGCATCTGGAGTGGCGAGGCAAGGTCTTCTTCAGCCACCTCACTTCGTCATCTAGTGGGGTGGTGACCCTGTTCTCTGAGTCCTTTCAACCAGAGCTACTGCTTGCAAAACTGTTGTTCCAGGTCGCCTGTTGCATCTCAGGGTCCGGCACGAGGACTACACGTTTAATTTCTTGGGTCTTGTGTATGGGTCTGCGTACTGCCCGCGTCCCTCATCGTTTGATCCGGGAGATTAAAGATGCCATCCACCCCGACTCACGCACCTTCATTGAGGGGGTATTGCAGACCGGAGAGCCTTGTCAACCTATCAACTTCAGCTCTCCGGATCTTTGCGTGGAACCAAAGCCACGGCAACCCCCTCGGGCTCCTCTCTCCCCCAACCTCAGCAGGTTGGGGGATATGTCCCCGGCATGTTTCCGCGGCATGCCGAGGAAAGTCCTGTATTCTCTAGTGCTCCATATAGTGCACTACCTCGCCCTTGTCATCCGCCCTGATACTATCTGGAGGCGGGTTTTTCCTGCGAACGAGGGCGAGAGACCCCGTTGGAAGGAACTCTATTCAGGTTTGGTTCCCCAAACCGCTGGGGATTTGAGTTGGAGGGTCCTCCACGGTGCACTGAGCACAGGAGAGTACTTGGCACACTTCACGGACTCCCCCGCCGCCTGTCCCTTTTGTGGCTGCGGGAGTCCGTATATCACATTTATTTGAGTTGCGCCAGACTGCAGCCCCTCTTTTCCTTCTTGAAGAGCATTCTCCTGCAGTTCTGGCTACACTTCTCCCCTCATCTTTTTATTTTTGGGTGCCCAGTGTCCCGGAATGATAAGCCTAGGGATCTCCTGGTCAACCTGCTCCTGGCATTGGCTAAGGTAGCCATTTGTAAAACCAGGAAGCAGGTTTGGAGGGGGGGTCCCAACAAACATTGTGGCCATGTTCGGGGCGCTGGTGCCCTCCCGTATTCGGGCAGAGTACTCGTACGCCGAGTCTACTGGGACGGTTTCAGAGTTTGCCTCCCAGTGGGTGTTAGGCGGGGTGCTCTGCTCGGTATCCCCCATCAAGGGTTCTTTAGAATTAACCCTTCTGCTTTAAGTGCACTTCAACAGTGCACTTGTTGGTCTTCTTTTGAATATTTGTTTGACTGGTTTTTCTTTGTTCTACTTGGCAACAAGTAGAATTGCTGTTCAACTGAATTGGCCGGCTTCGCCGGCCAATCAGTTTCAAACCAGATCAAAATAGACCTACTTCTCCCTCTACTTCTCCCCTCTCTGTCATTGGTGCACCTTCCTTTATTATCCCTGTCTGTCCACCTCTTCCTCGCTCTGCATAGTTCCTGTTTCCCAGTGTTTACCTGACCTATGCTGTGCTCCCTTTGTGCTCCTGTGATTACCTGCTCCTGTGTTACTTTGGATATCCCTGGCTTTGACCCCTGCTTACCCTGGACTACTCTGCTCTCTAGTATCCCTTTGAACCCTGCTACGCATACGACTCCGCTGACTTCTTTCTTCCTAGGACCTGGCTTGCCCTCTGACAACTCTACCCACTGGATTCCTGAACTTTGGCAAACGGACACGACTATTCTCACGGACATTCCCCAAGCGTTGCAAGTATACACTAACAACTCTTCCAACAGGCCCAGCAACGCTATACCACACTCTGGGCTTGCTCCCACTGCTGTGGGTGTGTGGTATCATACCATTCTCACCTCAGTACTGGGGTCTAGCTTGGTCTGCGGGCATATAGGCGTGACAGGGAGCAGCCAAGTTCCAGCTTTATTCGACGTTTTTGGGGTCCAAATCAAGTTGTTTAACTCCAATGGGGAGCAACACTCTTTTTCCAATGCTACCCATCTTTTCAATTCTGTGTCCATTTGCATTGGGAAATTTGGCATAATTGTGCTGCTTTATAATATGATAACAAACAAAATACTACTAGACCCCTCTGATTTTTGATTTAGTAGGATTTGTTTTTTGATTCTCACTTTTTTGCCTCCCCAGACGAATTTGGAGATCACGGACTGAAGGGTGAGTATGTCCTGAGAGTATGTCCTTCAGTCCCAGTGGCACTGGAAGAGTCTGGAATAGATATAAGACTCTTGGGAGGAGATTCCTTTTTACACTGTGAATCTTTTCAATCCATGATATACAGTATTGAAACCTGCCCATTTTCTAATGTCCTCTTTCAGAGTTTTGAACAGTTTGGGGAAATATGCCTTATACCAGTGGTTCCCAAACCTTTTCGGTTCAAGGCTCCCTAAGTCGATCAGAATTTTTTCAAGGCTCCCTAAGGTGATCAGGATTTTTCCACGGTGCCCAAAGTGAAAACAAAGTTGTATATACATACCTAACAGTTGCAGTGCGCAGTTGGTATGTCTCTCACACTCTCTCTCTCACACTCTCTCTCTCTCACACTCTCTCTCTCACACTCTCTCTCACACTCTCTCTCTCTCACACTCTCTCTCTCTCACACTCTCTCTCTCACACACTCTCTCTCTCTCACACTCTCTCTCACACTCTCTCTCTCTCACACACTCTCTCTCTCTCTGTGCTGCGGGGAGGGAGGGCCGGTGTGCTGCGGGGAGGGAGGGGGTGTGAGGCTGCAGTGCTGCTGGGAGACATCTGTCTCCCGGTGCTGCTCCTCCAGCGTGTGCGCCAGGCCTCCCTTTCTCAGCGTCGGGCAATCAGCATCGCTGAGCCGGGCTGAGCCGCGCTGAACAGATGCACAAAGCCCCTGCATCTGTAATCAGCGCGGATATAGTTCCTCCGGCCTGGGACATAGTAAGCGCTTAGGTGCTGCTGCTCGCTCTTGCTTGCTGCCGCTCGCTCTACCAGGAGCTTTTTGCTGTCCTGGCAGAGGAGACAGCAAGCGCGCTTGGGAGGCGGGTATCACTGTGTGTGTGTGTCACTTGGTAGCTGTGTGTGTGTGTGTGTGTGTGTGTGTGTGTGTGTGTGTGTGTGTGTGTGTGTGTGTGTGTGTGTGTGTGTGTGTGTGTGTGTGTGTGTGTGTGTGTGTGTGTGTATTATATAATATTTTAAAAATTAAAAAAAAAGACATGTTGTGAGAATAAATTATTTATTAACATTGTGCAACTTTGATAAATATATTCACACGCACACACCACACACCCATCACACACACCACACACACCCATATACACACCACACATACATATATACACCACATATATATATATATATATATATATATATATATATATATATATATATATATTGTGACACACAGAAATATCGCTCTACACTTAAATAAATTGTGTCCAAAACACCTGTAAATAAGTCATATATAGTAAGACTTAAGAGTGGTGCTAAAGATTAAATGATTATGAAAACAACAGAGGAAAAGCAACCTTTAAATAGCACACAGACATAGATGGAAGTGTAACAAAATAAATTTATTTAGGTGAATAAAACAGGGGATAAAGTTAAAAGGTGAGGGGGGCTCAACACTATCTAGACAATGTGGACCTGGAGGCAAGGGTCTAAATTAAGAACCAAAGCAAGACATGCACAGGACACAGGTGGCTTTGTCTAAGCACACCTGTATGACAATCAACCTACACTGAGATCTTTTGACCACATAAAAAATTATTATACCATATAGTAATACAATGGTTACATGTTGTGGGTACACAAGTTATAAAGGTAACAGAGTGAAAAATACGTCACCGCTCAATATGTAGATGTCACGGGCAGAAAGGTAGGTCAAAACTCCATGTCAGGTGGAAAAAGGTAGGGGCCCCCCTCAGCAATACTCCCACTCCCATTCCATTCACCTTAATAAATTTCTTTTGTTACACTTCCATCTATGTCCGTGTGCTATTTAAAGGTTGCTTTTCCTCTGTTGTTTTCATATATAAATATATATATATATATATATATATATATATATAAAAAGGAAAGAAGAGGAGAGAGCGCACGCCCATAGCGTATAAAAGTATATTTAATGAAGGGGAGGGGGGAGGGAGGGGTAAAAAACGCACTTACAAGAAGTACAATAAAATCAAGCATATGTGATAATAATCACCACCATCCGGTCTAACTGCAAGCTCTTGGGGCAGTCCCAGGCTCCGTTGGTGAAGGAGCAGCGTCTCAGCAAATTTCCAGGACTGATGTGAGTTATCCGGTCAAATTGCAGACTCTGGGGGCATTCCCAGGCTCCGTTGGCAAACGAGCAGTGTACCAGCAGATTCCCAGGGCTGGTGTGCTTTGAATAGTCCCAGACAAAAAGTTCCGTGTAGGTAGTGCCTGCAGCACTAGCGCTAGGATCAGTCCGCTCCTGCGCTGGATGTAGACTTCAATGTCAGTGCGTCTGACGTCACGACGCTCCCTGACGCGTTTCGTCAGTCTCGGCTAACTTTTTCAAAGGGATAACGTGAGGGGGGAGGTCCGGTATTATATACACACTCCAATGATGGTAATTGATGAAAAAAACACCCCTACTCAGCTGCAATCATTATCCGTGCTACCAACACTATAGAAAACATGATTATATAAAATACACATATTTACCCTGAAAGAATTGGAGGAGATGATAGAATAAAACTAAGATATATATTCAATAGCCAATCATATTACTAAACATACATATAAGTTAACACACAGTTAAACATGTATTAAATATAAAATAGTTGGCAATAACATAAAACAACTTAGTACAACAACATAATTTTCTAGGGCTCAAACCCAGATTGAAAATACTAATCCTGTATGTGAATCAAACCCCATCTGGTGTAACCACGGGATACATTGCTATACATCAACATGGTGCAACGATAATACATATCTAAATCCCACCTATAGATAGAGGGATGATCACACACAGGCCAATGTGGAGTATATTACTTAAATATTGGTGATGGAACAGGAGATCATATGACATTATATATACATATATGCAACCACAATCAATTAATTATTAAATATTGCACCCAGATGCGTGCATAGATCAAATACCAATTCATATGTTCCCATATGATTGGACTAAGGACAGAATGAAATAGGTATAAATTTATATATGAAATATAAATAATGATGAAAATTATAATGTAAATATAAATGTTATACAAATAAAAACCTAAACTCAGAGGGAAATTTATATAACTGGAGTCTGTATGCCATAAACAAGGCAAGGGCCCGGAAAGTATATCCACATATATGTGTTATATTGTGATCAAGTGTTGTGTGAAATAATTATGTGTGTGCTATAAACTATATACTATATACCTATTTATGTCTTATTCTATAATAATAACTACCAGGCCCTCGTTGGCCATATTAGTGAATATCTAATTAATAAAATTAATATGTCTATATAAAGGTGCTATTTAAATGTGTAAAGTGTTTAAAAGATAAATACCTCATACCATCTATTTAACCCAGTGTTCCTAGTGAAAGTGTCTATTTCATATATCAACATTAATGTGCAATGAATGGATTATCCATCTGTCAGACGGAAGGGAGGGGGGTGGGGACTGGAAGGGGAAGGAATGGAAAGTGGGGATGGGGGGGGGGGGGGGAAAGGTGGGGAAGGGAGGGGAAGGAGAAAGGGGGGGGGGGGGAAAGAGGGGGAGGATGGGGGATGGGGGGTAGGATTGGGGGGACCTCTGGAGGAGATCCAAACAGGGGATGACCTGAGAGGCAGAGGAGGAGAACAGGAAGAGGCATCCGAGGAAAAACTAAACTAAAGTACTAACGTCTAAACATTCGTTTAGTCCCCCAGGACTGAGAGTGCCCAATTGGTGAATCCAATAGGATTCCCGCCTGCAGAGCGTCTTGAACCGGTCGCCTCCCAGAACACAGGGAGAAATGGTCTCTATTCCCATAATTTGCATGGTCTTGGGATTCTGTTGATGAAATAATTTAAAGTGTCGGGGGACACTGTGATTATTCAGACCTTTAATAACATTTCTCCTATGTTCTAGGAAGCGAGTTCCCAGAGTCCTGGTGGTTCGTCCAATATATTTCAGACTGCAACCGCACTGTATAAGATACACAACATAAGTGCTAAGACAGGTGATGGAGCTACTGATGGCATACGTGGTACCCCTCATTGGAGAATAAACATGAGTTTGATTCAAAAGATGCCTGCACGTAATGCATCGACTTCGGCCACAGGGATGATTACCCAATGGTCCCTTCTGTTTTACAGTGTCACACTTGGAAGATGATTTAAGCCTAGTGGGAGCTAGTATGCTTTTTATACTCCTTGCTTTCCTATATGTGACAGTAGCTCTATCTGGCAGGATAGTTCCTAGATGTGGATCACACTTTAGAATGGACCAATGTTCATTTAAAATCCTATTGATAAGTTTGGATGACTGGTTATAGGTGGTAATGAATCTTACAGTCGACCTCTCCATCTCTGAATGTATTATTGGGGTGTCATAACCTGAACGTTTTCCTCTCTGTTGTTTATTTTGTTTGCTTTTCGATTTCTCAAGTAAAGTCGATCTAGCAATGGAACTCACCTTGCTGAGAGAGTCGGACACCACGACGGGATCATATCCCTTGGAACGAAACTTCTTTCCAAGTGTGACCGACTGGTTTTCAAAGTCAACATCCCTTGTGCAGTTCCTACGAATTCTGTGGAACTGCCCCAAGGGAATATTGTTGAGCCAGTGTTTGTGATGGTTACTGGACGCATGGACGTAGCTATTCACAGACACAGACTTGAAATGTGTGGTGGTGATGATATTCAGGTCTGTGTCTATGCTCAGGGCCAGATCCAGAAATATAGTGGACAAGTTGTTAATATCAAAAGTAAATTTGAGTCCAAACGAGTTGTCGCTGAAGGAGCTCAGGATATCGTGTAGGACCGACTCCTCTCCATCCCAAATGATAATGATGTCATCTATGAAACGGCCATAGTATACGAGACCCGCTCCAAGTAAGGTGTTTTGCCAAACATGGGATTCTTCCCAGTGCCCCATGAAGAGGTTGGCATAACTGGGAGCGAATCTCGTACCCATGGCCGTTCCACAGATTTGCAAGTGAAAATCATTTTCAAATAAAAAATAATTGTGCGTGAGAATGAAGTGAATACTTTGTAAAATAAATCGCTTATGTTTATCTGGGAATCGTGAATCCTTATCCAACCAATATTTAATTGCCTCTAACCCCTTGGTGTGTTCGATGCAGGTGTATAATGATGATACATCACATGTTGCCCATAGATAGGTGGATTTCCACCTGATATTGGAAATGGAGTCGATGACATGGAGTGTATCCTTAACATGGGACCTCAGTGCAGTTACATAGGGGTGAAGAAAGTAATCTACATATTGGGATAGGGTCGATGTCATTGACTCCACGCCCGATACTATGGGTCTACCAGGGGGATTGGACAAGGATTTGTGCACTTTGGGGAGGTGATAAAAAATAGGAGTGCGTGGATGTGAACAAAGCAAAAATTTAAATTCCACTTTTGAAATAATACCATCACCCTGTGCAGATGTGAGGAGCTCCCTCAGCAACAACTGGTAAGCATCAACTGGATCGGATTCCAACAAGGTATAGGAGGCCGAGTCACCCAGGAGTCTGCGTGCCTCAGCGAGATAAGCAGATAAATCCTGGATGACTATGCCCCCCCCCTTGTCGGCCTGTCTAATAACTATATCATGATTGATCTTAAGCCCGCCCAATGCGTCCAGTTCACCTTTTGTTAAATTTTGGTTGAATTTGGTGGATTTTGCACACATGGACTCAAAGTCACGTAGAACCAGGCTGTAGAACGTATCCACAAATCCACCCTTAGACTGGTATGGGAAGAAGACTGATTTCGGTCTAAAAGGTGAGTGCAAAATTTTGCAATCCTCATCTAGTTCTCCCTCTACATACCTGGTTGGATTGGTGGACCGCTCAAAGTGGTCAAGAGATACCTGTGATCCTGAAGGTGAATCCGACTCTCTCAGCAATGAAGTGAGCGCATCAATGCATAGTTCTTCCTGTGTATTGAAGACAATTCTTGGGTCAGTACATTTATTATTATTCTCCTGAATCTTATAGTGTCTATTTAATGTAATTTTCCTCACAAAACTGTTGAGATCAATAAACAATTGAAATAAGTTGGGGCCTGTATTAGGAGCAAAGGATAAACCCCGCTCCAATAAAGACTTTTCACATTCAGTCAATACAGTCGATGAAAGATTGAAAATATTGCTATATTCTAATGGTGTAACTATTCCTCCTCTGTTTTTCTTCTTCCTCTGGACAGCTCTGCCTGCCCTAACTCCTCTGCTCCTCTTTTCCCTTGGCCCGAAGGCCTGTTTGGGGCCTCGCGGTCCCAAAGGGGATAGTGCCTGTCCGGATCTCTCCCTTTCAGTCCCCCCTCCCGCCTCGGGGTCCCGTCTAAAAAATGGGCAGATCTATGGTGTGTGGTGGATTCTTTAGGCCTGGCCCCTCTAGCAGTATCAGCTGATGTACCATTTGTATCCCGCACATGAGGGTCATCAGAAGCTCACCCCAGTGTCTCCTGTGGGAGACTCTACCTCCAGGACCGAGAATCTCCACTAGTGTGTATATGCGAGGAGCCATTGGGTGGGCCCCGAACCTTTTCAGGCTCTTCATGACTGGGGGGGGGGGCATGATTGGATGTGTCCCTATATGTATGGGAACCACCTCTACCTGACCTGGAGCCAGACCTATATCTCCCTCCTTTTTTATGGTTGGGGTTATGTGGTCGCTTCCAGACCCTTACCTTGTTCGTGGCATAATCCTCCTTATCCCGATTGAGTTTCGTATCTTTCCTGTCAATGATCTCCTTTTCAAAGGTAATGACTCTCCTACTAGTCTTATCATCATATTCCTTGAACTCCTCAGTATCACAATAAGGTTTGAGTACCCCTTGAATTTTCTCAATCTCCAATTCTAATTCTTTCACTTTTTTGTCTCTAAAATCTATTAAAAGTTTCATTAATGTGAATGAGCACCTATCAAGTGTCTCATTCCATTCCCTGCTAAATTCTGGATTGGTTTCAAATGTGGGGGATTTAGTTACCCTAAGACCTCTGGGGATGATTTTACGGTCTAGATAGTCTTGTAAGGAACAAGCGTCCCACCAATGTCTCATTTCATCCTTCATTAAAGTTTCTAATGTAAAAAAATTACTTTTAATATCTATTTTATTTTCTGTATCCATTTGAAACCAAATCCAGAATTTAGCAGGGAATGGAATGAGACACTTGATAGGTGCTCATTCACATTAATGAAACTTTTAATAGATTTTAGAGACAAAAAAGTGAAAGAATTAGAATTGGAGATTGAGAAAATTCAAGGGGTACTCAAACCTTATTGTGATACTGAGGAGTTCAAGGAATATGATGATAAGACTAGTAGGAGAGTCATTACCTTTGAAAAGGAGATCATTGACAGGAAAGATACGAAACTCAATCGGGATAAGGAGGATTATGCCACGAACAAGGTAAGGGTCTGGAAGCGACCACATAACCCCAACCATAAAAAAGGAGGGAGATATAGGTCTGGCTCCAGGTCAGGTAGAGGTGGTTCCCATACATATAGGGACACATCCAATCATGCCCCCCCCCCAGTCATGAAGAGCCTGAAAAGGTTCGGGGCCCACCCAATGGCTCCTCGCATATACACACTAGTGGGAGATTCTCGGTCCTGGAGGTAGAGTCTCCCACAGGAGACACTGGGGTGAGCTCTGATGACCCTCATGTGCGGGATACAAATGGTACATCAGCTGATACTGCTAGAGGGGCCAGGCCTAAAGAATCCACCACACACCATAGATCTGCCCATTTTTTAGACGGGACCCCGAGGCGGGAGGGGGGACTGAAAGGGAGAGATCCGGACAGGCACTATCCCCTTTGGGACCGCGAGGCCCCAAACAGGCCTTCGGGCCAAGGGAAAAGAGGAGCAGAGGAGTTAGGGCAGGCAGAGCTGTCCAGAGGAAGAAGAAAAACAGAGGAGGAATAGTTACACCATTAGAATATAGCAATATTTTCAATCTTTCATCGACTGTATTGACTGAATGTGAAAAGTCTTTATTGGAGCGGGGTTTATCCTTTGCTCCTAATACAGGCCCCAACTTATTTCAATTGTTTATTGATCTCAACAGTTTTGTGAGGAAAATTACATTAAATAGACACTATAAGATTCAGGAGAATAATAATAAATGTACTGACCCAAGAATTGTCTTCAATACACAGGAAGAACTATGCATTGATGCGCTCACTTCATTGCTGAGAGAGTCGGATTCACCTTCAGGATCACAGGTATCTCTTGACCACTTTGAGCGGTCCACCAATCCAACCAGGTATGTAGAGGGAGAACTAGATGAGGATTGCAAAATTTTGCACTCACCTTTTAGACCGAAATCAGTCTTCTTCCCATACCAGTCTAAGGGTGGATTTGTGGATACGTTCTACAGCCTGGTTCTACGTGACTTTGAGTCCATGTGTGCAAAATCCACCAAATTCAACCAAAATTTAACAAAAGGTGAACTGGACGCATTGGGCGGGCTTAAGATCAATCATGATATAGTTATTAGACAGGCCGACAAGGGGGGGGGCATAGTCATCCAGGATTTATCTGCTTATCTCGCTGAGGCACGCAGACTCCTGGGTGACTCGGCCTCCTATACCTTGTTGGAATCCGATCCAGTTGATGCTTACCAGTTGTTGCTGAGGGAGCTCCTCACATCTGCACAGGGTGATGGTATTATTTCAAAAGTGGAATTTAAATTTTTGCTTTGTTCACATCCACGCACTCCTATTTTTTATCACCTCCCCAAAGTGCACAAATCCTTGTCCAATCCCCCTGGTAGACCCATAGTATCGGGCGTGGAGTCAATGACATCGACCCTATCCCAATATGTAGATTACTTTCTTCACCCCTATGTAACTGCACTGAGGTCCCATGTTAAGGATACACTCCATGTCATCGACTCCATTTCCAATATCAGGTGGAAATCCACCTATCTATGGGCAACATGTGATGTATCATCATTATACACCTGCATCGAAACACACCAAGGGGTTAGAGGCAATTAAATATTGGTTGGATAAGGATTCACGATTCCCAGATAAACATAAGCGATTTATTTTACAAAGTATTCACTTCATTCTCACGCACAATTATTTTTTATTTGAAAATGATTTTCACTTGCAAATCTGTGGAACGGCCATGGGTACGAGATTCGCTCCCAGTTATGCCAACCTCTTCATGGGGCACTGGGAAGAATCCCATGTTTGGCAAAACACCTTACTTGGAGCGGGTCTCGTATACTATGGCCGTTTCATAGATGACATCATTATCATTTGGGATGGAGAGGAGTCGGTCCTACACGATATCCTGAGCTCCTTCAGCGACAACTCGTTTGGACTCAAATTTACTTTTGATATTAACAACTTGTCCACTATATTTCTGGATCTGGCCCTGAGCATAGACACAGACCTGAATATCATCACCACCACACATTTCAAGTCTGTGTCTGTGAATAGCTACGTCCATGCATCCAGTAACCATCACAAACACTGGCTCAACAATATTCCCTTGGGGCAGTTCCACAGAATTCGTAGGAACTGCACAAGGGATGTTGACTTTGAAAACCAGTCGGTCACACTTGGAAAGAAGTTTCGTTCCAAGGGATATGATCCCGTCGTGGTGTCCGACTCTCTCAGCAAGGTGAGTTCCATTGCTAGATCGACTTTACTTGAGAAATCGAAAAGAAACAAAATAAACAACAGAGAGGAAAACGTTCAGGTTATGACACCCCAATAATACATTCAGAGATGGAGAGGTCGACTGTAAGATTCATTACCACCTATAACCAGTCATCCAAACTTATCAATAGGATTTTAAATGAACATTGGTCCATTATAAAGTGTGATCCACATCTAGGACCTATCCTGCCAGATAGAGCTACTGTCACATATAGGAAAGCAAGGAGTATAAAAAGCATACTAGCTCCCACTAGGCTTAAATCATCTTCCAAGTGTGACACTGTAAAACAGAAGGGACCATTGGGTAATCATCCCTGTGGCCGAAGTCGATGCATTACGTGCAGGCATCTTTTGAATCAAACTCATGTTTATTCTCCAATGAGGGGTACCACGTATGCCATCAGTAGCTCCATCACCTGTCTTAGCACTTATGTTGTGTATCTTATACAGTGCGGTTGCAGTCTGAAATATATTGGACGAACCACCAGGACTCTGGGAACTCGCTTCCTAGAACATAGGAGAAATGTTATTAAAGGTCTGAATAATCACAGTGTCCCCCGACACTTTAAATTATTTCATCAACAGAATCCCAAGACCATGCAAATTATGGGAATAGAGACCATTTCTCCCTGTGTTCTGGGAGGCGACCGGTTCAAGACGCTCTGCAGGCGGGAATCCTATTGGATTCACCAATTGGGCACTCTCAGTCCTGGGGGACTAAACGAATGTTTAGACGTTAGTACTTTAGTTTAGTTTTTCCTCGGATGCCTCTTCCTGTTCTCCTCCTCTGCCTCTCAGGTCATCCCCTGTTTGGATCTCCTCCAGAGGTCCCCCCAATCCTACCCCCCATCCCCCATCCTCCCCCTCTTTCCCCCCCCCCCCTTTCTCCTTCCCCTCCCTTCCCCACCTTTCCCCCCCCCCCCCCCCATCCCCACTTTCTATTCCTTCCCCTTCCAGTCCCCACCCCCCTCCCTTCCGTCTGACAGATGGATAATCCATTCATTGCACATTAATGTTGATATATGAAATAGACACTTTCACTAGGAACACTGGGTTAAATAGATGGTATGAGGTATTTATCTTTTAAACACTTTACACATTTAAATGGCACCTTTATATAGACATATTAATTTTATTAATTAGATATTCACTAATATGGCCAACGAGGGCCTGGTAGTTATTATTATAGAATAAGACATAAATAGGTATATAGTATATAGTTTATAGCACACACATAATTATTTCACACAACACTTGATCACAATATAACACATATATGTGGATATACTTTCCGGGCCCTTGCCTTGTTTATGGCATACAGACTCCAGTTATATAAATTTCCCTCTGAGTTTAGGTTTTTATTTGTATAACATTTATATTTACATTATAATTTTCATCATTATTTATATTTCATATATAAATTTATACCTATTTCATTCTGTCCTTAGTCCAATCATATGGGAACATATGAATTGGTATTTGATCTATGCACGCATCTGGGTGCAATATTTAATAATTAATTGATTGTGGTTGCATATATGTATATATAATGTCATATGATCTCCTGTTCCATCACCAATATTTAAGTAATATACTCCACATTGGCCTGTGTGTGATCATCCCTCTATCTATAGGTGGGATTTAGATATGTATTATCATTGCACCATGTTGATGTATAGCAATGTATCCCGTGGTTACACCAGATGGGGTTTGATTCACATACAGGATTAGTATTTTCAATCTGGGTTTGAGCCCTAGAAAATTATGTTGTTGTACTAAGTTGTTTTATGTTATTGCCAACTATTTTATATTTAATACATGTTTAACTGTGTGTTAACTTATATGTATGTTTAGTAATATGATTGGCTATTGAATATATATCTTAGTTTTATTCTATCATCTCCTCCAATTCTTTCAGGGTAAATATGTGTATTTTATATAATCATGTTTTCTATAGTGTTGGTAGCACGGATAATGATTGCAGCTGAGTAGGGGTGTTTTTTTCATCAATTACCATCATTGGAGTGTGTATATAATACCGGACCTCCCCCCTCACGTTATCCCTTTGAAAAAGTTAGCCGAGACTGACGAAACGCGTCAGGGAGCGTCGTGATGTCAGACGCACTGACATTGAAGTCTACATCCAGCGCAGGAGCGGACTGATCCTAGCGCTAGTGCTGCAGGCACTACCTACACGGAACTTTTTGTCTGGGACTATTCAAAGCACACCAGCCCTGGGAATCTGCTGGTACACTGCTCGTTTGCCAACGGAGCCTGGGAATGCCCCAAAAGTCTGCACTTTGACCGGATGATTTACATCAGTCCTGGAAACCTGCTGAGACGCTGCTCCTTCACCAACGGAGCCTGGGACTGCCCCAAGAGCTTGCAGTTAGACCGGATGGTGGTGATTATTATCACATATGCTTGATTTTATTGTACTTCTTGTAAGTGCGTTTTTTACCCCTCCCTCCCCCCTCCCCTTCATTAAATATACTTTTATACGCTATGGGCGTGCGCTCTCTCCTCTTCTTTCCTTTTTATATATATATATATATATATATATATATATATATTTATATATGAAAACAACAGAGGAAAAGCAACCTTTAAATAGCACACGGACATAGATGGAAGTGTAACAAAAGAAATTTATTAAGGTGAATGGAATGGGAGTGGGAGTATTGCTGAGGGGGGCCCCTACCTTTTTCCACCTGACATGGAGTTTTGACCTACCTTTCTGCCCGTGACATCTACATATTGAGCGGTGACGTATTTTTCACTCTGTTACCTTTATAACTTGTGTACCCACAACATGTAACCATTGTATTACTATATGGTATAATAATTTTTTATGTGGTCAAAAGATCTCAGTGTAGGTTGATTGTCATACAGGTGTGCTTAGACAAAGCCACCTGTGTCCTGTGCATGTCTTGCTTTGGTTCTTAATTTAGACCCTTGCCTCCAGGTCCACATTGTCTAGATAGTGTTGAGCCCCCCTCACCTTTTAACTTTATCCCCTGTTTTATTCACCTAAATAAATTTATTTTGTTACACTTCCATCTATGTCTGTGTGCTATTTAAAGGTTGCTTTTCCTCTGTTGTTTTCATAATCATTTAATCTTTAGCACCACTGTTAAGTCTTACTATATATGACTTATTTACAGGTGTTTTGGACACAATTTATTTAAGTGTAGAGCGATATTTCTGTGTGTCACAATATATATATATATATATATATATATATGTGGTGTATATATGTATGTGTGGTGTATATGGGTGTGTGTGGTGTGTGTGATGGGTGTGTGGTGTGTGCGTGTGAATATATTTATCAAAGTTGCACAATGTTAATAAATAATTTATTCTCACAACATGTCTTTTTTTTTTATTTTTAAAATATTATATAATACACACACACACACACACACACACACACACACACACACACACACACACACACACACACACACACACACACACACACACACACACACACACACACACACACACACACACACACACACACACACACAGCTACCAAGTGACACACACACACACACAGTGATACCCGCCTCCCAAGCGCGCTTGCTGTCTCCTCTGCCAGGACAGCAAAAAGCTCCTGGTAGAGCGAGCGGCAGCAAGCAAGAGCGAGCAGCAGCACCTAAGCGCTTACTATGTCCCAGGCCGGAGGAACTATATCCGCGCTGATTACAGATGCAGGGGCTTTGTGCATCTGTTCAGCGCGGCTCAGCCCGGCTCAGCGATGCCGATTGCCCGACGCTGAGAAAGGGAGGCCCGGCGCACACGCTGGAGGAGCAGCACCGGGAGACAGATGTCTCCCAGCAGCACTGCAGCCTCACACCCCCTCCCTCCCTGCAGCACACCGGCCCTCCCTCCCGCCCTCCACACACACACACACACACACACACACACACACACACACACACACACACACATATATATATATATATATATATATATATACACACACACACATACCACACATATAAACATATACACACACACACACACACATATATATAATAACACACACACCACCTTGCTGCCACCACTGCTCCGGGACACAACCCCTTCCCCCCCCACGGGGCAGTGCAACACACCCACCCACCCCCTGCAGCCCGTTTTTCCCACCCCCTGCAGCCCGTTTTTCACAAAGCCTGTTTTTCACACCCACCCACCGCAGCCCGTTTTTCACACCCACCCACCCACTGCAGCCCATTTTTCACACCCACCCACCCACTGCAGCCCGTTTTTCACACCCACCCACCCACTGCAGCCCATTTTTCACACCCACCCAATGCAGCCCGTTTTTCACACCCACCCACCCACTGCAGCCCGTGTTTCACACACACCCACCCACTGCAGCCTGTTTTTCACACACACCCACCCACTGCAGCCCGTTTTTCACACACACACACCCACTGCAGCCCGTTTTCACACACACCTACCCACTCACTGCAGCCCATTTTTCACACCCACACACCCCCTGCAGCCCGTTTTTCACACACAAACACACCCTGCAGCCCGTTTTACACACACACACACACACACACACACACACACACACACACACACACACACACACACACACACACACACACACACACACACACACACACACACACACACACACACACACACACACACACACACCTTGGTGCTGCCTCTGTCTGTTGGCTCTGTATTTGCAATCGGGCAGGCTGCAGCCCCATTGGATGGGAGCGGTCACATGACCGCTCCTCCACTTCCCCGAGCGGCAAATTTCAAACCTGCTGCTCTCAGGGAAGTCTCTCCTCCTCTGCATGCATCAGCAAGCATGCGGAGGGTCAGGCTCTGCCAGGGAGACCCGGCGCCGGTTTCAGAGGTTTTTTTTTTTAATTAACTAGCAGCCCTTGTTTCCCACTGCTGGCGGCCCTGATCGCGGCGCCCCTCTAGCCAAGCCGCAGCGCACCAGGGTGCCGCGGCGCACACTGTTGCCAGTTAAAGTTGAAGTTAATTGCTATCAATTTTTCCAACTCTTTCGGGAGATTAATGTTTAATGCTTCCGATTTGGCCTGATTTATTTTGAATCCCGAAATCCTTTTAAATTTCCCTAACAAGTCAAAAAGGTTTGGGAGAGAGGTCAACGGGTTTGAGATGGTCATGAAGACATCGTCGGCATAGAGAGCCACCTTATGTGTTTTGGTATTCATAGTCATTCCTGTGATGTCTTATGCTTAGTTATTATCATTAATTGAATCAAAGGCGAATCATTATTGATTTAAAATTAATATCAATTGAATTACATCTATCTTCATAACTTGATAGTGTACCAGCAAACGTTAGGAGGGTTTAATTTAAAGGGCAATACTCCTGTGATAAGAAAACAACCATCCTGACACTAATCCAACCTTCTGCCATGCCTTTATACAAACAACAACCAACACTTGAACAAGTGACCACCAGGGGTCACCAAAAAGCCCTATATATTGCACTCAAAAGTATCCACGTCAGACACTGTGATGTACAGTGGCGGCCGCCTTTATTCTCCTGCGGCCGCCACCGCAATGTGCGGGCAGACGCGGCTGTTTTTTTTTTCCGAAGCATGCCGCGCGTCACTGGGGCGTTGGTCACGCGGTCAAGCGTGCTGCGTGCCAGGGTTCCGCCGGCATCCCCGCCCATTGGATGGGGTAAGGGGGGTACGCATCAGGAGAGCATCGGGAAGGGGGGTATGCATCAGGAGAGCATCGGGAGATCGGCGTTGTGCCAGGGGGTCGCGAGGCGAGAGGAAGGGGTAGGGGGAGATGCGGGGAAGATGCGGCTGGCGCACGGCCAAGTTCGGCGCCAGCCGGAAAAAGCCACGGGTAAAAACGGGCATTTGTAAGAATAAAGCTGGCCGCAGCAGTATGGGTATTATATAATAATATAGGACCAAAGGAAGGTCCAAAACCTCACAATAGCAGACTCAAATGCAAAGTATTAAAACCAAAAATAACAAAATTTTATTAAAACTATAATACACAAACCAACATTAACATACAGATACACTTAGGATTGAAAATCCTCAGGTGGGAGAGACGGTGGAAACTGGAGGTAAGCAGGTATGTACTGTCACGGCCGAGTTTATTCTAACATTTACCCGGTCTCGGCCGCGACAGATACTGGGCGCGCGCCGCATTCTCCCGCGCACGCGCCAGAGTCTCGGAGGATCGGTCCTCCGATCGGGGCTTCCCACTCCCCTCTCCGGGTCCGCCGGGTCCCCCGGAGCCCTCCACCGCCATCCCCCACATCGCGGGACACCAGGGCTCCCTCCCTTCCTCCGGGGAGCCCTGGTCACGCATGCCGTGCGCGCACGCTCCCGATAAAGCGTGACCACGCATCGGTGACGTGCGGCACGCCGAGGGGATTCCACACGAAAGCCGGGAAATCACGCGGCTTGCGGCTCTAGCCTTGTTCGAATAAAGTGTGCCGCCTCTGTATTAGCCTTAGCTTAGGTGTGGAGACAATGTCCACTTCAGTATGAGGTAGATATGATATAATAACCATAGGCTACTGGACAAGGCAAATAAAGGGAATAATTACCCTATTTGTCCAGACTGCGCAGAGTGACACTTATATTGGTATCACTGGTAAGAAGCACCGCAGCACACAGAAGATGTACCGGGATGCCGCAGTGCTAACACTACCACACTAAATACTCAATATTGAGTTCTAAGGGATGTCACATATCCTCGGGTAATCCCGTTGTGTCCATGTGTGTAAATCAATAATACACACCGCTGTAGTTGTATATGCTGCGCCCCAAACTGAAATGTATACTACAGAGATCGAAAAAAAACGTGAAAATCGGTTATGTCCAGCGCTGTGTTACCTCGTTTGCATTTCCCCCTTACCCAACCGTCCCTCCTGGTGTGCATCACACGTCCGACGTCACCAATCCCCGACGTACGTTTCACGTGCTAGGCACGCTTCTTCAGGAGGAGTCACAAAACGTGAATGTGGAAGCCGCAATTTAAGTCTAAAATTGGGGGAGGAACCGCCGTATCAACCAATGGAGGTAAGGATGGGATCCCGCCTTAGAAAGGCCTAGATACACAGCGGAGAAATCGGGTATAATGTACAGGGAGTGTTAGGAGTTATATTAACCCCTCGTATAAATCGACAAGTAATCATGTATATGTATGAACAGTTACCAGCAACTTGAGGGCTGTATACATCAATGGATGGCTAATGCAGACATGTAAATCTAGCATGATACAGCACATGTACTCCACTGGCACATGAATCGTAAATATTGCCAAATTGTGTTTTGTTATAAAATGATTCACTTTCTGCTATACCAACATGTGTGATTAAAGTGTCCTTCTCTATCTGTGGACTTAGATTTAAATGACACCAATGTGGGATTATTTCCACTATTCAACCTTACTGATATACCTACCTGACAGATTTCATCTTGGCCGGACAATTTGGCAATATTTACGATTCATGTGCCAGTGGAGTACATGTGCTGTATCACGCTAGATTTACATGTCTGCATTAGCCATCCATTGATGTATACATACAGCCCTCAAGTTGCTGGTAACTGTTCATACATATACATGATTACTTGTCGATTTATACGAGGGGTTTATTTAACTCCTAACACTTCCTGTACATTATTCCCGATTTCTCCGCTGTGTATCTAGGCCTTTCTAAGGCGGGATCCCATCCTTACCTCCATTGGTTGATACAGCGGTTCCT
The DNA here is from genome assembly GCF_040206685.1 of Ascaphus truei. NCBI lineage: Eukaryota > Metazoa > Chordata > Amphibia > Anura > Ascaphidae > Ascaphus > Ascaphus truei. The sequence goes on from NC_134485.1 coordinate 308,855,224, forward strand.
CCCCCGATTTTAGACTTAAATTGCGGCTTCCACATTCACGTTTTGTGACTCCTCCCCCTGAAGAAGCGTGCCTAGCACGTGAAATGTACGTCGGGGCATGGTGACGTCGGACGTGTGATGCACACCAGGAGGGACGGTTGGGTAAGGGGGAAATGCAAACGAGGTAACACAGCGCTGGACATAACCGATTTTCACGTTTTTTTCTCTCTCTGTAGTATACCTTTCAGTTTGGGGCGCAGCATACTGTATACAACTACAGCGGTGTGTATTATTGATTTACACACATGGACACAACGGGATTACCCGATGATATGTGACATCCCTTAGAACTCAATATTGAGTATTTAGTCTGTTAGTGTTAGCACTGCGGCATCCCGGTATATCTTCTGTGTGCTGCGGTGCTTCTTACCAGTGATACCAATATAAGTGTCACTCTGCGCAGTCTGGACAAAAAGGGTAATTATACCCTTTATTTACCCTGTCCAGTAGCCTATGGTTATTATATCATATCTACCTCATACTGAAGTGGACATTGGCTCCACACCTAAGCTAAGGCTAATACATACCTGCTTACCTCCAGTTTCCACCGTCTATCCCATCTGAGGATTTTTAATCCTAAGTGTATCTGTATGTTAATATTGGTTAGTCTAGTATAGTTTTAATAACATTTTGTTATTTTTGGTTTTAATACTTTGCATTTGAGTCTGCTATTGTGGGGTTTTGGACCCTTCCTTTGGTCCTATAATATTATACGATACCCATACATCACAGTGTCTGACGTGGATACTGTAACTTTTGAGTACAATATATAGGGCTTTTTGGTGACCCCTGGTGGTCATTTGTTCAAGTGTTGGTTATAGTTTATTCCCTATGCACCAAGTTTTTTATGTACGGTACTATCAGATGAGCGATTAGATGACAACAAGACATATGTATAATATAAAAAATCATACAGAATACACAGTACATAATGCAAATTTCAGAAAAGCCAATGGTGACCACTAACTGATATGCATATATAAACCAAATAAAATTGATACATGATGTATACATAATTACTCTACACTATCAGATGACCATCATTGACCTTTAGATAGTTCTCCAACATGGAGTATACAAAAGATATATATATATATATAGATATATATACATATATATCTATATATATATATATATAATGATATATATCATCAAAAACTATATGTAACCAATCAGAGGACATAATGATGGGCCACAGATACCAAATAGATACAGGACGGGCAGTATGCAAATGGAACAGATAAAGCCCGAGACCCCACAGAAATAGACTGCAGGCTGTCATAACGAGAGTGACAAATAGGACTCGACATACAGCTGAATGTTCAGTGTCCAGTACAAACCCATCTGAACATCATAATATAAATAGTGAGGGGAATGTGATGAACAATCTATACTAACTGCTAGTGTGTAGTGTCTTGTATAGTAAATATAGTGAAGAGCTATAAAAAAGCTAATATAAACACTTATAATATAATCTAAACAAAATGTGATATAATATATGCTGAAACAAATAGACCCACATTCCAGTGACTCATAAATAGTGAAACGTGAAATGACCATTAAGTAAATCAACTAAAAAATGACCAAAAATGACCAGATATAAGTGACAGTAGTTTATAGACATTACATTACTTGTTAAAGAGAAATGCTTTAAGATCAAATTCGATATTAAGACCAAGAGGTATAAGCGTCTGGAGCACATATATCCAAAAAGACTCCTTTTTACCCAGGAGGCTATTGATATTGCCTTCCCGCCAATTGGGTGTGAGTGTCTCTATGGCCATACATTTTAGACCTGTAGGGTCCTTGCCATGTACCTGGAGAAAGTGATTCGACACTCTATGTGTGATCAAGCCCTTTGTGATATTGTAAATATGCTCATATAAACGGCATTTAATAGACCTAGTAGTCATTCCCACATACTGCAGACCTTAGGGACATTCCAAAAGATAAATAACGTTAGTGCTGTTGCAGGTAATGTGTTGTTTGATATTGTATGTCTTTGAAGTGACCGTGGAGGAGAATGAAACTCTCTTTAAACTGTATTTGCAGGCTGTGCATGTATTACAAATAAAATAGCCTTTAAGGCCAAAACTTTTGTGTGATTTTTTCCGCATAAGGGGACAGCTAGGAGCCAATTTCTGTCCAATATTTGGTGCTTTTGTAAACACAATGTTCGGTCTATTAGGTAATATATTGGCTAGGTCTTTGTCCTTTTTGAGGATCGGCCAATGCTTATGCAAAATCTTCTTTATATTAGGGGCCATTAAATTATACTGGGTGATAAATGGTATATTTGTTATTGTCTCTGTTTTCTTTTTATATTTAAGAAGAGTTCTTCTATCTAGCATTTCGACCTCGGATATGATCCGATCCAAATCATTTGATGAATAGTTCCTGTCAATGAATTTATTTTTTAAATCTTGTGCTTGTATTTGGAAAGTGTTTGCTGTTGAACTGTTTCGTTTTAACCTGATAAACTGTCCCTTTGGTATGTTGTTGATCCACGCAGGGTTGTGATGGCTATAGGCATGTAGATAATTATTGGCTTGGACGGTTTAAAAAAAAGTTTTATTTTGTAAAGTGTTGTCCTCTATATATATATATATACATAAATCCAAAAATTCTATTAAAGTGTTACTAGATGTAAAAGTGAACTTAAGATTAAACAAATTATTATTCATATAAGCAAGTAAATGAGAAGACACAGAGAGTCTTCCACAGATCCCTTCTGTCACTGCACAGCCAGGCTGTAATGAATTAATGGTAGGGGTACAATACTCCCTGATCTATAGTCACAGAAACTGTGAGGGATACAGAAAGCAACCGCACCCAAATAGGAGGGTGAGCGGTTGTCAATAAAAGCCTTATGGGCAAAATAATAAAGTTTTATTGTTATATCAATAGTGTAACACAACGACGCATACTCAATATTAAAAACATATAAAACACAAGGTGTGGGGTGATACCAGAAGGGAAATGGTATATATTCCAGTATTCATATAAACTTTTCTGATCTGAACTGTACCCGGAATGGGGGGTAAGGTAGGTAGTAGATATCGTGGTACAAAGTAACGTGTGTAGGGGATAACAACTGTCAATCACAATAATAAAGTCTATCAAATGTATCGGACAATGCTATAGGTATAAACGTCCCTCACACTGTAACCACCTTACTACATGCATGAACGGGTGTAACAATGGTGGGTAATATGAAAACCACAATATGGTAATGTAACCCAGCGAGGGGCCTGTGGTGCAAATCATGTACCGCACTAATCACAACCAATAATAGGTCTACAATCAACTCTAGCGTGGTTGAATACCACCGCACCAAACAAACACCCTCTGCTCCCGATACCGGAACAGTCTCACCCGTGACCTCCGACGTCAACGCGATGACGTCATCCCGACGTACGTTTCACGCTCGGGGGCTGGCGCTTTCTCAAGGAAGGAGGTAACATGTTGAGCAGCCAGTTCGCTCTATATACCCTGCAAACGGGCCGGTGCTTGGAGTACCCCTATTAACCGCAGTGTTGCGGATAACAGTGACAGTGCTATAGAGACGTAAGTGTTGAGCAAACAAGGGGTTAATTGGAGGTAATAGTAACGTAACCCTTGCTGTGCCTAAATTGATCTAAATATGATGCATGAAGAATAAAGTTGATAGGTATACTGGTTAGGTGATAGGTCAAATATGAGTAGTATGACACCTAAGAACCAGATAAAATGGCAAAGACGCGGGTGACCGGGTACAGGACTCACGGGTCTGGAGAGAGGGTCAGCTATGATCTAGTCACTAAATAGGGGGTGTAGGAGTGTACTAACCTACAGTATCTGCCCCGTGGGTCAAAACGGACTCTAATAATTAGCTGTATACCTGGTACCCCTAAGTGGCATATGTCAAGTGTATAATATGGCAGATGGATTTATAGGAAAAATGTATAAATATAGCCCTCGTTCAGACCAGTGGGACTGAGTGTATCTAGTGTATAAATCCATTTACACTCAGTCTGCAATAGTTGCCTGTCCCAGTCACCCTTTCGTTGGCCCCAAGGAACATGTTGAATCCCAATGAAAGTCAGTTGATCCGAATTCCCATTGTGTTCGTTAACCACGTGGCGGTTAATTAGGGAACTCCAAGCACCGCCCCGTTTGCAGGGTATATAGAGCGAACTGGCTGCTCAACATGTTACCTCCTTCCTTGAGAAAGCGCCAGCCCCCGAGCGCGAAACGTACGTCGGGATGACGTCATCGCATTGACGTCGGAGGTCACGGGTGAGACTGTTCCGGTATTGGGAGCAGAGGGTATTTGTTTGGTGCGGTGGTATTCAACCACGCTAGAGTTGATTGTAGACCTATTATTGGTTGTGATTAGTGCGGTACATGATTTGCACCACAGGCACCTCGCTGGGTTACATTACCATATTGTGGTTTTCATATTACCCACCATTGTTACACCCATTCATGCATGTAGTAAGGTGGTTACTGAAGGGGATTTACAGTGTGAGGGACGTTTATACCTATAGCATTGTCCGATACATTTGATAGACTTTATTATTGTGATTGACAGTTGTTATCCCCTACACATGTTCCCTTGTACCACGATATCTACTACCTAACTTACCCCCCATTCCGGGTACAGTTCAGATCAGTAGGGTTTATATGAATACTGGAATATATACCATTTCCCTTCTGGTATCACCCCACACCTTGTGTTTTATATGTTTTTAATATTGAGTATGCGTCGTTGTGTTACACTATTGATATAACAATAAAACTGTATTATTTTGCCCATAAGGCTTTTATTGACAACCGCTCACCCTCCTATTTGGGTGCGGTTGCTTTCTGTATCCCTCACAGTTTCTGTGACTATAGATCAGGGAGTATTGTACCCTTACCATTAATTCATTATAGCCTGGCTGTGCAGTGATAGAAGGGATCTGTGGAAGACTCTCTGTGTCTTCTCATTTACTTGCTTAGCAGTACTCACCCTCTTGCACTAGCTATCCTTCATCAGCAATATCTGGTGAGCGTTCTGTCATTAAGTTATTCCTATTATTCATATTATCCTGAAATGATGATAACTCTAATAAAGTGCCTGACCAAATGAAAAAAATGTCATCGATGTAGCGCAGCCAGAGGACCAAGCTCGCTCCATAGGGACAGCCGGACCAAATGAATTTATCTTCCCAGCTGCCCATAAAAGATTGGCATAACTAGGAGCGAACTTAGTCCCATGGCGGTGCCACATGTCTGTAAAAAATAGGATCCATTGAAATTAAAAAAATTGTGTGATAAAATAAACTTAATGCCTGTAATCAAAAAAGATTTAAATGTGTCAGAAACCAAAGGATCACCGTCCAATACCTGGCCAATAGCTTCACAACCCTGAATGTGGTCAATGACTCTGTACAGTGAAGTCACATCTGCTGTAACCAAATAAAAATGTTGTTGCCATTGAACGTCCCTGAGGGTCTGCAGTATGTGGGTCGTATCTCTCAAATAGGATGGAAGTTGGGTGACATATGGTTGTAGATAATAGTCTATGAATTCTGATAAATGAGAAGTGAGTGATTGAATGCCGGATACGATCGGACGTCCTGGAGGTTTATGTAAGTTTTTGTGAATTTTGGGAATAGGGATAACAGGGTATTGGTTGCACAGAAAATCAAATTCTTGTTTGGTCAAAACTTGTTGTTCCAAACCTTTATTTAGAAATTCCATTAATTGTTGCTGATATTTGACTGTAGGATTAGTGGGGAGGGGCTGGTAAGTGGACCTGTCCGCAAGAATACATAGTGATTCTTGTACGTAATAGGTTTTGTCCATAATTACCAGACCCTCCCCCCCCCTATCTGCAGGCTTGATCACAATGGTGTCAATTTCTCCAAGTGATTTCAAAAGACCCTATTCCTCAATGCTAATGTGTTTCTTAATCTTAAAATTTCGACTCTGTGATTCTAAGTCATCTGTGACCATTTGTGAAAAAGTGCTGATGAAAGGACCACTCATAAATTTGGGAAAAAATGTGGAAGGAATTTTAAACTTAGAGGTTGTACTGGACACTGGACAAATGGGTAAATTGATGTTGGTGTCTTGTTTGGAAATGGCGTTTAATGGCTAATTCTATGCTTGTTGTTGGGTTGTGGGTTCTCACGGAGGTCTGGTTTGAGCGATGTACTTCGTTCCCTTCGTGTTGACTTACATTCACCATACTGGCTTGAATAGTCAATTTAATAGTCCTCTTAATTTCTTTATTTAATATAATATTATTGATTTATATATATTTTATTCAGCAATTGTATTAATATTTGGGTATATTTGCTTCGCTTGTGTGGCCACCATTGATCATGATACTTTCGTGTTTCTCTTTTCCAGTTATGGATTGGTCATATGTTTATGTTATATCCGCATGTACCTGTAAGATCATCCATATCTGTTTATATTTATTTAATACATATTCATTGAATATGTACAGGAATATTTTTTCCTCGCATATTTCCCCCTCTTTTTTCCTTCCCTCTCCCCCTTCCTCCCCCCCCCTATTCCCTCCCCCACTTCTCTTTGGTCCCCTTCCCCTTCCTTTTTTCCCTTCTATTCCCCTTTCTTTGTTTCTCTCCCTTCCCCTTTTTCCTTTTCCCCTACACCTTTATTTCACTTATACATATTATTTGGATTTTCCGTCCTCTGCTCCCACTGAGTCTCTCTTTTGTTACATTTTTTAGTATTCATATCATCTGTTAATATATGAATTTACCAATATGTTTGTTTTCATTTGTCTAGCCAATGTTGTATTTGCTAGATATTATATATTTTATATATTTTTAATATTTGTTATACTTTATATATATTCTTTTGTATTTGACAATTATCATCCCTATTAGTATTCATCTAATTGTTGATTTTATATCATGATTAGACATATCTTTATTTATTTTTGCATATTATGTTATTAAGTTGCTGGTTTTTTTTTTAATATTCCATTTATATTCCAGCAATTATAGGAGTTAATTTAACTCCCATTTATGTACCTGATATCCACTTTGTAATTAGTCCTTCTGTGTTCTGATTGGTTGAACTAACTATAAGTATATACTTCACATCTAATTTGTTAACCCCCGACGAAGTCTTTCGAGATGAAACGCTTAGGGAGTGTTTTGTGGACGTGATATTGTCCAGTTTTTATACATACTTGCTATTTCATTTACGGGACTCTTCACATTTGGTGATTTATACCTATCACAGCCATTATTTTGCTATCCCTGCGGGGGCTGTTACTATTTATCCGGTGAACCCTGTGACGTCATCGAGTTCTCGCGGGATTTTGATTGGAGACTCACTGCAGTGACGAGGGGCCTGGAGTGGGCAGTGCTCCTTACCTCCTCCGGTACACGGAGTACTCTGTGGAAGCTGCTGAATTCTCCCAATATCAGACAATCTTTCCGGAGTGGCCTGGTTCCTGCATTCTGGCTGGCGATTGAGTATTACTCATAACTGCTTGTATTCCCGTTATGTTTGTGAGTGTGTCTTTTTTTTGTATCAATCTTTTTTTTTATTGGCAGCAACAAATAATACAGACATTGACAAAGAAGTGTCATAGGCACATGACAGCATTTCTTAACTGGGTACAACAGTACAGTATGTTGGCCAATGGAAATTATGGTTGGGGGGGAAGGGGGTGGATGGGAGAAGGGGGCGGGAGAGGAGATGGGGCAGACAAATGGGGGGGGGGAGGGACGAAGGGTATCAGGGGTCTCCGACCTCATCTTCCGGCTGTGTTTGATATCTCCAACTCTATCGTAGGCCTAAGCCCTGCAGGCCGATCCAGGAGTCCCAAGTGTTCCAGAACTGTGGCATTTTTTTGTGGTGCATAGCTGTGAGCTTTTCCATTGTCATTACTTAATCAATTCTTCTGATTACCGTACTTCTCGCTGGGGCCTTAGTCTGCTTCCAGGCCGTCGCGACCGAGCATCTAGCTGCAGTCAGAATGGATGAGACCAGTCTGCTCAGGGGAGAGGGGAGATCATTAATAGGTTTGCTCAGCACAAAGGTCAGGGGGTCTAGGGGGAATAGAAGCCCCGTGATCTCTTGGGGAAGCGCCTGGACCTTAGTCCAGAACCTCTGGATCTCTGGACACGACTACCAAATGTGGGCCACGTCGCCCTTTTGACCACATCCTCTCCAACAAAGGTCAAGGGTGCCGAGAAAGATCTGGCTCAGCCTAGCCGGGGTCAGGTACCACTGGAATAAGATTTTGTAAATGTTCTCTTTTGTCACTGTACAGATTGAAGTCTTTGTGGCCAACTCCCAAATATCCTCCCACTCGTCTTTATCTATTGGTATGTTAAGGTCTTCGGATCATTTTTGCATATAGTGGTGGGTCGGGGGGGTCGGTTGCCGACTCTATCCCCCTGTAGATCTCCGAAATTAGGCCTATCTGGTAGGTGCTTTTATTGCATAGGGATTCAAATCTGGTTAGTGGGGGGAATTTGGAATTTTGGGAGAGTGATAGTAGAAAGTGTCTAATTTGCAGGAACTTGAACAAATGGAGATCTTGGGATTGATATTTGTCTCGGAGTTCCTGGAAGGAGAGAATCTCCTCTTTCTTCAACAGATCGGCAACCAGCCTTATACCTAGACCTTGGAATTGGTCAAATTGCGTTTTAGAACACCCAGGTGGAAAGCGTGGGTTTCCAAAAATTGGGGTGAGCTGAGACGGGGTAGCTACCAGGCCATACTTCACTTTGCTCTTAAGCCAGATGTCCCATGTGCATCTCATTGCCCCTAGATCAAACCTCCACGGTACTCCTTCTCTTCCCCCCGGGGACCATAATTGGACCCGGAGGGGAATGGGAGCTACATAATGTGATTCTATTGCAAGCCAGCAGGTGGAGGCCAGGTCGTAATTCCAAGCTACAGCCTGCTTCAGCTGGGCCGCAAGATAGTATCTGACCACATCGGGTACCCTCAGACCTCCGTTCGTTTTTGGGGAGAGCATCACCGATCTTGGGACCCTTGGTCTCCTATCGTTCCAGATAAATTGGAACATTAGGGCCTGAATATTTTTTAGGGCTGCCAGTAGGATGACTACGGGAAGGGTTTGGAAAAAATAAAGTAGTCTCGGGAGGACATTCATTTTAATAGAAATTATTCTTCCGAACCAGGAAATTTGGAGCTTTTTCCATGATTCCAGATCTTTCTTTATTTGGTCAAACAAGGGGGGTAATTGTATTGGTATAGGGGCCCGTGGGTGCTTGAAATTCTAACTACAAGGTATTTGATGTGAGTGGTACTCCACTTATATTTATAATTAGATTGTAGGAGTGTCCACGTCGGGACTGGAAGGGATATGTTAAGGGCCTCTGACTTATCCATATTAACTTTGTAGTCAGAAACTGTGCCAAATTGGTATAATAATCTATGGAGATTGGGAAGGGAGGTATGGGGGTCGGCGAGGATCAGAATCACATCGTCAGCAAACAGGGACATTTTGTATTCTTTTTTTCGGCTATTCGAATCCCCTTAACGCCTTTATCTTCTCTTATTTTGGCCACTAGCGGTTCTATGGTTAGAGCAAATAACAGTGGGGAGAGCGGGCAACCCTGTCTGGTCCTGTTTCTGATGGTGATTGGGTCCGAATAGCCACCAGAAATCTTAACATATGCTGTTGGATTTTGGTAGAGGGCTCAAATGCCCTCCAGGAAGGGGCCGCTGAAACCGAACTTCAGCATTGTTTGATCTAGGAAGGGCCATTTGATTCTGTCGAACGCTTTTTCTGCGTCGAGGCTGAGAATCATTGATTTGATTCCTGTGAGGTGCACATGGTCGATGATATCCACAATTTTGTGGGTGTTGTCAGAGGCCTGTCTGCCTTACACAAAGCCTACTTGGTCCGCATGGATGAGACGGGGGAGAATTGGGTTAAGCCTGTTTGCCAAGATCTTGCTGTAGATTTTGAGATCGGTATTTAGTAGTGATATTGGTCTTTAATTACCACAGAGGAGGGGGTCTCTGCCCTCCTTGTGGATAATAGCTAGATTTGCTGCAGTAATAGTGGAGGGGATCGGTTCTCCCTGTAGGAAGGAGTTAAACATATCCAACAGGTAGGGTGATAGAGTCGGCAAAAATGTTTTGTAGTAGGAGTTGGAGAATCCGTCAGGACCAGGTGTTTTGGCTAATTTAAGGGAGCCAATGGCTCGCGCTAATTCTTCCTAGGAGATTTCCTTGTTTAAGTTTTCTAGTTCTTCATTAGAGAGGGAAGGGAGATTACATTGCTCCAAGTATTTTGAGATTATCTCGGGGGATACCGGGTCTCGGTTTGGGGGGTGGAGGTTGTAGAGATCAGAATAAAAATCTGCAAATTCCTGTGCTATCTCTTTCTCTACGTGCGAGACTTGCCCAGATTTGGTATGAATTCTAGAGATTTGGGATTTGACTCGTGTACCTCTGAGTTTTGTAGCCAGGAGTCTATCTACCTTATTGCCCTTGTCGAAAAACTTTTGTCTGGTCCACCTCAGTGCTCTCTCCACCTCTTTAAGCTGTGTTTGTTTGAGGGACATTCTGGTTTGATTTAATTGTTTAAGTGTTTTTTTGGATGTTGTGATCTTGTGCTGCTGTTCTAGTTGTGAGATCTTGTCTGTGAGGTCTTTTTGGAGCTTAAGTTTGTGTTTCTTTTTATAAGCGGCAATTGAAATTAGGTCACTTTTAATCGAGGCCTTGTGAGCCTCCCACAGCATTGCTGGAGCTGAGACTGAGCCTGTATTGATTTGGAAAAAGATTGAGAGTTTTCTTCTGATTGACATCTCTGTTTCTGGGCAGTTAAACAGAGAGTAATTCAGCTTCCATTTGTATGAGTTGTTCTTAGCAAAGGGTAGAGAGAGAGAGTGAGTTCGACGGGAGCGTGGTCAGACCAGGTAATTGAGCCTATATTCGACTGGGAGGAAGCCTGGAAGATGTTTCTGGTGCCTAGAAAGTAGTCGATCCTTGAGTAGGACTGATGAGGGGTAGAGAAAAAGGTGTAGTCCCTTTGACCCTGGTGCTGAGCCCTCCAAATGTCTACTAGGGAGAATTCTTCCCTTATATCCCTAAATGTTTTGGCTTTTCTTTGGGATTGCACAGAGTGGGGAGTGATCAGGGTTGCAGGAATGAGGCCTGTTGGGGCTGCGGATTTATCTTGTGCATATGAGGCAACCATGTTGAAATCCCCTCCAATAATTAAGGAGGAGAGGGCTTCTTGCTCTACTGAGTCTAGAAGCTTTTTAAGAAACAAGATTTGGTTTTCATTAGGGGCATAGATGTTAATAAGTGTTATCAGTGAGCTCGAGAGGGTGCCCTGGAGTATCAAGTACCACCCGTCTGGGTCAGAGTATGATTTAGTGAGGGCGAAAGGGACATTATTCCTTATTAGGATAGCTACTCCTCTTTTTTTGCTTGGGGAAGATGCATAAAATGCTTGGGGGAATAGACTTTTGAATGTATTTGGCGGCGTGGGGAGTTGAAGTGTGTTTCTTGAATAAATATTATATCTCCTTTGGATTTTTTAAGTTCTTGTTGTGCTAGTTTTCTCTTTTTTACTGAGTTGAGGCCTTTTATGTTGAGCGTGATTAACTTTATGGCTGATATTTTATACAGCTCGTCGTTTTCGGAGCCATGGGCACCGAAGCCCTTGGATTTCCCATAACAAGGGCCTGGATATTGGAGGTTGTGGAGGAGTTGAGGGGAAGGGGAGGGGACCCGGCATGGCATCCATCCCTGGGAAGAGGGCGGAGACCCGCCGAACAGGGGAGAAGAGGGAGGGGCAGAGCCCCGGGGGGAGCAGGGGGGCGGGAGGAACACATTAGGAAAGGTGGGGACAAGTGGGCCTTCAACGAGCCCTAAAAGGTAAACCTTGCTCATTGGGATGAGAAAGGTGGGGGGGGGGGGTTAAGCATGCAGCGCTTGAATGCATTGCTATCTTAGTTCATAAACCTGATGGAAACATTTACACCTTATATTGAGACTGGAGCAGGGTATTGCTTATATGGCATTGGAGACATATTTCTACCTTTGGAGTTTAAGACACCTTGTTTAGTTTCGGGGGGGGGGAAGTGAAGGGGGGAAGGTTGGGGGGGGGGAGGATTGGACCCAGAGGGGGGAGGAGGATGGAGTTGGGGGGAATGGGGTGGGGGGAGGGGGAGAAAGGGGCAGAGGATTGAAGGGGTGATGGGGGAGAGGGGAGGGAAGGTATAGGTTCTGACCGTTGGGGGGGGGGAGTGAGTCATTTGGAGATGCAACGATTGGATACAGTATTGTAATTACATTTGCACATGTTAATAACACTTGGGACCGTTATGTATAATTTGGTGAGAATGGTATATTTCTATGAGTCCTGGACATTGCTTCATCATCTGAGCACTGGGGAGGGGGGGGGGGCTAGGGTTTATGAGCTTTCACTGGGGTTTGGACAGAAACCATTAATTCCCTTGATGTCATGTGGGCGCGGTTTTCAGGAGGGCCGCAAGCTTAATATGGAGGTGAGAGATTGATGTGATTAATTGGGGATGGAGCATATGGGGGGTGCTTTTGGGCTGTGGGGGTGGGTATATAGATCTTGGCTGACTTGGGGAGATGTTTTGGGGGCATGTATAGCGTTAGAGGAGCCTGCTTAGTTTTGGGTGTTGAGTCTAAGGGATTCTAGGTGGGGGGAGGGAGAATACTGGGAGCTTACGGGGTGGGGGGGAGCGCTGGGAGCGGGGGAAGTGGATGAGAGAGTGTGGGAGATTTGGGGTAGTGATAGCAAATTGGGGCACCTTGATGTCCTGTTTTTTCTCTGGGAACTGCGGGGGGTTATCAGGGACCCCTACAGTAATTACTGAGGGGGAAGAGGGGTGGTAAGGGGGATATATACAACCTTACTCTCCCGGTCCGCAGAGAGGTAGTTTGTAGTTGGCGATTGGAAGTCCATGTGAGGGGGAGGTGAGGAGAATCGACCATCATGTTAAGGAGAGTGGGGAGGGGGGCAGATCAGGGGAGATGTCCAGGTGTGGGTTCTCTTCATCAGTTCATCAACCGTGGGATGTGGGTAACCGGTGCATCAAAGCATGTGAGTCCCAATAATTATGTAATAATTCTTCCGTAGGGAACACTCCAATATGATGGCGAGCAATGAAAACATACCCTAGTAGGGCATGGGACTAGCACAATGAACAGTACAGAGATTGTCCCAACCATAATAACTAGGCATAGTATGTAAGAAAACACTCACTTTAAATTCCAGAGGAGCAGTCCCATCAGGTATCCAGAACAGCATGCAATCAACCAAACAGGGAAAGTAGAATGGATAAACAAAGGCGTGCACTGCCAGCAAAACTGTGAGGCAAGAGACCCGGGAGCTGCCACTTCATCGTGGAGTTGCCCAGGTCCAGAGGAATGAACACTATCTTGGTGGTCGTGGACAGGTTCTCGAAGATGTCCCATTTCATTCCACTTAAAGGATTACCCACCTCCCCCACTCTTGCTGATATCTTTATGGAGCAGATTTTCTGGATTCATGGGATCCCTTTGTCCATTGTTTCTGACAGAGATTCTCAGTTCGTATCCAAATTTTGGAGAGCTTTCACGAAGAGATTGGGCATCTCTTCTTCTTTCTTCCGCCTATCATCCTCAGTCCAATGGACAAACGGAGAGAATCAATCAATCCCTGGAGAAGTACCTGAGATGTTTTATATCCGATTTCCAGGATGATTCGGCGCAACTCCTCTCTTGGGCAGAGTATGCCGTCAATTCTGCAAAAAACGAGTCCACCCGGGAGTCGCCCTTCTTTATAAATTATGGGTTCCACCCTCCCTGTCTTCCCATCCCCAACATTCCTTCTGGAGTACCAGCCGTAGATGAACGCATTTCTTCCCTCCAAACCGCATGGTCCAGGATTCAGTCTACCCTTCTCAACTCCTCCCGCAGATCAAAACTACAGGCCGATTTGGTATGGCTATCCTCTAGGAATATCCACCTCAAGGTACCATCTCCTAAACTGGCACCTAAGTTCCTGAGTCCCTTCCCTATTTGTGAACAAATCAATCCCGTGACATTCTGGCTCCAACTACTAACCAGTATGAAGATTCCCAATGTCTTTCATGTGTCCCTCTTAAAACCATTTATCTCCAGTCACTTCTTTCCGGATCAGACTCGTAAACCGGATCCCATTACTGTACAAAATAACGAGGAATACGAAGTTCACTCTCTTTTGGATTCTCGCCTTTCCAGGGGTCAGCTCCAGTTCTTGGTGCAGTGGAAGGGCTTTGGCCCTGAAGAGAGATCCTGGGTACCGTCAAAGGACATTCATGCCCTGGCCCTTCTTAAGTCCTTCAGGAAAAAGTTTCCAGAGAAACCGTTCTTGGACCGTCCTGAGGCCGTTCCTGAAGTGGGGGGTACTGTCAGGAATCGGCGTTCTCCTCGCTCCCCATAAAGAGCACTCCCTCCCTGCAGGGAGCCCCTGGACACACAAAACAATCCTGCCTTACCGGCCTCCATGGCTCCTCACCCATGCCGCCATCGCGGGATCACTCCCCTCGGCGATTCCTCTGCTCAGCGCCGGGCGCGCCCACGCACTCCTGCACTCACACCTGCACCATCCACTGGCTCGATTCACACGCGTACATGAGTTAATGAGCACGCTCAGTCTGCACACTCTTATTCCCGTCCCCCGGAACTCAGGCTCCACCCCCGCACGGGCATACTCAGGTTACTAACAAGACTCACCTGGCCTGTTATGCCTGCACCAATCTGCAGTGTCTCCCTGTAGCTCTTCCTGTGCCGCCTTCGTTCCTAATTGGACCTTCCTGCTTTATCTAGCTCCTCTCTGCTCTCAGTCTTTGCTCGACATAGTCTCTGTATGGAAGTACTTCTGGATTCTCTCAGTGTTTTCACAGGTTCTGACGCAGCTCGTATGACTACCCCCTCTGGCTCTCGATCTCGGCACTCCTTGGACAACACTCACTCTGGTAACCCCTTGAACATGGCTTGGACTACGACCTATCTCCACTCTCCACTCACTGACTTCGGCAAGGCATCATTCACTCTATCTCTACAACTGGTACCGGCAAGTATTGTCTACCTTATTACACCTGGCCTGGCAACGCTTCATACCACACTCCGGACACGCTCCCTTTGCTGCGGGTGCGTGTATTACCACTTCCCCCTTCAGCTCAGGGGACGGGTCTGGTCTGCGGGCAGCACCGGCGTAACATTATGTCGAGCCCACAAGACGCAGACCAGACCGAACTTCAACAGTTTCTCTCCAATCTGCTTCAGCAAAACCAGGCCATGGCGGATCAAATTGTGGCAATTACACGCCAGGTCGCAGTACTCTCAGACAGGGTACCGACCGCGACCCCGCTAGATGTTAGCCCCCACTCCGCAAGCGCAGTTAGCAGCTCAGATGTAAGGATTCCTCCCCCCAAGCCTTAAGCAGGTGAACGCAAGATTGTAGGGGTTTCCTAAACCAGTGTGAGGTGCAGTTTGAAATGGCCCCCATCTCTACAATACTGATCGCAAGAAGGTAGCCTACATTTATAACCTCCTCACTTGGGCTTGGGCTTCCCCGGTTTGGGAGCGACGTTCTGTCCTTACCCAAGATTACCCGGCATTTAAAGCCGAGTTTCAACAAGTTTTCGATTCTCCCGCTCGTCGGGAGATGGCATCTGTTTCTCTCCTACAGATCACTCAGGGACGGCGAATGGTGACGCAGTATGCTGTGGAATTCTGGACTCTAGCAGCCGAGACTAACTGGGGACAAGAGGCTTTCGTCTCCATGTTCTGGCAAGGCCTGGCAGATGCCATCAAGGATGAACTCTCTCGCCAATCCAGGCCGGATCAATTGGAGGTCCTCATTGATTTGGCTGTCCGAGTGGATCAACGTATCCAGGTACGCCGCTCAGAGCGTCAGCGCAATCGCGTCCAATACTTTCAAGTTCCGTTCTCCAGTACTCCCAACAACACTCCTGCTTCCCCAAGTGCTACCATACCTCTTTGTCCTGCACTGGAGTTGCCAGAGCCACTGCAATTGGGGGTACAACGCATCCGCACACCGATACGGCAGTTCCGCCATGCCGGGGGATTGTGTTTCTACTGCGGATCCATGAAACATCTGGTTCGGGAGTGTCCACTGCGTCCGGGAAACGGGAACACCCAGTGAGTACAGAGGGGCTCTCTCTGGGTGTAATGTCTCCACGTCCCCTTTCTAAAGGTGAACTCCCTTAGAAACTTACATTTCCAGTCTCCCTTTCAGGCGATAAGTTCAAGACTTCTACTGCCGCTTTCATTGACTCAGGAGCTGGAGGAAACTTCGTGGATCTTGAATTTGCCAGGTTAAACCGCATACCACTCGTGAGAAAGAAGGTTCCCATCGCACTCGTCGGTATCGATGGACGTCCTCTTACCCCGGCCCACATCTCCTTAGAGATGGCTCCCTTGCTTCTGTCCTCACATCTGCACAAGGAGATCTTAGTTCTCGATGCCATTCACGCTCCTGGGATACCCATCACCCTTGGTCTTCCTTGGCTACAGCTTAACAATCCTCTCATTGACTGGACTTCCTCTGCTCCCATTTCCTGGAGGCCGAGGTCAGGCGAGACTCATCAACTGCTGGCCAATACCTCTGTTCCAGAAGTTATTCTACCTTCCGTTTACCATCAATTCCGGGACGTTTTCAATAAGGTACAGTCAGACCTCTTGCCGCCACACAGGACTTACGATTGTCCGATCGATCTAGTTCCAGGTTACTCCCTACCCAAGTCCAAGACCTACCCCTTGTCGTTACCAGAATCACGCTATGGATGAATATATCCAGGAGAATCTCAAGAAAGGCTTTATTCGTCACTCCAATTCCCCAGCAGGGGCTGGGTTTTTCTTTGTCAAGAAAAAGGACGGGTCGTTGAGGCCTTGCATCGACTACAGGGGTTTAAACCACATCACTATTAAAAATCGTTACCCCCTTCACCTTATTACCGAACTGTTCGATAAATTACAGGGGGCCAAGATTTTTTCCAAGTTGGATCTACGTGGTGCCTATAACCTGGTGCGCATCAGGAAGGGGGATGAATGGAAGACGGCCTTCAACACACGTAGCGGACACTACGAGTATCTTGTAATGCCCTTCGGCTTATGTAATGCTCCCGCTGTCTTCCAGGATTTCATCAACGACGTCTTTCGTAAGGTACTCAATATTTTTGTTATTGTATACTTGGATGATATCCTGATTTTTTCCAAAGATCTCCAGGACCATATATGCCACACCTCCTACGTCCTTTCCCATCTCCGTGAACAGCATTTGTACGCAAAACTGGAGAAGTGCACCTTTCATACGACCTCTACTCCGTTCCTGGGGTATATCATTTCTGATGAGGGGTTTATGATGGACTCCGGTAAACTTCAAGCAGTCACTGAATGGCCAAGACCCAACTCTCTCAAGCAATACAATGTTTTTTAGGGTTCGCTAATTACTATCGTAAGTTTATACAGAGTTTTTCCACCATTGTGGCACCCCTCACTGCGCTCACCAAAAAAGGAGCTGATCCTTCTGCTTGGTCATCCGAGGCCATCTCCGCCTTCGAGACACTCAAGGAAGCCTTTATATCTGCACCTATTCTCTGTCATCCCAACATCGAACTTCCCTTCGTCCTGGAGGTCGATGCTTCTGATTGCGGCGCTGGTGCTGTTCTTTCTCAGAGACCCACGCCCCAAGATAAGTTACATCCCTGTGCATATTTTTCCAAGAAATTCTCGTCTGCCGAGAGGAACTATGACGTGGGTAACAGGGAACTTCTGGCCGTGAAGATGGCTCTTCAAGAGAGAAGACACCTGCTAGAAGGGTCAAAAGAGCCGTTTACTATTCTCACGGACAACAAGAAACTTCTTTACATAGAGAACGCTCGACGCCTTGGTCCACGACAGACTCGTTGGGCTCTTTTTTTTTCTCGATTCGATTTTCACCTTTCCTATATCCCCGGGACCAAGAACGTAAAGGCAGATGCACTCTCCCGAATACATTCTTCTGAAGAGAGGCCAGAGGAATCTTTGGAGACTATCCTTCCACAAGAGAGGATTCTCGCCATGTCTTCTTTCAAGAATCTTGACAAGATTTTGCACTCCCAGAGACGCCTTCCCAAGGACTTGGTCGTTCCCGACAACAAACTCTTTGTACATCCAAATTTGTTCCAGAGGTCCTGTATTGGGGTCACTCCTCTAAATCTGCAGGTCATCCAGGTTTTAACAAGACTACTGATCTCATTCGTCGGAATTTCTGGTGGCCAAGGATGTCTCAAGACCCGCGCATGCCCCACGTGCGCTCAAAACAAGACTCTCCGTCAAAAGTCTCAGGGTTTTCTACTACCCTTTCCAGTTCCCGACCGCCCCTGGTCCCACATTTCTATGGACTTCATCGTGGAGTTGCCCAGGTCCAGAGGAATGAACACTATCTTGGTGGTCGTGGACAGGTTCTCGAAGATGTCCCATTTCATTCCACTTAAAGGATTACCCACCTCCCCCGCCCTTGCTGATATCTTTATGGAGCAGATTTTCCGGATTCATGGGATCCCTTCGTCCATTGTTTCTGACATAGGTTCTCAGTTCGTATCCAAATTTTGGAGAGCTTTCACGAAGAGATTGGGCATCTCTTTTTCTTTCTCTTCCGCCTATCATCCTCAATCCAATGGACAAACGGAGAGAATCAATCAATCCCTGGAGAAGTACCTGAGATGTTTTATATCCGATTTCCAGGATGATTGGGCTCAACTTCTCTCTTGGGCAGAGTATGCCGTCAATTCTGCAAAAAACGAGTCCACCCGGGAGTCGCCCTTCTTTATAAATTATGGGTTCCACCCTCCCTGTCTTCCCATCCCCAACATTCCTTCTGGAGTACCAGCCGTAGATGAACGCATTTCTTCCCTCCAAACCGCATGGTCCAGGATTCAGTCTACCCTTCTCAACTCCTCCCGCAGATCGAAACTACAGGCCGATTTGGTATGGCTATCCTCTAGGAATATCCACCTCAAGGTACCATCTCCTAAACTGGCACCTAAGTTCCTGAGTCCCTTCCCTATTTGTGAACAAATCAATCCCGTGACATTCTGGCTCCAACTACTAACCAGTATGAAGATTCCCAATGTCTTTCATGTGTCCCTCTTAAAACCATTTATCTCCAGTCACTTCTTTCCGGATCAGACTCGTAAACCGGATCCCATTACTGTACAAAATAACGAGGAATACGAAGTTCACTCTCTTTTGGATTCTCGCCTTTCCAGGGGTCAGCTCTAGTTCTTGGTGCAGTGGAAGGGCTTTGGCCCTGAAGAGAGATCCTGGGTACCGTCAAAGGACATTCATGCCCTGGCCCTTCTTAAGTCCTTCAGGAAAAAGTTTCCAGAGAAACCGTTCTTGGACCGTCCTGAGGCCGTTCCTGAAGTGGGGGATACTGTCAGGAATCGGCGTTCTCCTCGCTCTCCATACAGAGCACTCCCTCCCTGCAGGGAGCCCCTGGACACACAAAACAATCCTGCCTTACCGGCCTCCATGGCTCCTCACCCATGCCGCCGTCGCGGGATCACTCCCCTCGGCGATTCCTCTGCTCAGCGCCGGGCGCGCCCACGCACTCCTGCACTCACACCTGCACCATCCACTGGCTCGATTCACACGCGTACATGAGTTAAGGAGCACGCTCAGTCTGCACACTCTTATTCCCGTCCCCCGGAACTCAGGCTCCACCCCCGCACACTGCACGGGCATACTCAGGTTACTAACAAGACTCACCTGGCCTGTTATGCCTGCACCAATCTGCAGTGTCTCCCTGTAGCTCTTCCTGTGCCGCCTTCGTTCCTAATTGGACCTTCCTGCTTTATCTAGCTCCTCTCTGCTCTCAGTCTTTGCTCGACATAGTCTCTGTATGGAAGTACTTCTGGATTCTCTCAGTGTTTTCACAGGTTCTGACGCAGCTCGTATGACTACCCCCTCTGGCTCTCGATCTCGGCACTCCTTGGACAACACTCACTCTGGTAACCCCTTGAACATGGCTTGGACTACGACCTATCTCCACTCTCCACTCACTGACTTCGGCAAGGCATCATTCACTCTATCTCTACAACTGGTACCGGCAAGTATTGTCTACCTTATTACACCTGGCCTGGCAACGCTTCATACCACACTCCGGACACGCTCCCTTTGCTGCGGGTGCGTGTATTACCACTTCCCCCTTCAGCTCAGGGGACGGGTCTGGTCTGCGGGCAGCACCGGCGTAACATTATGTCGAGCCCACAAGACGCAGACCAGACCGAACTTCAACAGTTTCTCTCCAATCTGCTTCAGCAAAACCAGGCCATGGCGGATCAAATTGTGGCAATTACACGCCAGGTCGCAGTACTCTCAGACAGGGTACCGACCGCGACCCCGCTAGATGTTAGCCCCCACTCCGCAAGCGCAGTTAGCAGCTCAGATGTAAGGATTCCTCCCCCCAAGCCTTAAGCAGGTGAACGCAAGATTGTAGGGGTTTCCTAAACCAGTGTGAGGTGCAGTTTGAAATGGCCCCCATCTCTACAATACTGATCGCAAGAAGGTAGCCTACATTTATAACCTCCTCACTTGGGCTTGGGCTTCCCCGGTTTGGGAGCGACGTTCTGTCCTTACCCAAGATTACCCGGCATTTAAAGCCGAGTTTCAACAAGTTTTCGATTCTCCCGCTCGTCGGGAGATGGCATCTGTTTCTCTCCTACAGATCACTCAGGGACGGCGAATGGTGACGCAGTATGCTGTGGAATTCTGGACTCTAGCAGCCGAGACTAACTGGGGACAAGAGGCTTTTGTCTCCATGTTCTGGCAAGGCCTGGCAGATGCCATCAAGGATGAACTCTCTCGCCAATCCAGGCCGGATCAATTGGAGGTCCTCATTGATTTGGCTGTCCGAGTGGATCAACGTATCCAGGTACGCCGCTCAGAGCGTCAGCGCAATCGCGTCCAATACTTTCAAGTTCCGTTCTCCAGTACTCCCAACAACACTCCTGCTTCCCCAAGTGCTACCATACCTCTTTGTCCTGCACTGGAGTTGCCAGAGCCACTGCAATTGGGGGTACAACGCATCCGCACACCGATACGGCAGTTCCGCCATGCCGGGGGATTGTGTTTCTACTGCGGATCCATGAAACATCTGGTTCGGGAGTGTCCACTGCGTCCGGGAAACGGGAACACCCAGTGAGTACAGAGGGGCTCTCTCTGGGTGTAATGTCTCCACGTCCCCTTTCTAAAGGTGAACTCCCTTAGAAACTTACATTTCCAGTCTCCCTTTCAGGCGATAAGTTCAAGACTTCTACCGCCGCTTTCATTGACTCAGGAGCTGGAGGAAACTTCGTGGATCTTGAATTTGCCAGGTTAAACCGCATACCACTCGTGAGAAAGAAGGTTCCCATCGCACTCGTTGGTATCGATGGACGTCCTCTTACCCCGGCCCACATCTCCTTAGAGACGGCTCCCTTGCTTCTGTCCTCACATCTGCACAAGGAGATCTTAGTTCTCGATGCCATTCACGCTCCTGGGATACCCATCACCCTTGGTCTTCCTTGGCTACAGCTTAACAATCCTCTCATTGACTGGACTTCCTCTGCTCCCATTTCCTGGAGGCCGAGGTCAGGCGAGACTCATCAACTGCTGGCCAATACCTCTGTTCCAGAAGTTATTCTACCTTCCGTTTACCATCAATTCCGGGACGTTTTCAATAAGGTACAGTCAGACCTCTTGCCGCCACACAGGACTTACGATTGTCCGATCGATCTAGTTCCAGGTTACTCCCTACCCAAGTCCAAGACCTACCCCTTGTCGTTACCAGAATCACGCTATGGATGAATATATCCAGGAGAATCTCAAGAAAGGCTTTATTCGTCACTCCAATTCCCCAGCAGGGGCTGGGTTTTTCTTTGTCAAGAAAAAGGACGGGTCGTTGAGGCCTTGCATCGACTACAGGGGTTTAAACCACATCACTATTAAAAATCGTTACCCCCTTCACCTTATTACCGAACTGTTCGATAAATTACAGGGGGCCAAGATTTTTTCCAAGTTGGATCTACGTGGTGCCTATAACCTGGTGCGCATCAGGAAGGGGGATGAATGGAAGACGGCCTTCAACACACGTAGCGGACACTACGAGTATCTTGTAATGCCCTTCGGCTTATGTAATGCTCCCGCTGTCTTCCAGGATTTCATCAACGACGTCTTTCGTAAGGTACTCAATATTTTTGTTATTGTATACTTGGATGATATCCTGATTTTTTCCAAAGATCCCCAGGACCATATATGCCACACCTCCTACGTCCTTTCCCATCTCCGTGAACAGCATTTGTACGCAAAACTGGAGAAGTGCACCTTTCATACGACCTCTACTCCGTTCCTGGGGTATATCATTTCTGATGAGGGGTTTATGATGGACTCCGGTAAACTTCAAGCAGTCACTGAATGGCCAAGACCCAACTCTCTCAAGCAATACAATGTTTTTTAGGGTTCGCTAATTACTATCGTAAGTTTATACAGAGTTTTTCCACCATTGTGGCACCCCTCACTGCGCTCTCCAAAAAAGGAGCTGATCCTTCTGCTTGGTCATCCGAGGCCATCTCCGCCTTCGAGACACTCAAGGAAGCCTTTATATCTGCACCTATTCTCTACTACTACTGATCTCATTCGTCGGAATTTCTGGTGGCCAAGGATGTCTCAAGACCCGCGCATGCCCCACGTGCGCTCAAAACAAGACTCTCCGTCAAAAGCCTCAGGGTTTTCTACTACCCTTTCCAGTTCCCGACCGCCCCTGGTCCCACATTTCTATGGACTTCATCGTGGAGTTGCCCAGGTCCAGAGGAATGAACACTATCTTGGTGGTCGTGGACAGGTTCTCGAAGATGTCCCATTTCATTCCACTTAAAGGATTACCCACCTCCCCCGCCCTTGCTGATATCTTTATGGAGCAGATTTTCCGGATTCATGGCATCCCTTCGTCCATTGTTTCTGACATAGATTCTCAGTTCGTATCCAAATTTTGGAGAGCTTTCACGAAGAGATTGGGCATCTCTTTTTCTTTCTCTTCCGCCTATCATCCTCAATCCAATGGACAAACGGAGAGAATCAATCAATCCCTGGAGAAGTACCTGAGATGTTTTATTTCCGATTTCCAGGATGATTGGGCTCAACTTCTCTCTTGGGCAGAGTATGCCGTCAATTCTGCAAAAAACGAGTCCACCCGGGAGTCGCCCTTCTTTATAAATTATGGGTTCCACCCTCCCTGTCTTCCCATCCCCAACATTCCTTCTGGAGTACCAGCCGTAGATGAACGCATTTCTTGCCTCCAAACCGCATGGTCCAGGATTCAGTCTACCCTTCTCAACTCCTCCCGCAGATCGAAACTACAGGCCGATCGTCGTCGTCGTTCGGCGCCCAGTTACAAACCAGGGGATTTGGTATGGCTATCCTTTAGGAATATCCACCTCAAGGTACCATCTCCTAAACTGGCACCTAAGTTCCTGGGTCCCTTCCCTATTTGTGAACAAATCAATCCCGTGACATTCCGGCTCCAACTACCACCCAGTATGAAGATTCCCAATGTCTTTCATGTGTCCCTCTTAAAACCATTTATCTCCAGTCACTTCTTTCCGGATCAGACTTGTAAACTGGATCCCATTACTGTACAAAATAACGAGGAATACGAAGTTCACTCTCTTTTGGATTCTCGCCTTTCCAGGGGTCAGCTCCAGTCCTTGGTGCAGTGGAAGGGCTTTGGTCCTGAAGAGAGATCCTGGGTACCTTCAAAGGACATTCATGCCCCGGCCCTTCTTAAGTCCTTCAGGAAAAAGTTTCCAGAGAAACCGTTCTTGGACCATCCTGAGGCCGTTCCTGAAGAGGGGGGATACTGTCAGGAATCGGCGTTCTCCTCGCTCCCCACACAGAGCACTCCCTCCCCGCAGGGAGCCCCTGGACACACAAAACAATCCTGCCTTACCGGCCTCCATGGCTACTCGCCCATGCCGCCGTCGCGGTATCACTCCCCTCGGCGATTCCTCTGCTCAGCGCCGGGCGCGCCCACGCTCTCCTGCACGCACACCTGCACCATCCACTGGCTCAGTTCACACACGTACACGAGTTACAGAGCACGCTCAGTCTGCACACTCTTATTCCCGTCCCCCGGACCTCAGGCTCCGCCCCCGCACACTGCACGGGCATACTCAGGTTACTAACAAGACTCACCTGGCCTGTTATGCCTGCACCAATCTGCAGTGTCTCCCTGTAGCTCTTCCTATCCCGCCTCCGTTCCTAATTGGACCTTCCTGCTTTATCTAGCTCCTCTCTGCTCTCAGTCTTTGCTCGACATAGTCTCTGTATGGAAGTACAGGTTCTGACACAGCTCGTACGACTACCCCCTCTGGCTCTCGATCTCGGCACTCCTTGGACAACGCTCACTCTGGTAACCCCTTGAACACGGCTTGGACTACAACCTATCTCCACTCTCCACTCCCTGACTTCGGCAAGGCATCATTCACTCTATCTCTACAACCGTTACCGGCAAGTATTGTCTACCTTACTACACCTGGCCTGGCAACGCTTCATACCACAATCCGGACACGCACCCTTTGCTGTGGGTGCATGTATTACCACTTCCCCCTTCAGCTCAGGGGATGGGTCTGGTCTGCGGGCAGACCCGGCATAACAAGAGGTAGGTGAGTGCTTGGGGGGAAGATGCTAGGGAGCCATCAGCTCCATGGGTGCAGGGAGGGTTGTGTTATCGGTGGGGGAGGGGGGTAGGATCGCCTTGGAGGGTGTAAGGGGAAGGGGCAGTGGGGGTGGGAG
Source organism: Ascaphus truei (assembly GCF_040206685.1). Lineage (NCBI taxonomy): Eukaryota > Metazoa > Chordata > Amphibia > Anura > Ascaphidae > Ascaphus > Ascaphus truei. Next base: position 308,880,106 of record NC_134485.1, read on the forward strand.
GGGAAGGGGGGCCAGAGAGGGGGGGTAGTGGATGGGGAGTCAGAGGGGATTGAGGGGATAGTGGGGGTGTGGACAACAAGGGGGAGCAGGAGGGAGGAGTGGGTGGAGGGGGGTGAAAGGGAGGTGGGGGGAGTGAAAGGGGGGAAAATGGGGGGGAGGTCCCAGGGAACACCAGGGCTAGCTTGGGGGGGGTGATTTTCATGTAGGCGATCTTTTCCTAGGGTTCTAGGACCTGGGCCAGGTGTTGTGGGCGGCCCCATGGTACTCTATCGCCGGACACTGAGGTTGGGGGAAAGCAGGATACAGGATCTACGCTGCACAGATCTTCCATCAGGATTCAGAGGATACCGACATGGTTTTGTTAACATCTTGGGGAGGCTTGCAACGAGGGAGGCTCCGCAGCGTTCTACGAAGCATTCTTGGGTAATTGGGAAGGGTGGCCCTCGATTAGATAGGGGACACTGTGGAAGACGGAAGGCTTAGTCGACAGCATTGGATAGCTTCTAATTAGCTAATCTCTCCGAAGCTCGGGGGGGCCTCAGCTTCTTCCAAGTCTGCTGCGGTCTTTGAGGTCGTTCTTCGGTCTTGCGATGGGCTTAGACCCAGTGCTTTGAGGAATGACGGGGAGTCTTCTGGTCTGGATATGGTGTGATGGCGGCCATTTCGCAGAACTATCAATTTGAAGGGGAAGCCCCAGCGGTAGGTGATGTTCCGCTCTTTGCGGATATTGATGAGGGGTCTCTGTAGCCTTGTTTTAACAACATATGACAGGCACGAAACAGTTGGTCTAAAAGCTATTTACAATAGCCTCCCGTGAAAATAGCAAGGCCAGCATATTCTGTTTAACCTTATCAATTCCAGAGCTTCCAGAAGACAGTTTTAACCTTACAGTGATCCTACCACGTCTACTATTTTGTGCTCCAAAACGTCTATCCACTCTTAAACCCTCCAGGGCTGTGTTCAGGTCTACCTGGAACCCCTGTCTGATTTTGCAAAACAAGGAATCGAAGTAATTTTTATTGAGGCCGAGCTCCTGCACCTCCAAATTTTCTGGGTCGGCTGCCGCTTCCATTTGTGATGAGTGGGCTGCTTCTTCGGCGCCATCTTGGGAGTCTCTGCTCGGCTCCACCTGGCGGTGCGCAGGGGCAAAATACTTAGTGACCCCTGGCCCGGGTTTCCCTTCGGTCTGGTAGGCATGTTCTCCAATCTTTGAATTATTTCTTGTGTATTTGGCGAGATGTTTTTGTGACTAAAATAGCTCGTTCTGGCGGGTTGCACGCGAAGGTTTCAGGAGCTCCTCATCTACCCGGGCCATGCTCCTCAGCGTCAACGGAAGACCAGCTGAAATGCTTTTAATCATTCTCTGGTTCTTCCCCTTTTAGTGCTTTTACTCTGGTGTTCAAGGGGACCTTGGGCTGTTTGATCCAGTGAATGTTCAGCATGTGTCTAGGTACTGGTGATTATAACTGGATGCCAGGTAAGTGAGAGGAGTGTGAGTCTGTGGATACTCAAAAAAAAAAAAAGTGGTGGTGTGTTGACAGTGCAGCCTGGCAGAGCAGCTCCCAACTGTATCCCTGTAAGCTAGCAGCCACCTTGTTGCAGCGTTAGGGCTTCTCCTTTTCTCCTCTTCACTGCAGTTGAGCCCCTACACCCACTCTGGCTGAGGGGAAGCAGAATCACACTCACCCGTGAGCACAGGCAGGCCGGACGCTCTCCTCCCCGTCTCTCCCCCTTCCCCAGAGATCACCCTCTTAACGGAGTGGCAGACCTCCGCTAGCGGCGTTCTCCCTCCCGTCTCTCAACCTGGGTAGAAGCTATGCCGTACGTAAGTTTATTATTTATTTATTTTTCCACGTTCACATCAGCCCCGCGCGGGCGGCGGCCATCTTGAAAGCCTCGGGGGGGATTTTGGCAGATGTTGGCTGTCCCGTGTCCCGCAGAACAGCGAGCCGGTTGCAGGGGAGACCGAGAACCAGACGGTCAGTCTAGGGGGTAGTTCTCCTCCGCTTTGTTGGAGTTGTGGCTGTTAGGGGTGTTTTTTAAAGGGGGTAATAACACCTAATCGTTTCCCTTTGTAGCGGAGACGATCAGACCTGCGTCTGCTCAGCTCATAGTCCTGGCCACGCCCCCCATGAGTGTGTCTTTTTATACATTCAACTCCACATAAATTTTGTTAACTTTACTACACTATGAGTGCACTTGTTTTTTGTTTGTTTATATATATATATATATATATATATATATATATATAATATGTAATGTAATAATATCTATTAGATAGTATAATATATTATTATATTATGATATATATAAATATATTAAATACACATAAAGAACTTTGCAAAGCGTCATAAGAGCGTTGGATAAGCCATTCGTTGTAAAACGAGAACTGCCTGTACAAGCATTTGTATAATTTTCCGGGTTTGATTATGAATATATATATATATATATCTCAATATGGTTAATAATGTGTTTTAACATAAATACATTGCTTTGATGCAGTAAGCAGTTATTTAGAAGATGTAGCGTAATATTTTATAACGACATACTTCACGTGTAGGACATAGTTACAGTATAAAAAATGTGTGTTTAGATGCATCATTAAGTTTGTATTTAACCGATAACTTTCTGTAATTAATATTATATACACTGGCGACACACTTTATTCGAGCTTGGCTAGTCCCACGAATTCGGGTATACCCGGGTGTATTGAGGTTTGTGACTGTTTTCTGCCCGAGTGCATTGAGTTATTTTCCAAGCAGGGATTGAAGCATTTTATTCCCGCTGGCTGCAATACTGCACAGTATATATATATATACTGCATTACAATTCATGAATTTATGCCATCTGGTAGACACGCGAAGCATTGCAGCCTATTAAATCCTAATCATTATCATTTAACAGATCAGCCGCCCATCAGCCAGGCATGAACCGTGGCTGGGAAAGAAAACGCAACGGGGCTTGTCAGAGGTGAGGAGCGGCGCATTCCAGGTATCTGCCAGGTACAAACTGGGTATTTGCTCGAATAAAGTGTGTCGCAGCAGTACCGTATCTACTTCTTTAACAGATGTTGACATCTCTGTTCCAGACAGAAGATAATGTGAATGCATGTATCCAAAGACCGACCAACTGAGAGCTTTTCCATCCTGGCCACATGCCAAAGACATCACATGGGCACTCATGCTATGATACACCAGAAAGTGAACATGCAAACTTTTATATATCCTAGCTAATCTTAGATCATATAATTTGCTTAGCAGAATGAATATAGATGTTAGGGTATTTTCGACTAACTTGAAATGTGTGTAAACATTACAATAAACTTTGAAATTACATCTTGTCTTAGTGCTCCATTTTTACCAATGTCATGCTGATGACACTGACATCACTCAAATGATACAATTAATCTTTTCCTATGTCATCTGAAGAAACACACATGTAGTTATAGTGAAACTAATGTATTGGTCAAAGTTCTACATGACTAATTTTACGAAGCATTTACATGAAAGATTCATATAGAAATGTGTGGTTTAAACGTAAAAATATTACTTATGATAGGGATACATGCCAGGTTACTGATATAAGATATCAACATGTCATCTGCTCATACTGCTACAGACAGTCCAATTATGTATGTAGTAATAGTTACATAAGTGGCAATAATAATATTAAGTAAGGAATGTGAACCATAAGCATTGTCTAAGTATTTAAGAACACAATTAATTGTTTCGAAGTTGATAATGATGTTGAAAGTATTATTTAAAAATGAGATATAATCAATTCCAGTAGTTAAGTTGTAAGATAACACTATGCATAGTTATCAATACAGCACTATCTCTTCACTTAATACCCAACATTCTGCATTTAAGGATGCACACATTGTATAGGTGGGGTGAAACATGATTAATACAAGAAGAAATGTGTGAAACATTGACATACAGTTGGCAGACGAAGTTCTGATCATTCACTACCAAATGTGCAGTTCTTTGGAGAGAGCAGGATCCTAAGATTAGATGCACACAATGCAATGTAACACACATCACGAGATGATTACAGATTTGATTATATGTCTTAGAAAATCTTACATGTGAAAAAATTCTCTACTAACGTCCGGCGAGTCTCCACCCCACTGGCTGTATGGTCCCTAACCCCTGCAGGATGCAAGAGAGGATCCTCCTCTAAATCCTCCCAAATGTTGCCTTGAAGATTGTGACGTAGGGCAATGTTGTGCAGAATGCAACAACAAATCACTATGTCGCCAACCTTCGCTGGCGAATACTGGAGCGCACCACCAGATCTATCAAGACACCTAAAAAGACTTTTCAGTACTGTACTGTATGTAAATGTGGGGAGGGGGATCCCGTGTAAATAACCACCCCCACCCCCGCTACCCACAATAAAAAAAATCACACACAGCATCCCCGCAATACATAAATCTAAATAAATCTAAATAAATACAAATAAATACATTTGAAATACATTTTTATTCCTAGTGTAGATGTGCAGCGGGTCTTGGGAGCTGAACCGCGTTGGTTTAAGGTCGGGGGACCCCCTGCTCCCCGAGATACAGACCCCTTTATGAGGTGCCGGTATCCCTCTGCGTTTCAAGGCCCCGATCACGTGACCGCGGCCTGTTAAACCAAGCAGAGGGATACCGGCACCCCCAAAAGGGGCCTGTATCTCGGGGGGCAGGAGGTCCCCGGACCTGAAACCAAAACGTTTCTGCTCCGAGACCCTCTGCACATCTACATTGTGAATAAAACACACACATCATTAAAGAATCATTCTTTACCTTAGCGGCTATGTGCTATGGTAAAGAAGCAGCATTTCTGTATTTTTAATAATATTATACAGTGAGCAGGGGGTTCCCTGAGCCAGAAATTAATACTCAGGGGACCCCCTGCTCCTGCTCAATATAGTATTAAAAGTTCAGAAATGATGCTTCATTACCATAGCGTATAGCCGCTAAGGTAATGAAGGGGTTAAGCATGATAACCAATAAATACATTCAATACACTACCCACTACCCATGGCAACCTCCGCTGCTGCTGCTGTAAAACAGAGAAAAAAATTAACACTTTCAAAGTAATGTCCCCTAACCCCTTAATCACCATAGCGGTTATTAACCGCTACAGTCATGAAGGGGTTAACCCACCCTCACCCACCACTTGGGATGCCTACATACCCTCCCACACTAACCCCCCCGTGAGGCCTAACCACCCTCACCCAGTACCCACAAGGGAGGCCTACCCACATACCGATGGGGAAACACCCCCCCCCACACCCCCAGTACCCACAATAAAAACAGTACAGTGACCCACAATAAATAGCATTCTATTTATTAAATACATTACCCACCCCCTGTGCCCCACCATAAATACATGATTTATTCTTTTACATACAGGGTTCATAACGTAGCCCCACGCGAATCCCCGGTGGGTTGGCGGGGCACCTGGACAAACCTACAGTTTACCAGCAGCCCTTTTTACACAGGTTCTGGAGGCCTGCTGGTGGATCCTGCCAGCACCATGGCCCCCAGGTGGTCTCCTTGGGTAACCGTGGGCCACAATTGGGTCCCCACGGTAGGCCCGCAGATGTCTGGGAGCCCCGGGTCAGACCCACAGGTGTCTGCAGGGCCTCGGGTGGTTCCCATGGGGGTCTGGGGAACTCACGGGTGCTCACTACGGGTCCGCGGTGCCCCCACAGAAGTGGGACCACACATCATCATCCCCGCACCTACGGGTCGGCGGTGCCTCCACAGAAGTGGGACCACACATCGTCATCCCCGCATGTGTCACCCGTGGAACCACCAGCCTGCTACCCTTGGGATACCCGAGGATACCCACAGGTGGTCTCCAGAGGTCCCACGCAGAACCACGGAACCAACCCTGAATGTAAAAAAAAATAAACCTGGCCTATACATTCAATACATGCACCCCCCCCCCCCAACACCTACAGTACAATAATGTGCAAAATAACTATTATCCAGATTTGGATAATAGATTATGTGCCCATTATTAAAAACATTAACTAGCATATTCAAATTAATAAAGTATTACTGACCTCATCAATACGAAGTGTCCGTCGCCAGCGCCTTCCTTCTCTTGCCCACACAAGACATAGCCAATACCAAGCCAATACATAGCAAGTACATTCAGATATCAATTAACCCCTTAAACACCTTATCGGATAATAACCGCAAAGGTAATTAAGGGGTTAAGCCACATTGGCCCGATACCCACCCTTCACCCATGAATTTGTACTGTGGCTTCATCATGCAACTATATATATATACTGTATATATATACAGAGAGACAGAGAGAAAGAGAGAGAGAGATAGAGAGAGATATACAGTATATATATATACACACACGTTATATACACACCCATGATAAACCAATATACAGTACAAATAAATGTAGAAGGGTTATCAAAACCATACTGTCCTACATCCAAACACTTCTCCATACATACACACTAAATTAAAATCAATTTCCTTTAATATTCATAACTGATCTCTCAATCTAAATCATCACTAAACCTCTGAAAAGCCATTTAAACAACTTACATTCCAATATAAATGATGCCTAAATATCTATGCACCATATACATTCTGCAAATTAATCAACCAAGTAAACAAAAATCAATTAGCAATCATTATTTACATCCCTAAACAATTCACACTACATACCGAACAATGAAACCATTAACAAATTCATGCCTAGAGCAGAACAATTAAGCCTTTGAAAAAATATAAGTACCGACAAAAATACAACCTTTACAACCAAGCCTATCCCTGACCTCCCTCAAACACACAATACAATACCAAGGAATACATCTATCTAATTTTAAAATACTTTAAACTCACAATAAAGCATAGCAGCATACACAAAATAATGTAAAACACATCTAATCCAGCTTTTAAAACATCATCATTTCTTACCCTGAATGTATACTGTATATCTCTCTAGACATATATACAGTACATACATACATACAGTGGCAAGAAATGATATACCACAAAAAAAAAAAATACACATGTTAAAAAAACTGAAAACCTGTCACATGGTACGGTAGCCAATCAGAGCGTGGGAACTCCATCCCTACTCTGATTGGCTACCGTACCACGTGACAGGTTTTCATTGACGTCACATCCTTTCTCCCCCAAGCCCCTGACACATGGTATACCAGAGCCATTCAGAGTAGGGATAAAGTTTCCACGCTCTGATTGGCTCTAGTACCATGTGTGCACGGCCATGTGTCTTTTAATGACGTCACCTTAAAGGCATTTGTATGTATGTATGTATGTCTTTATTTGTATAGCGCCATAAAATGTACATAGCGCTTCACAGTAGTAATACATGTCATATAAATAACAAATATAAATAACAGATCATGGGAATAAGTGCTTCAGACATACTGTAAAAGTAACATTAAGGAAGGAGTCCCTGCTCCGAGGAGCTTACAATCTAATTGGTAGGTAGGGAGAACGTACAGAGACAGTAGGAGGGAATACTAGTAAGTGCGTCTGCAGGGGGCCAAGCTTTGTGTCATGTGTCCATGATTATCCAGTGCTACTCATATGCTTCTTTAAGCAGATGTGTCTTAAGGTGGGTCTTAAAGGTGGATAGCGAGGGGGCTAGTCGGGTATTGAGGGGAAGGGCATTCCAGAGGTGTGGGGCAGAAAGTGAGAAAGGTTTAAGGCATTTGAAGCAAAGCCATTCTGATTGGCTGTGCTTTCATTGCCTTTAAGATGACGTCATCATTTTAATTTTTGTCGGCCAAAACACGTGGTTTTCACGGCCCAATCAGGACCGTGGGAACCATGACGCAAAATGTGACGTCATAGGCCTTTAAAAGCCTATGTCGTCACATTTTGAAGCCAGACGCCGCAGAGGAAGGACCTCCGTGGAAGAAGGAAGACCAGGGCGTGGCCGAAGATGGAAAGAAGACCCCCGCCCGCCCCGCTGGAAGGAGATAGAAGAAAAAAGAACACAGATGAAGATGGATTACAAATAGAAGACCCGTGGATTGTTTTGGATTTTTAGTTTAAAGTTTATTTTTTTTCTGGTTTATTATTTTATGGGTTCCTGTTCGTGAATTGGTTCATGAGTAAGCTGCGCAACGGGAATCGGTGGGGGCAAGTAATGGTAAGTTAACTAAAGAAATGTATTTTATTTAACTTGTTAATTTTTTCAAAAGGTTTTTTAACATGTGTATTTTTTTTTTTTGTGGTATATCATTTCTTGCCACTGTATGTATGTATGTACTGTATATATGTCTAGAGAGATATACAGTATACATTCAGGTTAAGAAATGATGATGTTTTAAAAGCTGGATTAGATGTGTTTTAAATTATTTTGTGTATGCTGCTATGCTTTATTGTGAGTTTAAAGTATTTTAAAATTAGATAGATGTATTCCTTGGTATTGTATTGTGTGTTTAAGGAAGGTCAGGGATAGGCTTGGTTGTAAAGGTTGTATTTTTGTCGGTACTTATATTTTTTCAAAGGCTTAATTGTTCTGCTCTAGGCGTGAATTTGTTAATGGTTTCATTGTTCGGGATGTAGTGTGAATTGTTTAGGGATGTAAATAATGATTGCTAATTGATTTTTGTTTACTTGGTTGATTAATTTGCAGAATGTATATGGTGCATAGATATTTAGGCATCATTTATATTGGAATGTAAGTTGTTTAAATGGCTTTTCAGAGGTTTAGTGATGATTTAGATTGAGAGATCAGTTATGAATATTAAAGGAAATTGATTTTCATTTAGTGTGTATGTATGGAGAAGTGTTTGGTTGTAGGACAGAATGGTTTTGATAACCCTTCTACATTTATTTGTACTGTATATTGGTTTATCATGGGTGTGTATATAACGTGTGTATATATATATATACTGTATATATCTCTCTCTCTCTCTTTCTCTCTGTCTCTCTGTATATATATACAGTATATATATATATAGTTGCATGATGAAGCCACAGTACAAATTCATGGGTGAAGGGTGGCTATCGGGCCAATGTGGCTTAACCCCTTAATTACCTTTGCGGTTATTATCTGATAAGGTGTTTAAGGGGTTAATTGATATCTGAATGTACTTGCAATGTATTGGCTTGTTATTGGCTATGTCTTGTGTGGGCAAGAGAAGGAAGGCGCTGGCGACGGACACTTCGTATTGATGAGGTCAGTAGTACTTTATTAATTTGAATATGCTAGTTAATGTTTTTAATAATGGGCACATAATCTATTATCCATATCTGGATAATAGTTATTTTGCACATTATTGTACTGTAGGTGTTGGGGGGGGGGGGGGTGCATGTATTGAATGTATAGGCCAGGTTTATTTTTATTTACATTCAGGGTTGGTTCCGTGGTTCTGCGTGGGACCTCTGGAGACCACCTGTGGGTATCCTCGGGTATTCCAAGGGTAGCAGGCTGGTGGTTCCACGGGTGACACATGCGGGGATGACGATGTGTGGTCCCACTTCTGTGGGGGCACCGCCGACCCGTAGTCTGTGGGGATGACGATGTGTGGTCCCACTTCTGTGGGGGCACCGCCGACCCGTAGGTGCGGGGATGATGATGTGTGGTCCCACTTCTGTGGGGGCACCGTGGACCCGTAGTGAGCACCCGTGAGTTCCTCAACCCCCATGGGAACCACCCGAGGCCCCGCAGACACCTGTGGGTCTGACCCGGGGCTCCCAGACATCCGCGGGCCTACCGTGGGGACCCAATTGTGGCCCACGGTGACCCAAGGAGACCACCTGGGGGCCATTGTGCTGGCGGGATCCACCAGCAGGCCTCCAGAACCTGTGTAAAAAGGGCTGCTGGTAAACTGTAGGTCTGTCCAGGTGCCCCGCCAGCCCACCAGGGACTCGCGTGGGGCTGCGTTATGAACCCTGTATATAAAAGAATAAATCATGTATTTAGGGGGGGGCACAGGGGGTGGGTAATGTATTTAATAAATAGAATGCTGTTTATTGTGGGTCACTGTACTGTTTTTATTGTGGGTACTGGGGGTGGGGGGGTGTTTCCCCATCGGTATGTGGGTAGGCCTCACTTATGGGTACTGGGTGAGGGTGGTTAGGCCTCACGGGGGGGGGTTAGTGTGGGAGGGTATGTAGGCATCCCAAGTGGTGGGTGAGGGTGGGTTAACCCCTTCATGACTGTAGCGGTTAATAACCGCTATGGTGATTAAGGGATTAGGGGACATTACTTTGAAAGTGTTAATTTTTTTCTCTGTTTTACAGCAGCAGCAGCGGAGGTTGCCATGGGTAGTGGGTAGTGGTTTGAATGTATTTATTGGTTATCATGCCTTAACCCCTTCATTACCTTAGCGGCTATACGCTATGGTAATGAAGCAGCATTTCTGTATTTTTAATAATATTGAGCAGGAGCAGGGGGTCCCCTGAGTATTAATTTCTGGCTCAGGGAACCCCCTGCTCACTGTACAATATTATTAAAAATACAGAAATGCTGCTTCTTTACCATAGCACATAGCCGCTAAGGTAAAGAATGATTATTTAATGATGTGTGTGTTTTATTCACAGTGTAGATGTGCAGAGGGTCTCCGGAGCAGAAACGTTTTGGTTTCAGGTCCGGGGACACCCGCCCCCCGAGATACAGGCCCCTTTTGGGGGTGCCGGTATCCCTCTGCTTGGTTTAACAGGCCGCGGTCACGTGATCGGGGCCTTGAAACGCAGAGGGATACCGGCACCTCATAAAGGGGTCTGTATCTCGGGGAGCAGGGGTTCCCCGACCTGAAACCAATGCAGTTCAGCTCCCGAGACCCCCTGAACATCTACACTAGGAATAAAAATTTATTTCAAATGTATTTATTTATATTTATTTATTTATTTATTTAGATTTATTTAGATTTATTTATGTATTGCGGGGATGCTGTGTGTGATTTTTTTTATTGTGGGTAGCGAGGGTGGGTGTGGTTATTTACACGGGATCCCCCTCCCCACATTTATATACAGTACACTGCACTCAGAAACACAGGCCAGGGAGATTTAACACACAATAGGGAGGTTTTTTTACATAGATTGCAGGGAAGCTTAACGCACACAATAGGGGGATAGGGGGAGGGGATTTTACATAGATTAGAGAGAAGGCAGGGAGGTTGATAAAAAGAGAGAATAGGGGGAGGTGTTTTTACATAGATTACAGTGAAGGCAGGGAGGTTTAACACAGACATTAAAAATATGTATTGAATGTATTAATTGTTTATTATGCCTTATCCCCTTCAATACCTTAGCGGCTATACGCTATGGTAATGAAGCAGCATTTCTGTATTTTTTATAATATTGTGCAGGAGCAGGGGGCCCCCTGAGTTATATTTCTGGCTCAGGGAACCCCCTGCTCACTGTACAATATTATTAAAAATATAGAAATGCTGCTTCTTTACCATAGCGCATAGCCGCTAAGGTAAAGAATGAGTGTTTATTTATATATGTGTTTTATTCATACTGTACATGTGCAGAGGGTCTCCGGAGCAGAAACGTTTTGGTTTCAGGTCTGGGGACCCCCTGCCCCCCGAGATACAGGCCCCTTTTGGTGGTGCCGGTATCCCTCTGCTTGGTTTAACAGGCCGCGGTCACGTGATCGGGGCCTTGAAACGCAGAGGGATACCGGCACCTCATAAAGGGGTCTGTATCTCGGGGGGCAGCGGGTCCCCGGTCCTGAAACCAATGCGGTTCAGCTCCCGAGACCCCCTGCACATCTACACTAGGAATAAAAATGTATTTCAAATGTATTTATTTGTATTTATTTATTTATGTATTGCGGGGATGCTGTGTGTGATTATTTTTTATTGTGGGTAGTGGGGGTGGGTGAAGGGGGTATTCGCCCCAATGGTGGTTTTTTGGGCTTGCGGGGGGGGGGTCGCGGGAGTGGTTAACCTCTTCATGACCGTAGCGGTATTAACTGCTACGGTCGTGAAGGGGTTAAGTGCACCCGCAACCCCCCCCCCCGCAAGTCCTAAACTCACACCAAGGGCCAAATACCCCCTTCACCCACCCCCGCTACCCACAATAAAGCGGGCACGGTGGGTTAACCCCTTCATTGCCTTAGCGGCTATACGCTATGGTAATGAAGCAGCATTTCTGTATTTTTAATAATATTGAGCAGGAGCAGGGGGCCCCCTGAGTTTAAACGCAGAGGGATACCGGCACCTCATAAAGGGGTCTGTATCTCAGGGAGCAGGGGGTCCCCGGACCTGAAACCAGTGCGGTTCAGCTCCCGAGACCCCCTGCACATCTACACTATAAATAAAAATGTATTTAAATTTTTTTTTAATGTGCCGATGTTTGCGCAGAGAGAGCAGCGGATCTCTCTCTGCTGCAAACACATCTCGCCCCCGCCGGCCCATAGTATCATTTATGTATGTGCATATACAGTACAGTACTGTATGTGTACAGTACTGTATGTTAGGGGTTATAGGGGCTGTTGTTATACAGTATATATATATATATATACAGTATATATAGTGCATTACAATTCATTATAGGTGACGGCTACAAAGAGAACAGCTCGCAAGCGCCCCCATGTGTTTTTACATGGCATTGCAGTATTGCAGCCAGCCGGAATAAAATGCTTCAATCCCTGCCGGGAAAATAACGCTATACACTCCGGCAGAAAACGATCACAAACCTCAATACACCGGAGTATACCCAAATTCGCGGGACTAGCCGAGCGAGAATAAAGTGTGTCGCCACTGTAGCTGGGGCCAAATCTTGAAATACTTGGAACTGGACCTCGTCAAATTCAGTATATTTTTGGTTCCTGGTCTTTTGGGATATGGTTTCCTTCGTTTAAAAAAATGGAAACGGACAATAATGTCTCGGGGGGGGGTCCCCTTGTTGGGGGCGGGAGCGGAGCGCCCTATGGCACCTATCCAGGTGTCTATCTGTTTCAGATCCGTCTGGGATTAGGTGTTCAACCCAGCGTGTGATGAAGTCCTCTGGGTCTGTTACAGCTTCCGGCACCCCCCTGATACGGAGGTTGTTTCTCCTGTCCCTGTTGTCGGAGTCTTCCAACTTGTCCCCTATCTCCCGCACCTGGGCCATCAGGGAGGTGACCTCCGCTTTAGTTTGCTGCAGGACTGATATAGTTTTGTCAGATTTTACTTACAGTTGGTCCGTTCTCCCAGGCATCCAGGTCTTTGCGCAGGGCCCATAGTTCAGACTTGAAAAATGTCCTCATCTCCCCACATAATTCTTTTATGTCCTTAACCCTGGCCCACCCCTGGTCTCCAGCTCCTGAGGGTGGTCTGTTAGCCCCCAGTTCTGTGTCCGTGTCCGTCTCTTCGTTGGGCATTTGGGGGGGAGGTCTGTCCTTGTTCCTGCTCTCCTTGCTTTTCCCGCTCGTCGCCATTGCTGCAGGGAACTTGCAAGGGGTTTTATGGAAGTAGCTTGCTACTGAATTGACTTTTATGCCCCTTCTTGTGGTCAGCGGCATCCCCCGCTGTTCAGATACTTGAGGGTGTCTTTTTGTAAATTTTCGTGCCAAAAATGCTGATATTTAGTTAATTGTTTGCACTGACGGGCTGGAGATCAGCTATCAAGCATCCATGCACCACAGCTCCCAGGCTCCGCCTCCTCTGACATAATTCTTGCAGGACAATGTACATGCCGGGCATCACTTCATAGGATTGTGTGTAACAGGTTGAAGGTTGAGTGCATCCTTTGCTATATAAATGTGATTTTTGTTCCGGTGTGTCAGTCATATCCTTGAGAAAGGCTGTAGGGCTAGCCGAAATATTGGATTTTTTATTGCCTGAAATGTATTTTTGAAGATCAATCCACAGTGCCAATTTCCTTGCATTTCTCCTTGGTATTACTTAATTATAGGGACAGCAGTAAGACTACACCTGGGATCTGGAGCATCAGTAACAATAACTTATTTTTCTATGTACTAATATATACATATGAATTTAGGTTATTTATATTGGTAAGGTTTTCTTTCGTTAGTATTTTTTTAATGTTCATATAGTACAAATCAACAATAAGTGTTCTCTTTGTAAATTACATACAGATGCAGCGGCCGTTATTCGAACAAACCTCGAAATGGATTCTAGATTTGTCCGTGATCCGCACAAGTTTTGCCGGGGCAGACTATAATGGCCCATCGGATTAAGCCAGCAAGGGTCCCTGCTGTGTGGGTCCTACAGGGGTCTGCCTCTCTGTAATAGACACGCAGTAAGAGATAGGCTGAATCAGTCACTCTAACTGCGTGCCTCTCACAAGCGTTCGCATGGGTTTTATTTCATTTTAAACATTACAGCAATGTAGCAGGGGGTCTCCGGAGCTGAACCGCATTGATTTCAGGTCCAGGGACCCATTACTTCCTGAGATACAGGCCCAGTTATGGGGTGCCGGTACCTCCTATTCATTGAAATGTCCTGATCATGTGACGCGAGACATTTACATGCATAGTAGATAACGGCACTCCATAATGTGGCCTGTATCCAAAAAGAAGGGGGTTCCCCATGGGAACCAAACGAGGACACCAGACCCCCATGGGAACCACCTGAGGGCACCCAGACACCCGTTGGGATGTCTGCACTAAGAACTGCATCATAGAAGCAAGAAGTATTGGGGGTACCACCGTGTCCGAAGAGAAGGAAAGGGTACAATTGCCAGAGGAGTATGCCGAGTTCCGTTATGTGTTCGATAAGGTCAAATCTGAGGTTCTTCCTCCTCATCATCTGGTCGATTGTCCCATTGATCTGCTTTCAGGTACTACGCCACCCAAGGGAATCTCTTACTCGTTGTCTATGCCCGAAACCAAGGCAATGAAGGAATATATTGCAGAGAATTTACAGAAGGATTTATTCGTAAGTCCACCTCTCCTGCGGGTGCTAGTATGCTCTTTGTGAAGAAGAAGGACGGAGCCTTACGCCCTTGCATAGACTACCGGGGACTCAAAAAAATTACCGTGAAAAATCGTTATCCTCTTCCCCTCATTTCTGAACTTTTTGATCGATTACAAGGAGCTAATATTTTCTCTAAATTGGATCTACGAGGTGCCTACAATCTTGTCAGGATCTGTCAGGGTGATGAATTGAAAACTGCTTTCAACACCAGAGATGGACATTATGAGTACTTGGACATGCCTTTTGGTCTGTGCAACTCCCCAGCCGTGTTCCAAGATTTCGTCAATGACGTTTTTAGGGATCTTCTCAACTCCTTTGTAATCATCTATCTTGATGACATCCTAATCTTTTCTAAATCAGACAGGAACACTTTAATCATGTTAAACAAGTGCTCCTTCGCTTACGAAAGAACAGACATTTTGCCAAACTCGAGAAATGTCATTTTCATCAAACTTCTACTATTTTTCTTGGATATATCATTTCTGACACTGGCCTCACCATGGATCCCGCCAAGGTCAAAGCAGTACTGGATTGGCCTCAATCCACCACACTTAAAGCAGTGCAGCGATTTCTTGGATTCTCAAATTATTATCGCAGGTTTATCCAGAATGTTTCTACTTTAGTGGCTCCACTGACGGCATTAACCAAGAAAGGAGTGGATCCTGCTTCCTGGCCCACTCCTGCGCTTCAGTCTTTTGCACTTCTCAAGAAGGCATTCTTGTCCGCCCCTGTTCTTACCCAACCTGATCCTAAACTTCCTTTTACTCTTGAAGGTGATGCCTCTGACGTTGGAGTAGGCGCTGTCCTGTCTCAGTGAAAGAATCCTCTGTCCAGGTTGCATCCTTGTGCTTTCTTTTTAAAAAAAATTCTCCGGTCGAATGCAACTATGATATCGGGAATCGTGAACTCCTGGTCATGAAATGAGTTCTCGAAGAATGGAGACATGTTTTGGAAGGTACTGAAGACCCCATAATTATCCTGAGTGACCACAAAAATTTGTTATACATTGAGGGAGCACATCGCCTGGAGCCCGTCAAACCAGATGTCACTATTCTTCTCTAGATTTAACTTTATAATTTCCTATCTCCCTGGATCCAAGAATGTCAAGGCTGACACCTTATCTCGTCAATTCTCTCTAGACAACAAGTCAGAGGACCAGCAGAAGCCATCCTCTCTCCTAAATGTATACTTATAGCCACTTCTTTCGGAGCACTCAAATACATTGTCCGCCAACAAAGTCACATTCCTCCTGGCATTTCGCCTCCTCAGGATAGTCTCTTTATTTTGTCTCTGCACCGCAAGAAAGTTCTCGATTGGAGCCACTCCTCCAAATCTGCGGGACATCCCGGCACCAAGAGGACCCTGGATCTAATTTCCCGTACATTTTTGTGGCCTGTTATGCAAAAGGACGTGAAAAATTTCATAGCTGCGTGCCCAACGTGTGCCAGGACTAAAACTCACAGAATCCTTCCCTCGGGTCTTCTTCAACCTCTGCCTGTTCCAGACCGTCCATGGACACACCTGTCCATGGATTTCATTGTTTCATTGTTGATTTACCTATATCCAAGGGTATGAACACGATTCTCAAAACAGTCTCACTTTATACCCCTCAAGGGTCTCTGCAATTCTCCTAAACTAGCCGATATCTTCATCAGGGAGATCTTCCGCCCTACATGGAGTACCTATGGTGATAGTATCAGACAGAGTGTTACATTTTATTTCCCGGTTCTGGCACTCGTTTTGCCTCCAATTGGGCATCGCTCTTCATTTCTCCTCAGGATACCACCCACAGAGTAATGGTCAGACAGAGAGGACCAAACAGTCCCTTGAACAATATTTACACTGTTTTGTGTCTGACGCCCAAGACGACTGGGCTGAACTACTATCCTGGGCAGAATTCGCCCACAACAAAGCACGTAGTGGATCGACCCTGGAGTCTCCGTTCTTCGTGAATAGCGGGTTCAACCCGTCGATTCTTCCTCTCTCTCTACCTTCTTCTGGGGTCTTGGCGGCCGATGACAGGATCAGGGAATTACAAGACCTTTGGAAAAGGATTCAGATCAACATCAGGAAAGCGGTCAATAGGCAGAAGACTCAGGCCGATCGCTACCGCAGACCTGCCCTGGACCTCAAACCTGGCGACAAGGTCTGGCTGTCATCCAGGAATATCAGGCTGAAGATCCCCTCTATTAAATTCGCACCCAGATTTCTTGGACCCTTCTCTATCTCCGAGAGAATCAATCCGTTGCTTATCTACTCTCTCTCCCTCCTTCCATGAGGATTCCTTCTTTGTTTCATGTTTCAC
This sequence comes from Ascaphus truei, assembly GCF_040206685.1. NCBI lineage: Eukaryota > Metazoa > Chordata > Amphibia > Anura > Ascaphidae > Ascaphus > Ascaphus truei. The sequence goes on from NC_134485.1 coordinate 308,897,291, forward strand.
TTCTCAAAGTCGTGGTCCAGAACACGTAATCGGTCCCTGTTCCTTCTACTTCTCCTCATATGGTCCAAGGCCAACCCTAGTACGAGATACAGTCTATTCTGGATTCCAAGATTTCCAGATGATCCATCTCCCGCTCCGGTGCAGGGCGAGTGCGCGCTTCCAACCTCCACTCTGACTCATGCCCCAGTCTCTGCCCCCATCCTGGTGATGGACAGGACTGGCAAGGGAGTGACTTGTGCTCTGGTCTCCACCCCCTGACCTCATTGACGCGCAAGGGTTGGCATGCGCTCGGACCCACCTCCATTCCTGATCAGGCTGCATCATAGGACACCCCTTTGTGCACCAGCAGCCTATGGGATTCAGTTTCCTGTTTCAGCCTTGGCTTTTCATTGGAGGATCTCCCTTTATATACCCTCTTGCTCCAGACACTCATTGCTGTGCATAGTCTTGTGTGACACTTTGCCTTGCTACATTCAGTTCCTGTTTCTCCTGCATTGCTTTGCCTTGTCTGTTGATCCTGCTGCGGCCTGACCCTGCTACTTACCTTGGACTCCGCACCTCTCTTCTCCTGATACGGATATCTACCTACTTTCCTCCAGTCTCCAATTCTGAACCTGGCTACGCAGCTTGACGATCCGCTACTTTCCAATCCTGAACCTGTCTACGTACCCCGCCGATCCGCTACTCTCCAATCCTGATCCGGCAAGTACCCTCTACTACTCTCACGTCTAAAAAACAGGAAAAGCGGTGCACAGAGGCAAGGAATAGGACGAAACGCAGCTCTAACAAAAACGGCTATATATTGAAAAAACGAACAAAAATCACATAGCTACGTAAGCTCTGACGCGTTTCATCCCGCAAGGGACTTTGTCAAAGATTGAATGGTAAAAATGTCTGCGTACTTCCCTAAAACCACTAGCTGTACAGTGATAGGTTAATAGCAAACATATAGCAACTCCTCTTACATAGGTGGGTCTTAATAAATGAGGGTGCCATCTAACCTATACAGACATAATAGTGGATAGAGGACAGAGTAACACAGGCATAGCTAATACATAGTAGCAGCTAACAAACAATAGAATAACACTTATAACAAAAATAATAAAAAAATAAACAACTTATTGCAACAATACTGTAAGATAGTAACACCAGTAATAGCAAATGAATATATATAAAAAGACCAACAAACAAGCAATGTGAATAAAAACAAGGACAAAGATTGATAGGGAAATAAATAAACAGATAACAAAATCCAAATGTGATAAAATACAAGATGATATAACAATAATATATATATATTGTGTAGTAGTTGGCAAGATCATCATAGGTGAACATTTATCCGTTCAATGCAAAGTGAACTTACTTGTATTCTCAAAGGGAAAAAAAAAATCAGATGTTTATTTGGTTATAGAACTATTTTAATTATATATATATATATATATATATATATATATATATATATATATATATATATATATATATATATATATATATTAATTTAATTTAAATAATCTAAATAATAAACATATATAAATTAATAATACATCAAACCATCTTGTTTCACATTTCTATAACAATTGAAAATTATCAAAAAAATTATTATCAAAAAATAAGAAACACCTTGAATGATAATAACAATATATAAACAGATATAACAATAAAACATTATATCATGATATTTAAATCTCAAACCAGAGATATGGAGGTGAGGAAGTAACAGGAAAGAAAGAGAGATACGATGCACTGGATAAACTCAAAACATTAAAAAAACAGAGAAGGAGAAGGATAACTCCTCAACATTAATCAACTAAAAAATGTTTGAGTTCCGAATCAGTATAATACTGTGTGGGTACAGTGTGTTCATAGCATAGATCCAGTGCATCTCTCTCTTATTTAAAACATTTAACCTTTCTCCACCTCTAGGATGACATGGAACATGGTCAATTGCAACAAATGAAAAATTAGATATACCTCCTTGAGGACAGATAATGAAATGATGGGAAACTGGATGTTTATCATCCTTCTTTTTAATGAGGCATATGTGTTCCATAATTCGTGACCGTAAAGGTCTCATAGTGCATCCTACATATTTCATATAGCACCCACATTGTAACACATATATAACAAAGGATGTATAACAATTAATAAAACTGTTAATCTGATGATTGGATTTATATGATTTAAAGGATTTTGTGGTTTTTGAATATTATTTATTTATTTATAAAATATTTTAGCAGGAAGTAATACATTGAGAGTTACCTCTCGTTTTCAAGTATGTCCTGGGCACAGAGTTAAGACAAATAATACATGTTTACAAATACAGTTACATAATGAGCAGGGTATACATTATTTACAAGACATTGCATGCACAGTTAAAAATAATTTGTATTATGGGCGTATGAAACAGTTACAGACCACATTAAAATGTGTGACAGCCTTAGATTTGTAAGAACTTAGACTGGTGGTGGATGTAAGAGTCTCTGGTAGGTTGTTCCAGTTTTGGGGTGCACGGTAAGAGAAGGAGGAGCGGCCAGATACTTTGTTGAGCCTTGAGACCATGAAAAGTCTTTTGGAGTCTGATCTCAGGTGATAGATGCTGCATGTGGTAGGGGTGAGGAGCTTGTTCAGGTAGCTGGGTAGCTTGCCCATAAAGAATTTGAAGGCAAGACAGGAAAGGTGAACTTTGCGCCTAGACTCGAGTGATGACCAATCTAGTTCTTTGAGCATTTCGCAGTGATGTGTGTTATAGTTGCATTGGAGAACAAAACGACAAATTGAGTTGTAGAGGGTGTTAAGTTTGCTAAGGTGGATTTAAGGTGCCGAGCCATATACTATGTCTCCATAGTCAATAATTGGCATTAGCATCTGCTGTGCGATACGTTTTCTAACCAGGAGACTTAGGGAGGATTTGTTCCTGTAAAGTACCCCTAGTTTGGCATAGGTCTTGGTTGTCAGGGTATCAATGTGCATCCCGAATGTTAAGTGGGAGTCAAACCATATGCCCAGGTATTTAAAACTAGTACCAGGAGTTAGGGTGGTGTTAGTGTTGGTTCTAATCTGGAGCTCAGTCGCTGGAAGATTTAAAAATTTAGTCTTGGTCCCAAACACCATTGTTACAGTCTTGTCAGTGTTTAAAACAGTTTGTTTTGGGAAATCCAGTTTTCGAGTCTGAAAAAGTCAGACTGAAGTATGTGTTGAAGGTCAGAGAGGCTATGGCTGTGTGCATATAGGATTGTGTCATCTGCATACATGTGTATTGAGGTTTCCTGACAAGCCTTTAGGGATCCCCTGTATATCACTATAGTTCTCACCAGATCTAAACATACTTGGCGAAAGATATCCGGCCAAAGATCTCCCTTTTTTAAATACAAATTTGGGGCCATTTTCAACAATAGTAGAAATATCATTGTCCAAAGACAATGTATTCCAATGTCTATGTATAATGGCTTTTTTTGCCGTGCTTGTCTATTAAAGGTAGTAATAAACATGGGACAATCATTTATATCATCCCTCCCTGATTGCATAGATATATTGTTAGATCTATTACGTTTCTGCATGTTGTTCATAAACTCAGTCCTATCAAGTGATCTAGCATGGCTATAAGCCTCTTGGATATCCTGCGATGAATACCCTCTTTCTAAAAATCTATTTGACATATCTGTTGACTGAATCTGAAAGGCTTCATCCCTAGAACATAATCTTCTTAATCTAATAAACTGTGCCTTAGGGATGCCCCTAATAAGAGATTTTGGATGACAGCTCTGGGCCGAAATAAGTGAGTTACGAGCATGTGTTTTCCTATAGATGTCAAATTGGATAGAATTGTTAGTATCAATATATAAAGTAAGATCTAAATAATTAAAATGGTGCCAATTGTGCTCAAACGTAAATCTTAAATTCAAATCGTTGGTATTAAGATACTCAACAAATGAAAACAGTGTATTATCATCCCCATCCCACACCAAAATTAAATCATCAATGTAGCGTTTATAATAAATAATTTGATTACGAAAAATATTAGAATCATGATATAAATAGTGTAATTCCTAGAAACCCATAAATAAATTAGCATATGAGGGTGCAAAAGAAGTCCCCATAGCTGTGCCCAATAATTGTAAATAAAAACGTGAGTCAAATAAAAAATAGTTGTGAGTGAGGAGAAACGTAATAGATTCTATTAGAAAAGTGCACTGTGCAGTAGATAAATCTGATGAATCCAGAAAATGGCTAATCGCCTGAAGACCATGTTTGTGCTCTATAATCGAGTACAGAGAGGACACGTCTAAAGTGACCCATCTTTACCGACTATCCCACCTGACATCTTGTAGGGATAATATCAAGTCCACCGAGTCCCAAATAAAGGATGGCAGACTCCACACCAAAGGCTGCAAAAAAACATCCACATACCGCAATAAACCATCTCCCAAAGATCCAATACTCGCAACAATGGGTCGACCAGGAGGGTCGACCAGCGATTTATGGATCTTTGGTAGATGGTGGAATATTGGAATCACGGGATGTGGACGGTTCAAGAACTCACACTCCTTAGTAGAAAGTGTACATAAGATTTTTCCAAAAGAAATCAATTCATTCATTTCATCAATAAAGATAGATGTAGGGTTATGATCTAATTGACGATAGGTATTGGAATCATTCAATTGCCTTACAGCTTCCTGATGATATTTTTTAGCAGACATAATTACAAGGGCACCCCCTTTATCAGCTTTTAAATTAATATGGAATTGTCTTTTTTAAGAATATCCAATTCTTGAATTTCTGATATAGTAAGATTATTAGTATGATAATGTGAAGACGTATAACCATTAGCCAATAATCTTAAATCTCGTTCAACTAATCTTTCAAAAGTTGTAATATAAGGGCCTCTATTAATATTGGGGCAAAACACAGATTTTGGTCTAAAACCCGAATCCTGGTGTCCAAAAACGGTTTGTGTATCAACATTCATAGACTCCCCTTGTTCATCCAAAAGACTCTCCATATCAGATAAAAAACCATTGATCTTTAAATGTATAGGAGAGTAATGATTGATCACTAGTTAAACTTGGGGATACAATATTAGACCTTAAATAATCTGTATTAATATCATCCCTATTTTTTACACCAAATCATTTTTTAAGGGTAAGTTTTCTAGTAAACGTTTGAAGATCAATAACCGTCTGAAATAGTTGAAAATTTTGTTCAGGAACAAACCCAAACCCTTATTCAATAACGAGAGTTGATCAACCGACAGCTGTAAATGGGAAAGATGAATCACATTATTAGGCAGACTATCTAAAGATAATTCTTCTGTTGTTTTTTTCCTTTTTTCCCCCCATTTCTTTTTGGATTTTCTGGTTTTAACTCGTTTTTTGACCTGGTGTTAGAAGAAGGTCTTTGAGAAATATTTTCTTTATTAGAGTTAGGAAACAGTGAATGTCCTGAAATAGAAGACTCAGCTCTAGCGTATCTTTCTGTATAATCGGTATTACCAAAGGACACTCAATGTGCACGAGATTCACATTCAGAACCTTCTGAGTCACAACTGGAGGTTTCTACATGTCTGGATTTAAGTATGGATTTTTGAAGGGTTCTTGACTCTCGTTTCTTTTGAGGTGTCTTAGATTTATTAGGGGTCTTGTTATTTGAGCCATCTCTCAAAGGAGTTATTTTTTGCCAGCAATAGACCTGACCCTTAATATAATCTTGACGATCACGTTCAAATTTGATATCCTTTTTAACCATAATGGATTGTTCAATAGCTTCAACATTTTGAAGTAAAATATTATCATTTTTTATGAACTGCTCCATCTTCTCAAATGGTTTAAATTTGGCCTGAAAGTTATTAATCTCTGTCAAAACAGTGGTTCTCTTAGCAACTTTCTTTTGTATAATAAGCTCCATTAGTTGATTTATAACAATTATCCAAGATTTGAATCCAATCATCCTCCAATTGCTTGCTAGTGAAGCCGAATGTGGGAACTTTCTTGACCCTTAAACCCCTGGGGATTCTATGTGATTTAAGGTATTTCTCAAGAGTTATTATATCCCACCACAGTCTAATGTTTTGGATCAACAATTTCTCCAATTTCAGGAAGTGATCTTTGAGATCTGATGGTTCATCACAAGCAATAACGCTGTCCACATTAAAGACTTGTTCGGCTCTTTTCAATCTTTTGGAGTTATCATTACATTCGTAAATATATATTTTATGTCCAGCCACATCAGGTAAGTACCTAACATAGCACTACACAAATATATGACACATACAGTAGCAATATTTTTTTTTAATTCTTTTGATATTAGAAATACATTTACATTCCATTAAACAGAATCCTTGGCTGCAGTGGAAGCATGGTAAGTTTCGTTATTATGGTATAAGGTCGGACTTCCCCAGAGTTTCAGCACAAAAGAAAAAAAGCATGAAGCTGCGTTTCTGGAAAAAGTTAATATGCGCATAGCCGTGTTAGGTTATTCTTTCCCATTCGCTCTTCCACAGAGTAAATCCCCATTACCAGGGAATACCACAGTTGGGTTCTCATGGCATTCCCAAACTTCAGAGAACATAAGTCTGGTTACATACTGTATGTATTCTTTATCATTACAATATTAGTGATGTTGAGCGTTTCACCTTTATTAAAACATAAATACTTTCTTCCTAATAAAGATATTATTCATTAATTAATAAAATATGGTGCTCTATTATATTAATTTTGCCTTGTATCTATCTGTGGAGACTTTAAAATAAAGCTACATCTAATCCATATCTGAAAACTGTTCATAAAAAATTAGTTAATACATATGAAGCAGTGTATTTTATGTGTGAAAGATCTGTTATATTTTGCCAATTAAAACCTAATTGGCATAGACTATTTTAATTGGTAATGCATCACAGACTACTATACTACTTAACAAACACTTCCAAAAGCAGCTTTTGAAGATATGGTTAAGTGGGTTTTCATGTGAATGGTAAAAATGATTGAAATTTTTTACAGCAAGTCATGAATCATACTTTCTGCATAATAGGATGAAAAACGTGAGATGTTAGTTGGTGTGAGGTGAGTTAAATTTCAAAGGGGTAATCTTCAAATGCTACAAATGGGTTATATAGTTTCATGCAGTACACATGAAAAAATTTTTTGAAACATCTTAGCAGTATGCAGTGATACTGTATCATCAATGATGAAATCTCATATTAATCCAGTAAAGGGGAACACAACCTGCAGCGAATCTACACTTCTGCAGGACCAATATAGCTGTCAGACCTTAACAATGCAAATGCTGAAAATAACACACAATTATTGGAATATTGCTTTTGATTGCCTAATATAATTTGCTGTAAAGAAGAAAGTTTCAGTACACCAAAATATTTGCTAAATTAAGGGGAAGAAAAAGTTTACAGAGAAATAAAAAATTAACAGACTAATGTGATTAACATGGCAATGTTTTGATGGGAAATTTCAGACCTGTACAGACAAGATGCATACTGTAATGTAGCATGATGATATTGCAGTAGGAAGTGGTGGGGAGTGGCATAGCCCACCCAGTGAAGTCATGTGTTATAACAATGCCTTGTGGCATGACAATGCCATGTACAAATGCCGAATGAGTGGCAAGGCACATATAGGGCTGTTGCATGACATCACCACACTGGTTGTAAACAGGTTTGTCACGATGGACTGACCTTATCAACAATTTTTATATTTTGGGGATCTCGATTGAGCACACACGTTGAGAAAAATAAACTGACATTTATTTCCTTAACAGACATACACACGACAACTTTAGCATACACTTGACAAGCACTTACTTAGGGAGAGAACGGGATAAAATGTCCAGAGATGAAACAAAGCACCGGAATAATGTCTTTTAAAATGCATTCCTTTTGCAAGGGGCGCAAGTTGCCAGCCCAATATGTCCGTGAATAATACAAAGTTCGTTCTGGTCCGTTGGAGTTCGTTTGATAACCCCCAGCACAAATGAATTCCCGAAGGAGTGTTATGTGCTTGGTTTCAATGTAATTAAGTCGTAGTGTTCCGGGATCGTTGCTGCTGCTCTTATCCGCTATTAGAAGCGAGGTGGTAATTTGTTCACACGGTAAAAGAAAGACAACGGGAATAGCTCGGAGGGCATGTAAATAGGGTCTGTTAGCATATCTACAACATACCCGCCCAATCCCCTTCGTGGGAATCTCCAACCCTCCAATCTCCAACTTGCCCACAGTTTGCAGAGTGGGCACTACAGGAATTTCCAGTTGATACAAAGCCTATGCCAACCTGACACTTTGGCTGCTTAACATATGAATACTCCCCTTTTTCCTGGCATCTCCCAGGCTAGGAGTTGGACTCAAGGTGTGAACTTGCCCAGATGACTAACAGGATCTCCCATTCAGCGAGCATTCCAGCTAATTCACACGTTGCGCCTCTGGGGGCTTTCATCCGCAACACTTCTCTAGACCCATAGGCACTGCCACAACAGGAGGTCTCTGACGTTTGCAGAAGAAAGTGCCCCAAGGCCATGTGTGTAAAACATTTGGTCACTGGATGCATTACAAAGGCAGTAGAAAAAAATCGTATCCTGCCTGTACATTTAAAACTGCAGCCAGAAAGGCACTTTATAAAAAATATGTGTTATACTTATCCCAAGTTATATTTTTAATATGTGTGTGCTTGGGGTGTCACTCTGGGGCTGCATACCAAAAATCAGGGTGCTAGCCCATTCTGTTCCTGAGATAGGGGCTTCTCTTGGTACCGGCAATGCTGGGCTATGGGCTTCTCACGTCAATTGACTTGCGGTGAGCCGATTTCCCACAGCAATTGCCTGCCACCTTTCAAGTTACGCTTCTACCCGGGACAGGATACATTGTATCCGGTAACCACTTGACTCTGAAACCGCAACCCTTTGATTCAATTGACCTCGCGGTTGCGCGTTCAAGCCTGAGTAATGTATACCTATGTTACTCAATGGAACAAAGAGAACACGCCATTCTTCTCCCATTAACTTGTGGTTCGGCTCTCGCAGCTCCATCTTGTGCCTAAAAACCAGTACGGCAGGTATACAATGAAATACAGTACTGCAGGCACAGGCAATCCTGCAAAACGGGGACAATAAGGTACAGAGGGAAAAATGATACATGTGTAGTGAATATAAAATTAACCCCTTCATCCCCAATGCGAAGTAGGGTTAACCAGCAGTGCACACTGCCTTTATTAATGCGCTGATTAACCCTATATTTGCTACAAGGTTCACTTGTGCAAGCAACCCAGCACCTGCACAACAGCAGACATACATAAGCACCACTTGAACAAGTGACCACCAGGGGTCACCAAAAAGCCGTATATATTGCACTCAAAAGTTAAAGTATCCACGTCAGACACTGTGATGTATGGATATTGTATAATATTATAGGACCAAAGGAAGGGTCCAAAACCCCACAATATATTAAATATGCAAAATATTAAAACCAAAAATAACAACATTTTATTAAAACTATACTAGACAAACCAACATTCACATACAGATACACATAGGATTAAAAATCCTCAAGTGGGAGAGACGGTGGAAACAGGAGGTAAGCACACCAGGAGGGACGGTTGGGTAAGGGGGAAATGCAACGGGATTACCCGATGATATGTGACATCCCTTAGAACTCAATATTGAGTATTTAGTCTTGTAGTGTTAGCACTGCGGCATCCCCCAGTTTCAGGAACGGACAAAGGATACGATTTCGACTTTGGAAGGATGGTCCCAGGAATCAAATCGATAGGACAATCGTATGGACGATGGGGAGATAGAACCTCAGCTTGTACCTTGTTGAACACATTCAAGTACTCATGATACACGGTCGGCAGGATCGACAGATTGGAAGGAACGGAATCCAGGCCGGTAAGTACCGCAACAGGAGAAGCTGCAGGAGGCGAGTCAGCGGAAAAAGGCCACTGGATAGGCAGGGTGCCGGTCCAATCAATGCACGGATTGTGGAGTTTAAGCCAAGGCAATCCTAAAATATGTTGAACAGTAGGAGAATTAAAAATATCGAATATTATTACCTCTATATGACCATCGGCCAAGGTCAGTGTGAGAGGAATGGACTCCCAGATGATAAATGCTGGCTGGAGCGGTCGACCGTCGATGGCCTCGAGACCAATAGGTGCTTTTCTCTTGACCATAGGGATTTGATTCTCAGAGGCGAAGGTTTGGTCCAGGAAGTTACCACCAGATCCAGAATCAATGTAAGCTTTTACCTGCAGGAAAAGGTCAGGACCCTCCAGAGTAGCAGGAAGCATAATCTTCTTTGGGAGATTTTCAGGTAAAGAGGGGCAAGGAGAGACAGTACCCAGTAGGAGCCCCCTCTACCTTTACTGGGTGTTCCAGTCTCAGCTTCAGGGAACAGTTCTGGAGACGATGTTCCGAAGAACCACAGTAGAAACAGAGTCCCTCCTGACGGCATCACATTCTCTCCGCGGTCCGAAGTTGTTGGCTACCGATTTGCATCGGGTCAGGGGCGTCCGATTCCAGGGGAGGCGCAGGGGGTGACCTGTGAGAGACAACAGAAGGAGAAAGAGAACGCGAACAGTGTCTCTCATGTCGTCGTTCCTGGGTGCGCTGGTCCATGCGCACACTGAGAGTAATCAGTTCTTCCAGGGAGGAAGGCCGGGCATGAGTAGCAAGATCATCCTTCAAGGAGTCAGAGAGTCCGTGCCAGTATGCGGCGGCGAATACCTCATCATTCCATTGAGTCTCCGTGGCGAGGGTACGGAACTCGATCGCGTACTTGGCAGCAGATCTTTGGGCCTGTGAAATGTGGAAGAGAGAGATTGCGGCTGTCTTGCGCCGTTCAGGAGTATCAAATACTTGCTGAAATACTCGCCTGAATTTAGGATAATCCTGGGTTATTTCGCTCTTAAGTTCCCAGAGGGGAGAAGCCCAAGCGAGGGCATCACCGGTGAGCAAGGCATAGATGTAAGCCACCTTAGAACAGCCGGTGGGAAACTGAGAGGGGGACATTTCAAATTGCACCTCGCATTGGTTTAGGAATCCGCGGCAAGCGAGGGGGATCCCATCATAGCGGTTAGGCGGTGGAATTTGGGGTCCAGCATTAGCATGAGTCATAGCAACAGGGGGTGAAGAGGCCATAGGAGTCTCCTGGACAGGGAGATTAGCCAGTTGCTGGCAAATCATGGTCAGCTGGGTGCTCACCAATTGCAAGCATTCCAAAGTCACACCTTGGCCCACCTCAGGGGGGTCTGCATTTGTTGGGCTCTGCATAATGTCACGCCTGTATGCCCGCACACCTGGCAGGACCCCAGTACTGAGGTGGGCAGGGTATTACCATGCACCCACAGCAGTGAGGGCGTGCCCGGAGTGTGGTATGGCATTGCCGGGCCTGTTGAAAGATAGTTAGTGACACGCCTTGGGAGTACATAGTAAGAATAGTGGTGTCCATGCGCCAGAGTCCAGGGATCCAGAAGTCAGAGTTGTCAAGTTCGAAAGCCAAAGTCCAGGGATACAGAGGTCAGCAAGGTAGAGTTCGTAGGCAGGATTCAAGGGCAACAGGGAGCAGGGTAGTCCAGGACAAGCAGAGGTCAAACCAGGGAGATCCAGAGATAAGCAGGAGCAGGAACAAGCTGGAACACAGAGGAGAGCCAAGCATAGGACTGCACACACAGGGATAACAGAAGCTATGCAGAGCAATGATAGAAAGGACAGACGGGTTATAAAGGAGGGAACACCAATAGGAGAGAGAGGAGGAGCAGAAGGTGAAGTGGGAGACAGCAGGGATAGGTGAGGAGGAGAAGAGGAGGAGACAGGGGAACCAGTAAGGGAGATCGCTTGCAGGGAATGGGAAGAGGAGTCAGGAGGCTAGAAACCCCTTCAAGAGGAGCGTGTGCGTGCCCTCTGTAATCTGAGAGTGCGCGCGCACAGGCTGCGTCACGAGGCGCGTGGAGCGCAGCGCCGCGGGGACACCCGCAGAGGAGGATGGAGGAACGGAGGGAACAGCCGCCGGAGGTAAGGGGATAGGAGCAGATACCGAGGGGGCTGAGAGTGGGGAACGCCGCAGCAGGGGCTCTTGAACTGCGCGGTTGTGCGAGTCTTGCGGGGCACGCGCTGTGGTAATGGAATGGCGTCAGAGGCTGCCAGAGAAGGACAGGTGTGGGTAAAAGAAGGGAGGCTAGCAGGGAAGGGACAGAGAGGGTAGGTGAGCGTGTGACATCAGGGACACATGAAGGGGAAGGAATCCCCTGAACCGTCACAGTCTTCGGCTTGAGCAAGAGCGTGAAACATCGCCATCAAGGAGAAGAGGTGAGGGCATATAGTATTGCTTGATAATCCGCTCCGGGGTGGTCATCTCGGTAGAACTTTACCATATGGGTTGCCGGTGTCCGCAGACACTTGATGATTCTCTGCCGCTTTACTGCATCAGAGCAGGTCCATTCCAGGAGTTCTTGCTTCGCATGATCCTTCCACTCTTCAAATTCTGCCTCGCCGAGGGGCGGACGCCGGGTTCCCGAGAAAGCCTTAAGTTTGCAGTGTTGTTGGGACTGGGATGATTGGTTTAAGGCCTCAACTAGTTGTGGTAGGCCCGGAGCCTACCTGACCTATCTTTTCAGTAAGCTGTTGCATGGTCTCCGGAATAACTGAGCATCACCTGAGCTGCAGGCACTGTGGTGGCTTAGTATGGACCGGCGGCTACCGGCATCGCTCCCTGGGGGAGAGATGGCTAGGAGCATCTGACACTCCTCTTTGCTAGGGACCGCTTTGCTGGCTCATACCCTTGTACTTGTTCTAGGGTAGATAAGTGGACTTCTGCCGGGCGGGGCATCGGGGAGTTGTAAGAACTGCGGTGTGTTATGCCCCCTAATCTCCAGGCGATAATCAACCAGGAGAGTACTCCACTGGATGTCAGTGTCCCACTTGGCATTTATCACACAGGCTTTTGAGATACCTGGTATCTGTCTCAGAGCAAGTTGCAAGCTGGGCAGAGGCCGGGACACCGGGACATGATTAACAGCGACCACGTGGCGCAGAGGCGTGCAGAGCCTCAGGGCCCACTCATGGACACTCTGGCGGGATGGTATAGACATGGTCCTAGACAGAGCAAACTTGTTTTATATATATATATATCAGCGGGGCACCCCAGGTCTGGAATCTCAGCAGCCCCTCCAAATGTAGCCCTTTTCCGCTCTAACATGAAGGGACTACTGGTGCTGGAAATTATGCAATAACCTTTTACTGTCATATATAAACTAATCAACACAGAGGATATAATAACCTTACTGGTTACAGCTAACACAGTTATCACTTGCCACACAGGGCTTTGTCCCACCACAGTGTACCCCACACCATGTCCACAATTCAAGAAGAGTCCCGGAGTCACCACACCCTCTAAGTGTCCCCAAAAGACACCCTCCCTTCTAGGCGTGATCAGCGCCTAACTATACAGTAGTGTCGGTGCACGTTTGGTGATCAGGTACCTGCCGGGTGAGTCCACACCCGGCGTGCTGACAAGAAGAAGAAAAGGGATCCGCCAATCCTGCGGTATCCACTGCCGGTCAAACACCTCCCACTGAAGTGACCCTTGCGGTGATAGTCGCTCCCTCTCTTCAGTCTGGTCCCACACTGCAGATAACAAGATTCTCCAGAAGAAGCTGTGGCCCTAATCTGACTAACCACTAAAGGCAGGGTCCCTAACTAATGGGGCATTCCCTAGAGCAGCCACAATCTAAGGTGAGTTGGCCCTAGCTGGGGCATAGCGGGTCTCTGTCCTAGTGCAGAGGGTTTCAAATCCCTGCACCTACACACCTTCCCCTCTCTGAGTGCCGGCTCCAACTGCCTTCCATGATTAAACGTGCTGAATGTAACTGCCTCTGCAGGGAACCGGGTTATCTATATATATATATAATACAGAATATACACTATATAATTTATGTGGCCTACATATCTTATTGTCTGAGTAATATATTTTGTGTATTTTAGCATTAAATATGCCTCCGGGAACGGAACCTTTTATTTAAACAGTGTTCCTATGAGAAAACGTGTTTCGCTTTCAGATGTTTCGCTATCCAACGCCATTTTGAGTAACTCATTGTGTCGGATAATTGAGGACTGCCTGTACTAAAGAAGGTTTTGTTTGTCCACATGCTATCACTACAAACATGTTATATACATAATGTTAAACAACATTAACTATTCAGCATAATGTGACCGAATTTCATTGAAACTGCTGCATTTCCTGCCATTTCTATAAGTGACTAACCCAGAATCACCAGACACATAAAATTATTATGTAGCCATATGCAAAGTTCACAAATTAGGAATATATGTACTGCATTTCTGCACATATAACATATTTATTTAATGTTGAAAATTGGTTGTTTTCTTTTCACCGTGGGGCGTACACGTAGTGTACTGAAATGTAAGGGCTGCGCACGAATATCTATGATTTCACCCGCCACTGCACAGCACGTTTCAAAATATTGGCACATATATCATTAACTGTATTTTACCTTCTTTCAGAACTGTGTTCCGGCATATTGTGATCTTCACAGCGCGATCTCTGTTATATTATCAGAAGAAGGCTAAAAGGTAAAAGAGACACGTTAATTTAGACATAGAAAAACATTTTCCCCGTATGGAACGCGCATGCGTCATGAATCGAACGCATATGCCTGTCATTCGGGAATAAGCGATTCACAGTGTATAAACTATTTCCTCTATAGTTACCTGCATTATATTGCATTCATATTCGGTGCAGGAATGGAAGGGGTGTATGCGAGGTAGCCGCTGTTGTCAATCAATTCGTTGTTCGGTGTGTTCAGCTGGGTATGGTTGTAGCTTACTCCATAACCGTTTGAAGCTTGTGGAATGTACTCAGTGGATAGAGATAGTAACTTTGTGCCATTTCATCTGGTCGAGCAAACTCAGTATTATGTATGTTATTGTAATCACTTGCTCCGTTCTGGTTCGGGTATTGGTTTGCCAACTCCGGTTGAAATTCAAAGAAATTATGATGAACATTTAAGGCACCGCTGCAGGCACCTATATCATGGTAGTTGTGTCTGAAAATTGTCTGTCTTCTGAAATTTCCATTCGCAGACATACAGTGGCGGCCGCCTTTATCCTAAATCGGCTGTATCCGCGGCGCTCTGATAATCTTGGTCAGATGCGGTTTTTTTTTTTGGTCTGGAGTGAATTGCGTTATTTTAGCACTCGTGATATTAGCATTTTATTCTCGCTGTCTGCAATACTGCAATGCCGTCTAAAAACTCAGGGGGCGTTCGCGAGCTGTTGTCTTGGAAGTCTAATACCTTAGCAGTTCAACCTACGTCAGTACACAGTCTGCGTGTGCGCGCGCAGTAATTGTAAATTTGCATATTTACAGTATACATGCCTTTGCAGTGCTGTACTGTATGTCTCATTTGAAAATTGTTGAAACGCATAGGCGTGTACAGTACTGTAACAGTGTCACATTTCGGCATATATACAGCGCTCTCCCCTCGCTCGCCCCGTACACACACAGGATAATTTACTGCCCTGTAGGGTATTTCAAATTCTTATCTTATCTACAGTGAAGTACATCTCTCCCACACCATTCCTTTGAACGTGTGTCTTTCTGGTTTCAATCACATTCCTGCTTGACAGCAGATGATTACTGTGCATGCGCCTGTAACTTCACCCACCACTTCTTGCTTGAGTGAGTGACCTAAAAAAAAATTCTACTTAATTTTTAATGTTTATTTTCTCCACAAGCCTGAAAAAACCATCTTGATTTTACGATATTCAATCTGTGCTGTAGCTTTTGACTGCGACCCTGTGCGTTTGACTGCACATGGTTGATTTGTGTGCTTTTTACTTACTGTATTTGGGAGTGTAGGGATCATATTATTATGATGAACTGCCTTTTGAAATTATGTCATTTCTTTGAACTGCTGCACAACTAATCCTTCATGCAGCTGCACCCTGTAGCCCCCTCCACCACGCACACACACACACACACACAAGGCTCGCTCAAGGATTTGAAACTCTTATCGACAGACACCTCTACAGAGTCATTTATTTTCTGAAGTTTGCCTGCGTGTAATCCTCTTTGAGATGGGAGCTAGCTGATTACTGTGCATGACTCACCCAACCCCCCCCCCTCCAACCCTTTGAGGCTTTGCTTACAGTAACGTTTTGGGAAAATCCCTTCTCGAATTTGATATGTAAATCTGATTTACACAGCACTGTGAGAATTGAGAGTTATAAAACCATTAACTGATTCATGTTGTTTTGTCATTCATTTCATTTTCTTTGGTGTACTGTAGGTTTGGGGGGTGAGGGGGTTGTTGTCAATGATTATGATTATCAAGAATGTAAATAAATATTTATTTTATTTTATCAGGAACCAAAAAAAACAATTATAAAAATTATCATGAATAATACATAATGCAGTCTTTATTAAGTTCTTCTGTCAGATGGAAATTGAGGGCCGGTGGATAAACATGAATAATGCACATTGATAATAATATTAATTAATAATATATAATTTATAATATATATATATATATATATAGTAATTTATTTTTTTCCGTCTTTATCTACTTCATCATTCTGTGAACAGTACAGTAGTTCATTGAGAGAGGAGAGGTTTTGTGTACATCATTACTGCAGTTTAGATACTGTATACTTGACTGTACAAACAGTTCACAGACAGTACACGACACCTCCCCTCTCCCCTCTGTCCCAGTCCATCCTTTTTTCCTGAAAAGACAAGAAAACAAAAAATTAGTGCAGTTATGTGCGTACTGTATTATGGCATTTTGTACTGTATACTGTGGCTACTCAATATTGGACAACAGTACGCTATTAGCACTGTCAAACAAGTCCATACTGGAACTACTGTGTACTCTGACTACTTTGTAACCAGATGGCTGGTGCTGCTCTCTCTGGAAATAAATAAATTGAGCAATTACTGTACTGTACAGTAGGTGCATACTGTATTATGGCATTGTATACTGCATAGCTACTCCATATTGGACTACAGTATGCAGTTACCGTAGTACTGTCAAACTAGTCTATACTGGAACTACTGTATACTCTGACTACTAGGAAAGAAAAGATACTACAGTATAGTACTTCAGTATACCATACTACCTTCCTGATGCTTGCCCATTACGTGCGATCACAATGGGCAACACAGTCGCAATATGGTCAATATATTTATTGCATCGTTACACGGTGAGTACATCGTTCCAAAAACTCAGTATGCCTTTCGCCAACTCATCCTTTTTGGAGGGTTTCACGACTTTTCGGATATGGTCCTTCAGCTGATGCCAGACCATTTCGATCAGATTGAAGTCTGGCGATCTGTCATTGGAAAAAAAGGACAATTAGTTTAAGAGATACAGTACACAGTAAAAACAGTGGGAAAAATGAGACACGATTACCGCACTTACTCCGCTGGCGTCTTCACCCATTTGATACCGCGCTCAAGGATATGCGCTGTTGACGCGGTGTGCTTCAGATCGTTATCCTGGTAGAAACGGTGACCATCCGGGAACTCGCGTGTGATGTATTCCACAGTCCCAGGCACAATTTTGTCTTGGAAGAAAGCTTTATTCATGGTTCCTATAACAAGAAAAGAAAAGTGCTCAAAAAACTGCACACTAGTACAGTACAGTGCATAAGGCAAAATTATATTTTATATATTTTACCTTCAAAGATGACAATGCATCCTGGTCCACGCCTAGAGATGGCACCCCACACATGCATCTTCACTGGGTGTTTTGGCCGCGGCTTCATAGATATGCGACCTTTTTTGTGGAATGCAAAGGTGGCAAATCTCTCTAGCGATACAGTAGACTCGTCAGTGAAGATGTAATCCTGGAATGTTTCCCCACTGTCGATCCATGCCTGGGCCTGGACCACTCTTTTGATTTTGTTAACGTCCCTTATCATGGGGTACGGTCTGTAATGACAAGGAATAAATAATTTTAGAGGTACAGTACAGTTTCTTAAACAACAATTTAACCTTCTGTACTGTCCAGTACTAAACTCAC
Source organism: Ascaphus truei (assembly GCF_040206685.1). Taxonomy (NCBI): domain Eukaryota; kingdom Metazoa; phylum Chordata; class Amphibia; order Anura; family Ascaphidae; genus Ascaphus; species Ascaphus truei. The sequence continues at coordinate 308,915,326 of NC_134485.1, forward strand.
ACGTCCATATTTCCATCCAATTCTGCGGCGTATCTTCTTTATGTATCATATGGGAGAAAAAAGAACCCAGTCTTCCAGCACTCAATCACAACAAATGTAGAATTGTAAATTTAAAATACTTTATTAATAACCAAGAATAAAAAATAGGGTGTTAAAACTTAATTAAACGGTGTATTACAACAGCACGTGACTGTGTCCAATATTAACCCACCTAGGGCTGGGTGGGTGGATGTAGTAATAAAATCCCTTATAGATATTCGGGATTAGACTGCTATATGTTATAGCTTCCTAAAAGGTATAGGAAAGGGGCCTATGAGAACTCACCCAGAGGATATTGTCAATGTTAGTGTATCCGGGCCTGTGGTGCATATTCAGATAATACACTAATGGTACAATTGTTCTGTGGTATAATATGCAAAGGTCAGACCGTATCCACCCCTATTTGGAGAATGAACTGTGTACTGCGTAATATCTCCAGCGTAGTCGGCGCTAGGTCTATTGCGGAGTCATATTATGCCCACATAGTGAAGTAGTAACACCGGATTATAGGCAAACATTCAGGTGAGGTATATATTAGATAGCATTCCTCAAGTATGTAGTTTAATTTCCAAAGCACTCATACTGCAGATTGTTGATTGATATAGACACACCATACACTGGCGACACACTTTATTCGAGCTCGGCTAGTCCCACGAATTCGGGTATACCCGGGTGTATTGAGGTTTGTGACTGTTTTCTGCCCGAGTGCATTGAGGTATTTTCCAAGCAGGGATTGAAGCATTTTATTCCCGCTGGCTGCAATACTGCACAGTATATATATATATACTGCATTACAATTCATGAATTTATGCCATCTGGTAGACACATGAAGCATTGCAGCCTATTAAATCCTAATCATTATCATTTAACAGATCAGCCGCCCGTCAGCCAGGCATGAACCCAGGCTGGGAAGGCAAACGCAACGGGGCTTGTCAGAGGTGAGGAGCGGCGCATTCCAGGTATCTGCCAGGTACATACTGGGTATTTGCTCGAATAAAGTGTGTCGGTGCAGTAGGTGGCACTGATAATGCCGTGGTGTTTCTAGGTGTGCTGTAAACCCTTAGGGCTCACCTATGATACTGCCAGTGAGGTGTAGGTGGTCTTGAATCAGTATCAAACTGTGTGTGTATAGTAATTGCCTGTTGAAGCAACCTCCACTGTGTTTGTGGTTGCTACAGCTGAGATCAGCACTGGTTAAATGGGGCTAATAAATACACATAGCAGCTGACAGAAAATCTACTAAGCAGATAAGACACACTGATGAAATGCCAACAGTACCAGCTAATAGGGTGTATATGGGGTTAATGATGGGATGGATTCAGTGTACAATCACCCCACCACCCTTTCCCTGTATAGCAGCTAAATACCTAATGCCAGTTTATGGAGGGGCCGGTCTAACTGTGAATCGCATGGTCCCCTATATCAGCGCTGATCTTGGTTATATCAGCGCTGATCTTGGTTATATCAGCGCTGATATGTTCGAGGACATGCCTGTCTGTAGGTGAGTTGAATAAACCCCTAGAGGTAGGAGGGTCACGCTGTATGGTTACAAAACGCGATCCCAGCTGAACATGCACGCCGGGGGAAGCCGCAAATCTCTTAACGCGGATCAATATCCATCTGCTGTTAAATTTAAATGAACTGGCTTCCCGCGTGTGCAGGAGAAAAATGCCGACGCGCGTTTCACGTAGTGAACGCTTCTTCAGGGCACGTAGGGGGAGGTCCCTGCGTGTGGAGGTAAGTTTATATAGTCAACGTGAGAGTGCCTGTTTTTACACTTAACCCCTTCGTTACTGCTGATTGACGGATACAATATCCCATTGCCATAGATGCACTATATGTGGTCTGCAGACTAGTAACTGCCTATTGCCAGATTCAATATGCTCATTAGACTGTTGCATAAGTGGCAAACTAATTGCAACATTTGTAATGGGCTGAATGGCTGTGGCTCCAATACTAATAATATATGTGATGTATTACTGTTGTATTTACTCACAGAGGCTGGGGTGTTTGTGTTGTAAACTTTGATATACATGGTGAAGAGTGATGGTTGGTCACTAATAATGAAGGTAAGTCTATGATTCTAGATCATACCAAATGCAAATACACTGTATTCCATTGATTGTAATAAAATGAAATAAACTAAAAGCACACTATGTCATTGTTTTATTTGTTTGTACTCAATTCATTGTCAGAATGTAAGTGTATGATGGCTTCTGAGTGGCTATCAATATACTGCAAATAGTGTAGGGGAAAAGGAACATGGGGTTTGTTTTATACTTTTCGTTCAGATAGGTGGGTGCGATGTTATAAGTATAATTCCTGGGTTTAAATACAGGAATATTCGGGATTTGTTCATGAAGGTGGGGTTGGGAACAGGGGATAAGTGATTTATATGAAGGGGCTAAACACGAAGCCCTCATTGAGTCCAAGTGGATTTAGTGTTCCCAAAATATAAATCCACCTAGCTTCGATCTTTAATAGCTCATTGTCCCAATCCCCACGTCTTATTCCTGGTGAGAATTGATCTATCCCCATGAAGGTCATGGCTTTGAGGTCTCCAGGTTGGCACCTGTTGGCATGATTGGCCACTGGAGTATCTAGCTTATTCCGGATAGAGCCCACATGTTCAAGTATCCGTATTTTTAGGGGGCGGCGGGTTTTGCCCACGTACTTTTTCCCACATTTGCATGTTCCCATGTAAATTACTCCTACTGTGTTGCAGTTGATAAATTTGCGTATATCAAAATGCTTCCTGTTATTGTGATTACTGAAGGTTTTAGAAACTGTCATATACTGACAGGCCTTGCATCTTTGGCAATGGTAGTTGCCGTTTATACGGGGTGGTAGCCAGGTGGCCCTTGGTGTTGCCACATTATAGTGGCTATGGACCAGATGGTCTCTCAAGTTTTTGGCACGTCTGCTGACCATTGCTGGAAAAACTGGTATGGAATCGCATAAGTCTTCATCCGCCCTTGGTATGTGCCAGTGTTTCTGTAGAACTTCCCTAGCCACCTTCCATTGTTTGTTGAAGGTGCCTATGAATCTTACTGTTCTTTGTTCTGGCTGTGTTGTTTTATCCATAACCAGTTCCGATCTGGCTTTGTGCTTTGCCCATTTATATGCTCTTTTAATTGTTGTTTGACTGTATCCCCTTTCAGTGAACCTTTCCTTCATGTCCCTCGCCTTTTCCTCGAAATCTTCATCCTTACTGCAGTTTCTTCTTAGGCGAAGAAACTGCCCCACTGGTATACCCCTGATGAGGGATTTGGGGTGATGACTGCTGGCTAGGAGTATGCTGTTTGTGGCTGTTTGTTTACGATATATAGTCGTTTCAAGATTGCCGTTGTCATCCTTCGTGATCAGTAGATCAAGGAAGCAAATTTGTTTCGGGCTGTGTTCAAGAGTCAGGCGGAGATTGAGGTCATTTTTGTTGAGAATTTCAATGAAGTGTTTCAACATGGCCTCAGTTCCGCGCCACATTATCAGCACGTCGTCAATGAAACGCAACCATAGTTCCACAAAAGTGGTTAAATATTCCAATTCCTCAGAGAAGACTCTCTCTGATTCCCACCATCCCAGATACAGGTTCTCATACGTAGGGGCACATTTGGTGCCCATAGCCGTGCCCTGTATCTGGTGGTAGATGGTTTTGTTGAACCAGAAATAGTTTATTTTAAGAACAAATTGTAGTAATTCCACTGTGAAGCTATTATGTTTATGATGGTGTTGACTGCGTGTGCTGAGGAAGTGGTTGACTGCCTGTATTCCCTGATCATGCCTGATACTGGAGTACAATCCCTCTACATCCAAAGTAACCAAAATACAGTCGTGTGCCACTGATATGCCGTCCAGCTTAGTAAGAACATCTTTAGTGTCTTTAATGAATGACGGCAGAGTGGTGACAAAGGGCCTTAGAATCTTATATGAGCTTCTCAGAGAAAGAATACAACTATATACTGGTTCGCACACCCAAAATTGCTACATTCTATAGCCTTCCCAAGGTACATAAGAACAAACAACCACCCCCAGGCAGACCCATAGTCTCTGGAATTGGAAACCTTACAGAGAAAGCAAGTGCCTATGTGGATAAGATTCTAAGGCCCTTTGTCACCACTCTGCCGTCATTCATTAAAGACACTAAAGATGTTCTTACTAAGCTGGACGGCATATCAGTGGCACACGACTGTATTTTGATTACTTTGGATGTAGAGGGATTGTACTCCAGTATCAGGCATGATCAGGGAATACAGGCAGTCAACCACTTCCTCAGCACACGCAGTCAACACCATCATAAACATAATAGCTTCACAGTGGAATTACTACAATTTGTTCTTAAAATAAACTATTTCTGGTTCAACAAAACCATCTACCACCAGATACAGGGCACGGCTATGGGCACCAAATGTGCCCCTACGTATGCGAACCTGTATCTGGGATGGTGGGAATCAGAGAGAGTCTTCTCTGAGGAATTGGAATATTTAACCACTTTTGTGGAACTATGGTTGCGTTTCATTGACGACGTGCTGATAATGTGGTGCGGAACTGAGACCATGGTGAAACACTTCATTGAAATTCTCAACAAAAATGACTTCAATCTCCGCCTGACTCTTGAACACAGCCCGAAACAAATTTGCTTCCTTGATCTACTGATCACGAAGGATGACAACGGCAATCTTGAAACGACTATATATCGTAAACAAACAGCCACAAACAGCATACTCCTAGCCAGCAGTCATCACCCCAAATCCCTCATCAGGGGTATACCAGTGGGGCAGTTTCTTCGCCTAAGAAGAAACTGCAGTAAGGATGAAGATTTCGAGGAAAAGGCGAGGGACATGAAGGAAAGGTTCACTGAAAGGGGATACAGTCAAACAACAATTAAAAGAGCATATAAATGGGCAAAGCACAAAGCCAGATCGGAACTGGTTATGGATAAAACAACACAGCCAGAACAAAGAACAGTAAGATTCATAGGCACCTTCAACAAACAATGGAAGGTGGCTAGGGAAGTCCTACAGAAACACTGGCACATACTAAGGGCGGATGAAGACTTATGCGATTCCATACCAGTTTTTCCAGCAATGGTCAGCAGACGTGCCAAAAACTTGAGAGACCATCTGGTCCATAGCCACTATAATGTGGCAACACCAAGGGCCACCTGGCTACCACCCCGTATAAACGGCAACTACCATTGCCAAAGATGCAAGGCCTGTCAGTATATGACAGTTTCTAAAACCTTCAGTAATCACAATAACAGGAAGCATTTTGATATACGCAAATGTATCAACTGCAACACAGTAGGAGTAATTTACATGGGAACATGCAAATGTGGGAAAAAGTACGTGGGCAAAACCCGCCGCCCCCTAAAAATACGGATACTTGAACATGTGGGCTCTATCCGGAATAAGCTAGATACTCCAGTGGCCAATCATGCCAACAGGTGCCAACCTGGAGACCTCAAAGCCATGACCTTCATGGGGATAGATCAATTCTCACCAGGAATAAGACGTGGGGATTGGGACAATGAGCTATTAAAGATCGAAGCTAGGTGGATTTATATTTTGGGAACACTAAATCCACTTGGACTCAATGAGGGCTTCGTGTTTAGCCCCTTCATATAAATCACTTATCCCCTGTTCCCAACCCCACCTTCATGAACAAATCCCGAAAATTCCTGTATTTAAACCCAGGAATTATACTTATAACATCGCACCCACCTATCTGAACGAAAAGTATAAAACAAACCCCATGTTCCTTTTCCCCTACACTATTTGCAGTATATTGATAGCCACTCAGAAGCCATTATACACTTACATTCTGACAATGAATTGAGTACAAACAAATAAAACAATGACATAGTGTGCTTTTAGTTTATTTCATTTTATTACAATCAATGGAATACAGTGTATTTGCATTTGGTATGATCTAGAATCATAGACTTACCTTCATTATTAGTGACCAACCATCACTCTTCACCATGAATATCAAAGTTTACAACACAAACACCCCAGCCTCTGTGAGTAAATACAACAGTAATACATCACATATATTATTAGTATTGGAGCCATAGCCATTCAGCCCATTACAAATGTTGCAATTAGTTTGCCACTTATGCAACAGTCTAATGAGCATATTGAATCTGGCAATAGGCAGTTACTAGTCTGCAGACCACATATAGTGCATCTATGGCAATGGGATATTGTATCCGTCAATCAGCAGTAACGAAGGGGTTAAGTGTAAAAACAGGCACTCTCACGTTGACTATATAAACTTACCTCCACACGCAGGGACCTCCCCCTACGTGCCCTGAAGAAGCGTTCACTACGTGAAACGCGCGTCGGCATTTTTCTCCTGCACACGCGGGAAGCCAGTTCATTTAAATTTAACAGCAGATGGATATTGATCCGCGTTAAGAGATTTGCGGCTTCCCCCGGCGTGCATGTTCAGCTGGGATCGCGTTTTGTAACCATACAGCGTGACCCTCCTACCTCTAGGGGTTTATTCAACTCACCTACAGACAGGCATGTCCTCGAACATATCAGCGCTGATATAACCAAGATCAGCGCTGATATAGGGGACCATGCGATTCACAGTTAGACCGGCCCCTCCATAAACTGGCATTAGGTATTTAGCTGCTATACAGGGAAAGGGGGGTGGGGTGATTGTACACTGAATCCATCCCATCATTAACCCCATATACACCCTATTAGCTGGTACTGTTGGCATTTCGTCAGTGTGTCTTATCTGCTTAGTAGATTTTCTGTCAGCTGCTATGTGTATTTATTAGCCCCATTTAACCAGTGCTGATCTCAGCTGTAGCAACCACAAACACAGTGGAGGTTGCTTCAACAGGCAATTACTATACACACACAGTTTGATACTGATTCAAGACCACCTACACCTCACTGGCAGTATCATAGGTGAGCCCTAAGGGTTTACAGCACACCTAGAAACACCACGGCACTATCAGTGCCACCTATGGTGTGTCTACATCAATCAACAATCTGCAGTATGAGTGCTTTGGAAATTAAACTACATACTTGATGAATGCTATCTAATATATACCTCACCTAAATGTTTGCCTATAATCCGGTGTTACTACTTCACTATGTGGGCATAATATGACTCCGCAATAGACCTAGCGCCGACTACGCTGGAGATATTACGCAGTACACAGTTCATTCTCCAAATAGGGGTGGATACGGTCTGACCTTTGCATATTATACCACAGAACAATTGTACCATTAGTATATCATCTGAGTATGCACCACAGGCCCGGATACACTAACATTGACAATATCCTCTGGGTGAGTTCTCATAGGCCCCTTTCCTATACCTTTTAGGAAGCTATAACATATAGCAGTCTAATCCCGAATATCTATAAGTGATTTTATTACTACATCCACCCACCCAGCCCTAGGTGGGTTAATATTGGACACAGTCACGTGCTGTTGTAATACACCGTTTAATTACGTTTAACACCCTATTTTTTATTCTTGGTTATTAATAAAGTATTTTAAATTTACAATTCTACATTTGTTGTGATTGAGTGCTGGAAGACTGGGTTCTTTTTTCTCCCATATGATACAATCAGTCTCCATCCAGTCAGCACCTCACTGTGGTTAGCATCAGCTGTGCGGGTTTTTCTTTGTGTATAGCGTATCTTCTTTATGCTGGTCTCGGATACAGTGAGATTGTGATTTTCCTGCAGAGTGTATTTGACCCTTAATGCACTCTTCTCATCATTCTCCTCACTTATTTTTCGACCAGAAGAGTTATCTCCCTACAATGTACAGAAAAACAACAATCTGGTAAGTTACAGTGCAGTAGGCCACAAGCACAGCACATCATTTGCAGTAAAAATAGTATACAATGAGATTTTGTTCTATTAATATGCAGCAATATAAAAAATATACATATACCGTTGTTATATAAATATACCGAAATAACTATAAAATTAGATACAGTAGATCTACAGTACACAATATATTGTTCTATTAATATGCAGCAATATAAAAAATATACATATACCGTTGTTATATAAATATAACGAAATAACTATAAAATTAGATATAGTAGATCTACAGTACACTATTACAGTACACTAGTAGATCTACAGTACAATATTTTATAAAAAAATAATACATTTAGTTATATAAATATACTTATGCGTTAGTTACCATTTATGTCCTCGTGCGTTGTCTGGTTTTTCTGTGTGCATGATAGCTCACGGTGGTTGATGGCACAACGTGGCCAGAAGTAGTATGTAACCAGCGTTGGATATCTGCAATTCGGTGTCCGCTCGTGTACATCTCCTTAATTCGCATGCTGAGATCCTTTGAAATCTTTTTTAACAGGCATTGCTGCGAGAAGAAAGAAATACAAACACAAGAATGTATATTCGATGTTTAGTCGATGTGTATTCAATGTGCAGTGAATCCACAAAATGGATGGTGTATTTATACGTTAATGACTCAATTTAGAGTACGCCCACTTTCAACACCTGTACCTCGTCGCCATGCATAAAAGGTTACACACTTTGCATAGCCCACCACTCGATGATCTTTATCTGAACTTGCCTGTAGACGGACGTTCACAGAGGTACACAATTGGAGGCTTTTATAAGGTGAAATTATAATAAGGCTTTATTTTGCCTTTTATCAGGAAATCATCCAAACACAGGGGGGGGAACAAAGCTTCTATTCACTTGGGAGTATTTCTAGTGAAAACCTATGCAATTAATTCACATCTCCGTTAGTTAAGCATTTCTCCCAGCCCCAAACATATAGCATGAAATAAGCAGATATAAGCAGTCTCTTAATTATGAAATTCTTATCTGTTTCTTGCTGTAGAGTAAGCTTCTCTGCTCTCCTGGAACCGCACCCCTGCGTGCACAGAAAATATCAGCATCCAGGTTTAGAAGTCTTATTTGGTGTCTTGCAATCAGCTATGCTGGGCAGAGCTCAAGACCGGTCAGCTCCAGAGATGTGTGTTCTCTTGGTCAGTTTCTCCTGGGAGTCTCAAGAACACTCCTCTGTATCTCCAAAGGTCAGCTCTCATTCAGAGCTAAAGAGTCACTTCCTGTCTCAACAGACAGGCTTTTGTAAGCAATCAGGCAGGTGGTGTTTATTAATTGACTACCAGCAGTTAACCACCACACTGCCATATTAAAGGCACATTACTTGAACAGGTATTACTCCCCTGTTACATACCTCCCCTGTTTGTGGGAAGCTCGGGCTTGCAACGGCCAAAGCCCATACTTCCACTCTCATTCTTGATATCTCAGTGACTTGAATGAGAGTGGATGGAGGAAGAGAACCCTCAGTCCTGTTGGGATTGGAGGCATTTCACCAGTTTATTCGTGTCTCCTCCTGAAGGTGTTTGAGATCAGCACCCCTCAGTCGCTCGAGGAGGACTTTCTCCAAGTATAGTCTTTTTTCTACATGCGCGGTCATGAGATTTCCCTCGCATCGGGTGCTCGTCTTATTGTAGGCATACTGTATGGCAGCAGTTGCAGAGCGTTTAAAAACCGCCCTTTTCCCACTCAATGGGGTTGCTAGTTCAGCCCCTTTTAGATTAAGTTGCAATTCCACACCCACTTCCAGAGAATGTCCCATCTTTTCAGCTTCATCAGCTAAGGATTCTTCTGGTTTTAATTCAGCACGTGTACCTTCTTTTGATGCCTGCTGGGTGGCTGAAGGTTTTGCTAGTGCTTGTTTAGGTGGTTCAAATTTTGCAACCTTGTCTTTCAGATGAGCGGTATTCCCAGCTCTCACTGTACCCTTGTCTTCATGGGTTTTTGAGGCTGTGGGATACTGATGCTTAGTCAGTGTCAATACTTGTCCTTGTAGGACTGTAATCTTATCAGCGGGAGATCCCTGTTTTTTGAGTGCGTCTTACAAGTCTCTTCTCAGGGAATTTATCTGTATGCTTTGCTTTCTCTGAGCCTGCCTCCACATTTTTATTGCATTGTGGAGCACTATGAACTTTTTTGCTTGGGCCACAGTTACTCGTTTCAGTTTCTGGACCTTCTTGTGCTCACTTTTGTGCCATGTCATCTGGGTTCTAAGCTTGGCTTTTAGCGTTGCTTTGCTAATGCTCAGGGTAGCCTTGAGTTTCTCATGCTGCTTTGCAGGGACATACTGGGTCATCAGACGTTCCTGCAGCACTTGAATTTCTTTAGCAGCCTGCAGCTTTTCTTCCTGCAGCGTTTGCTGCTTCTCCTCAACATACTGAAGGTGTGTACGCAGACCTTGCAGTTGGTTCTGCAGTCAGTCCTCTGCTTCAAACTTTTCCTTGACTTCTTCTGTCAACTGAAAATGTTCTTCTTTCAGTTTTAAGTTTTCTCTTTTTAATCTTGAATTTTCTCTTTTTTCAGTCTCTGTATTCTTCAGGGCTTCTTTGCAGTCCTCCTTCCACTTACGCACATCTGCTTTGAGAATGACACTCTCCTGGCGTGAGACTTCCTTCTCTAGGTTGAGGGTCTGAAGCTCCTTCTGAGAGACTTTGAGATCTGTATCAAGATTACCAATAGTTTCTTTAGCAATGTCCAGCTCCTCAGTGAGACTGTGTAGTTCCTTTCTGGAAACTTCCAGGTCTGTGGGCAGCTGTTGGTCTCATGATGTGAGACATCAAGCTCTATACGAAGAGTGTGAACCTCTTGCTGGAAGACTGTCATCTGCTTCAGTGCCTCCTCATACTTCCGCTTTAGCGTAGCCACCATTTTATCCGATTGGCTCTGCTTTTCATCCATGGAGGAAATAGTAGCCTTTGCAGTATCTCGCTCAGTCTTGAGATCGTCCAAATCTGTCCCAGATTCAGAGTACATTGCGAGCACCGTCATCTGTAACTCAGCATTATCTGCTCTCTCAAGTTTCAATTGTTCTCGAAGTAGATCACAGTCATGCCTGGCAATTTTCAGGGCGTCTTCAGGGCTGGTCAAGGGATCGTCACTCACTGGCTCCGGCTCCGCTTCCGCTTCCCTGGGATGACTGGTTGAGGGTTCCTCACTTTTGACACCGGACAGACACTTCTTTGGGGTACACGACTTCTGCCTTGGGCCCTCTGGATATTCGGTTAACCGCGGGACAAATTCTCCATTTTCTCTAGGCTGCAGGGCAACTCTGTCCCCCTTTTCCTCCACAGGATCTGCGGACGTGTCTGTTCCTTCCACGGTAAGTGAAGAACTGCTTTTCTTTTTCTTTTTCCGCCTTTTTGATTTGGATGACACCGTCCCTTCAGGGATATTGGGGTCTCCATCTTCATTTGAAATTTTAGCGGCTTCATAATATACGTCAGGCTTTTCTTGCAGTTGCTTTAGCTGACAGAAATATTGGGTGATCTGCTGCTCCCGCTCTGTCTCCTGCTGATCATATTCGTCAAAGGGAGCGGTCTTTTCTGTTCGTGCCGAGTTCAGGCACCCCCACCATTCTTGGGGTGTTTTGTGGGTGTGACTCAGTTCGGGTTCCCCGTAAGAGATGTCTTCCTCTTTATTGGACTGGAAGGGCCACTCTTCCGTGGGGTAGGGTTCATTACAGGAACACTACATCTTGTCCTCCATTTTTAGGCTATCAGGTGTAATTTTTTTCCTGACCTCAGGAGGAACTATTGCAGCTGTTGCCACTGTATTTGCTAGAACCCCCAATTGTGGTAGTCCTACAGATGGGCATATTTTGCTTGTAAAGGTCGTAGCTCTCACAGGCATCTCTGTAGACTTTCTTTCTTGGATTTTTTTTTTTTTTTTTTCAATATCAGCAGTGCTGTGCATGCATTTTCTCTTATCAGGTATACAAGATGTGCAGTTGCTAGGTAAAAAAGTCTATTTGCTCTACACAATTTACTTGCTAGGTACAATCTCTCCGCTTCAGCAACAGAATTTGGTTTTCTGCCTGAGTTCAGTAATTTTCAGTCTCATCTTTGGGTATTATGGCATTCACACTTCACACTTTGGGTGTCTGTTTTTGCTCCCAATATATATATAGGCAGACTTCTTTACTTGCAGAAAAAAAAACATTCTTTCATTCCCGGCAGGGTGACTCAACACTCAGCATTTGTTTGCTAAAAATTCCCCTGCTTCAGCACAGTCTTGTATCAATTTTCACACTTTTCTGCATATACTCCATTCACAGCTGGTAGCCCTATGCGGTGTGGCAACCTTTATTTGCAAAATCAGTACCACTCATGGGTCACCATCTGTATTCACTGCTTCAGCGAAACTTTTGAAAACAACAAACACCTATCCCTTTTTAAGGGCTGACTCACTTCTTGAACCCTGACTATGGCTGGAAGGCAAACCCCCTATTTCAATGACCATATTACACTTTGTGATAGGCAAAATAAGTTTTAGCTACTTCAGCAGTCTCTTCTGGGTTTTTGTAAGTTTCAGTGCAGGGTGTATCAGTTTAACTCTGATCTCTCTGCATGAGGTTTTTTTTTTTTTCCTAAGTTTCTCAGATTGTTTGAAGGCAAAAAGCATAAAAAAAATTCACATAAAAATCTCCTTTTTAACTACAAGGACACCTCTTGTCCCACCTCGGACACACTATGTAGACGGACTTTCACAGAGGTACACAATTGGAGGCTTTTATAAGGTGAAATTATAATAAGGCTTTATTGTGCCTTTTCCTTTTTATCAGGAAATCATCCAAACACGGGGGGGGGGGGGAACAAAGCTTCTATTCAGTTGGGAGTATTTCTAGTGAAATCCTATGCAATTAATTCACATCTCCGTTAGTTAAGCATTTCTCCCAGCCCCAAACATATAGCATGAAATAAGCAGATATAAGCAGTCTCTTAATTATGAAAGTCTTATCTGTTTCTTGCTGTAGAGTAAGCTTCTCTGCTCTCCTGGAACCGCACCCGTGCGTGCACAGAAAATATCAGCATTCAGGTTTAGAAATCTTATTTGGTGTCTTGCAATCAGCTATGCTGGGCAGAGCTCAAGACCGGTCAGTTCCAGAGATGTGTGTTCTCTTGGTCAGTCTCTCCTGGGAGTCTCAAGAACACTCCTCTGTATCTCCAAAGGTCAGCTCTCATTCAGAGCTAAGGAGTCACTTCCTGTCTCAACAGACAGGCTTTTGTAAGCAATCAGGCAGGTTGTGTTTATTAATTGAATACCAGCAGTTAACCACCACACTGCCAGATTAAAGGCACATTACTTGAACAGGAATTACTCCCCTGTTACATTGCCCTTGTCCAGATACTGCATTGTGCCATTTGCTTCCATGGATCAAACCTGATTCTACAGACGCAGAAAGCCACTCGCCTCTGCCGTGCCTATCACACAGAAAAAGCAAAAGGCGGCAGCCGTTTCCATGCCAAGGCCAAAGCGACAGGCTAAGGCCAATAAAGAAAACTTTCTGCTGACCCCAAATGCTAAGGGTTTTAATAGACGTAAGCCTTATTATGTCAAGAAGCAATACGATATGTACACTCAACGCAAAACAAATGGCAGCCAACCCATCGAACCCGCAGACCACTTCCTCCAATACGCTTTGACGATTCTGCCGCCGCTCTCCGGATATCTTTAGCCCGTCTTCTCCACTACTCGTCCTTGACACTGCCGCCGCCCTCCCTGAGACCCACAGGCCATCTTCGCCACTGCTCTTCGACGCCGCTGCCGCTGGTGCCCCTGAAATCCACAGGTCACTTTCTCCTTTGCGCTTAAACGACTCTGCCGCTTCTCGCCCGGAAATCCAGAGGTCACTTTCTCCATCCCTCTTCGACGATGCTGCCGCTTCTCCTCTCCCGGATATCCACAGGTCACCTGCTCCACCCTTCTTCGACGACACTGCCGCTTCTCTCCATGGACCCCCATCTCATCCTCAGTAGCACCCATCCACCAAGATGTCCACAGCACGCCATGCTCAAGAAGCAGCTCATTAGACCGGATGCTGAATGGGAAAAGTATGGATTACCCCGGGAACTCTATTGTGCTGGCAAAGATAGATCTGCTTCTGGAGAGACCATGCTAAATATGGATCAACGGATGCTAAATATGGATCAACGGATGCAGAAGATGGATCAACGGATGGAGAAGATGGATCAATGGATGGAGAAGATAGAGACTGACATAGCGGGGATAAATAATTTGCTCGGGTTTCATGTCCCTGTATCCCCGACGCCGGAGCAGGAGGGTGGCACGGATGTGATGAATGGGACCTTCAATCGAGCAAGCGCACCCCTGCACCAGAAGAATTTGTGTACATGTATGCCATTGATGAGGATAACATGACAACCCCGTCAAGACCATGCCAGGAGACAACACGGCGACCAAGACAGGAAGAAAGCTTCCTCTCAGACAACCTACCCTCGTCCGCCGCCACAAGCACACCTGCTCACAGAGAACACCCGCTTCCAGAACCCAACCTACATTCGCTTGCATCGATACGGTGTCCGACATCATCCTGCGCGAGCTGCAACCGGCACTCAGGGAGAAGTATAGGGTGATGAGTGCTGGTGTACCCCACAAGTATGCCTTGTTACTTTTTAAGCACCACGTGTCCTACTTGATGTACTGCGAGTGGGCCTTCAAAGTGAACTACTAAGGAAATCACGAAACAAAGGCGCTTCCTGACAATTTAAGAAAGACCATTCTGGATGAATTGCGGCACTTTTTTTCAATTACAGATCCTTTAATGAAAGGCGTTCGAGACTGCATTAATGGCATTTTGCGCCATGCAAGGCATCTGGTGGGGGACGCATTTGCGTGTGTGTTCAACTGTTGTAAATTTTTTGTAAATGTTTTGTTCCAGTCCCTGCGGGCCACAAACAGGCCCGTTTTTCAAGGTTGTCCTGAAAACTGGGCCTGTTTGCGGCCCTCGAGGAATGGAGTTGTGCAGGCCTGACTGACTATTCTGCACACCATCCCACTGTAAATGTGTTGACTTGCCGTACTTTAATAAAGGAGATGTTGCGTTTTGTATATTTTATGAATAAATAAAAAAAATTAATAACAGGTAAGACCATACTGTTGTGCTGTACTGTACTGTACATGTTTTGACCTGCTGTACTTAAATAAAGGAGATGTTGTTGTGTGTTTTAACTTGTAATTATACAGAAATGTTTTAACTTACTGTACACACAGGACCTGCACAATTCCAGTCCCCGAGGGCCGCAAACAGGCCCGGTTTTCAAAGGTTATCCTGAAAACCGGGCCTGTTTGCGGCCCTCGATGACTGGAGCTGTGCAGGCCTGACTGACTGCTCTGCACACCATCCTACTGTAAATGTTTTGACTTGCTGTACTTTAATAAAGTAGATGTTGTATATTTTATGAATAAAGATTTTTTTTTAATAACAACATGTGACTGTAAACCATACTGACTGACTGTAAATGTTTTGACTTTCTGTACATACATGTCTTCACAGCAGTAAACCATACACCTGTTGATGTTTTGAATTGCTGTGCACTTAAAATGTTTTTACATTGTACAGTATTTGTAAATAAATGTTTTTGTACTTACTCCACCAATAAAAGAAAATGTTGATTTGTTTTAAATTGTTCCATTGTCTCCTTTGATACTGTAACAAAATACAGTGTTTATAGAATGTACACTACTGTCCAGGCATACTGTACTGTATACTGTAGGCATGCTCAGTACTGCACATCACAAGAGTATTAAAAAAAATACAAGACGCATACTGTACTGTATGTACTGGTATAGAAGACACATACTGTATGTACTGTAATTCATGTGGAATAAATGCATACTTTTTATTTTTCGGGTTTATTATACAGTATATTTAAAAAAGTATTGTATACTGTACGGTTGGAAAACATCAGCATACTGTTTCAGGTATTCTATCCTAATCAATAACAACGGCCACTAAACTGTAGACTCCGGTACGTGGGTTTTTAAATCCGATTCAGCAATGTGCAGGCATTGTTACACCAAAGCGATATTATCCATCGAAATCCCTCCATTAGCCGTTTTCTTTTCTGAGGAAAAACAAAAAGAAAAGTTTTACTGTAATGGTCAGTCCCCTAAAGAAGTTCCCAGTCAGTCCCACCAATAATTTTCTTGGGGGGCGTCTCCTGTTCACATGCGCATGCGCCTACCGTCGATGTGATGACATGCATATGCGTTTCAAGAAGGTTTCAATGCGCATGCGCCTAGCGTTCCACCAATTGTTCAGTATCTGCAGTACTGTAGAAGCCGCTCAGCCAATGATATTGCTTACAGGAGAATCGCTTGACTTTTGAATCGCACTGATATTGATATTAAAAAAAAAAAAAAACGGCAACATTACTCACCAAAGAATTTCCCATTCAGCTGGCGCCGGCGTCGAGCCACTGCCAGTCCAGTATTCTTGATCATACAAGTTGACAGTTGGCAGCGGGACTACTACACCTGTAGTCAGCTGATGAGGCTGGAAATCGCTTAGGTACATGCAAGCTTGCTCGAAACTGTACGTGAAATCCGGCTCTGGCTGCAGGTATCCATGCGTGGACAGACAGCAAGGGTTGTCACTGATGGTAGGACCGTTATTGGAAGCTGGTGCTGGTGCTGGCGCATTTGCTTGCCAGCAACTGACGTTTCTTACTTGGTTTTAACATGACCTTTCGCCTTTTGCCGTCTGCATGATCATAGATACAGGAAAAACCCGGTGATACACACCAATACCCTCCAATAAATTCAGGATCACTACTAAAAAAACATGGATCGCTACATAACTTTTTCCTTATTGCACGCTTCCACACATGAGGAGCTGGTGAAAATTTGTAAAAGTCATAGTTTTCGATAAAATACTGATAACTTTGAACAACTGTTGCCATCTTATCATCTGTTGCATTAATCGAGGCCCATATGAAATACGCGTAAGTTATGTCGGGTTTTTGGAACACAGGCTGCATTTGTGCACTTATGGCGACGGGAACTGACTGGAGAATAACATAAACTGGTGTTTGTCTTTCTTTAATATGAAAAGCCTCAATTGATACATTATTGTAACCTCTTCCTTCAGTCCCAAGGCCAATTTACAATAGCCCACTCTGGTATCTTTTTTAAACGAAACACCTGCAAGTTGACACATTACTGAAGCGCATGCACATTACAATTTATTAATATCTGCCATGTGGTGGACACGTGAAAAATTGCAACCTATTAAATCCGAACCATTCTCAATAAACGCATGAACCGCGCATGAACCGCGCATGAACCGCGCATGAACCACGCATGAACCGCGGCTGAGAATGCAACATGAATGAGGCATGCACCCGGTGAAGTACGTTGCATTCGAAAAAAATCCAGGAAAAATGCGGTGATGTTGTAGAATAAAAGGGGCCGCGACAGTATGCATACCGGAGTCAAAACTGACTAACAGCCACCCCTGTTTCCTAGAGACGGTGGGTTTCGAATAAAAGAAGCATTGGTTGATAAAGTGCGGCGGATTGAATTTTTCCATACCTTAGGTTTTGGATGATTTTGATAATAAGGGTAGTTATCCGTTATATATTGATAGATCTGTGAGACAGTAGCTTTTTTCTGTATTCGGTTTTCAATGGCGCTATATATTAGATTGGCGTAAGAAAACGGAGGCTTTTCCTTAGAACATTTCTCAAACATCATGTTTTCTCAGGGAACGGAGTACAGTAACTAAAACGATACCTTAAATTCATCTTCTTACAAAGTATCCAAACTTTCATTATGTGCACAACACTGTACAAGGTCATTATACAAAGGAAGAAGTGTCCATGTATAATTCTCCCACATACAGGTGGTCTGTATCTTAGCAAATTTGTGTTTGCGTATTCAACATGATTCAGTAGCAAAACTCAGAAACACACAAATTGGAGAGAATATTGTTTGTAAAGAACATGTGAAAATGTTCAACTATTATAATGATTATTTTGTGCAGTTAATAATCATTAACTACAGTATATATATATTATATATTATATATATATATTTGGCATGGAAGCATCAGATAGATTATTCACACATGAGAAATCCTATGCTGTTTAGTTCACATGTGTGCACCTGAAATATGTACTCATACACACTTGATTATTGCACATTGTTCAGTATGTTTGGTGAACATTAATGAATGGAACTAATTGAATAATAAAAAGAAGAAGAATTATAAGAAATTGACTACTTTTTTTGGCTAATCTTTGGGATGAACGTGTGGTAGGCCTTGCAGTGGGATCGTGTGCACGGTTTCTTGATCGTTGCCTTCTTCTTGACGTTGGATGCTGGGCCAGTGCCAATTGGTGGATCCGGTGCCGGAGTTTGGGCCAATGGTTGAGCCGGTGCCGGGGGTTGGGCCAATGGTTGAGCCAGTGCCAGTGCCAGGATTTGGGCCAGGGGAATAGCCTGTGCCATTGGATCATGCTGTACTATTGCCTGTGTCTCTGGCTCTATTTGTGTCTCTGGCTCTATTTGTGTCTCTTGCTCTCTTTGTGTCTCTCGCTCTCTTTGTGTCTCTCGCTCTCTTTGTGTCTCTGGCTCGGATAGTAGCTCTAGATCGGATACATTGGATAGTAGCTGTAGATCGCATTGTGCCTCTGGCTCGCTTTGTGGCTGGGATTGTGGCTTTGGCTGTGGCGGGGACTGTGCTTGGACATGTGCCACAACCTGTCCCATACATTTGGCTATGATCGAGAGGCTATTTTCCATGTTGTCCAGTGTCTCCTGTTGTTTAGTCATAAGCAGTGTCATGTTTTTAATTTCCTTATACACTGGCGACACACTTTATTCGAGCTCGGCTAGTCCCACGAATTCGGGTATACCCGGGTGTATTGAGGTTTGTGACTGTTTTCTGCCCGAGTGCATTGAGGTATTTTCCAGGCAGGGATTGAAGCATTTTATTCCCGCTGGCTGCAATACTGCACAGTATATATATATATATACTGCATTACAATTCATGAATTTATGCCATCTGGTAGACACGCGAAGCATTGCAGCCTATTAAATCCTAATCATTATCATTTAACAGATCAGCCGCCCGTCAGCCAGGCATGAACCCAGGCTGGGAAGGTAAACGCAACAGGGCTTGTCAGAGGTGAGGAGCGGCGCATTCCAGGTATCTGCCAGGTACATACTGGGTATTTGCTCGAATAAAGTGTGTCGGTGCAGTATATGTTTTGATTTGTTTTAGCCTGTCTGTCAGCAATATCTTGTTGCTTGCTCAAAAACCTTGCCTCTAGGCTGGTTAAATTCGCCAATTCTTCCACACAAACCTGGTCTCCCTGGCACGCTTGGATCTCACCATTGTCATCACTTTCTGGATTTTGTGTATCCTGTAATGCCATAAAATCAGGACCGGAATCTTTTACATCTGTGACAGGAATATGTGGGGGATCGACTAACATCTCAACATCACTTATGACACGTTGTTGTTGTGTTGCTGACTCATCTGAATCCGTGTCCTCAGCAATCACTTTATAATAAACAGCATCATTTTACAATCAACATAATAACTAAGTAATTCTGTGTTCCTCTTTATTTGTCTGTACATCCAATGTTAATGCACATATTGTTATGCTATTTCTTTTATATGTGCATCAGTTTAATAACAAGCATGCTTTTCATAAACTGAACAGTGACATGTGTAATGTTGCCATTTCCTGATCACATCATCTAAACAGATTATTGTAGTTCTATGTCTGTATAAATGCTTGCATTTCTCAGTATTTCACAATTAAATATTGATTTTATAGCATAAGACTCACCTGGTGTCGAATGTGAGAGAGATGGCCCAATGTTTCTGTTCCCTCCAATTCCAAAAATAAGGCGGGGAGTCATGATTGAATACATCTTTTCCTCGTACGAGTGTAAATTCAATGATGCTGGAGGTCCGCCTCCTGTTCCACATGCGATGGTCCGGCCAGTGCCATCTTCAGTCTATGTTTAATGTCCCCAAATCTTTTCTTACTTGTCTCTGGGCTCCTTTTAAAGACGCCTGATGCTGACACAGCTCGGCATATCTTTGCCCACAATTTTGTTTTCTGACTGGTCTTGGTTTTAGCTGTGTATATGTAAAAGTGTAAATATACATTTAAGTAGTGATTTAATAATGTATGGTAATATATTAAACAGTTTTACAACATTTACATATCATTACAGACACCAATTAGGCTATGCCATACGCGCATTCGTGACAAATTAAATGTGCCCAATCAGCTGCACCACTGTTATAGCATAGATGTTTACCAGCTCAATGTTACGTTACGCATGTCTTGCATAAACATTTATGGCATCTTTTGTAGCATTTCTTTTAACACTGGGAGGAATTTTCTGTGAGGGAGTCGGTAAGTACCATAGTCCCACTTTGTGGTGACTATGAGAATGGGCCTGTAGAAGGGTTAAGTGACCACGAAATGTTAAGTGTCCCTACGTTTCACCGCACCCATTTCCTTCTCTGTTAGGGATTTGTTTATCATATCCCTCACTTTTTAGTGATGTCACATTTCCCCCTTCCCTCACCATCCCTCCCCCTCCTGTTAATTGTATGTGATGAGAGTTTTTTGGCACATTGTCAATTAATGTTGTTCACTTTTGCTCATTCATATCTATCAGCATTTCAAGTATCATTGATTGTTTAGTATTCATTATGAGTGCGGGGAACACCTTTTATGTTCTATATGTACTTAGGAGACATTTGAGGTCTCTTCATTGTTCCCCAGCACCCACAACTTACCTATGTTAAATATAGTTCATACATTAAATAGTGCGGCCTATACAACATACTTTCTATATTATAATATAATAATTGTTAACAAATTCTTACGTGCTAATGATCCATAGAGTTGTTCAAAGGAAGACATGACACCTTCAACAAGGATGTCATTTTCCCGATGGGTAAATCGGGGGTTTCTTAGGCCCTCCGTCCGCGCCTGGCTTGCAGATGGACCCTCGTCACTTCCATCCTCCTCCGCATCACTGTTCGTATGGTGGACAGTGTCCCTCTCTCCCTGTCCAGTACTGCCGCTACCCACACCCACCTGCACTTCCCCACCTGGAGTATCATCACGGGACGTCCCGGCACGGGATGTACCTGCCCTGGCAGGAAGGACTGTATCTGTACGTCCCACGCTCCCCCATTCCCACCAGCCACCACACCTCCTCCACACCCACACTCCAGCACTCCACCAGCCACCGCACCTCCTCCACTACCACGCTCCAGGACTCCACCAGCCACCGCACCTCCTCCACTCCCACGCTCCAGCACTCCACCAGCCACCGCACCTCCTCCACTCCCACACTCCAGCACTCCACCTGCCACCACACCTCCTCCACTCCCACGCTCCACCACTCCACCAGCCACCGCACCTCCTCCACTTCCACACTCCACCACACCACCAGCCACCACACCTCCTCCACTCCCACGCTCCACCACTCCACCAGCCACCGCACCTCCTCCACTCCCACGCTCCAGCACTCCACCAGCCACCACACCTCCTCCACTCCCACGCTCCATCACTCCACCAGCCACCACATCACTCCCACGTCCACTCCCACATCCACTCCCACATCCACTCCCACATCCACTCCCACATCCACGTCCACTCCCACGTCCACTCCCACACATCGTCTCTATTTCATGCAGTCACTCACAAAAAATAAATATAAAACAAAATGACACACTAACAAATTTCTTTCACACTAACAATACAAAAATGTAGAGAAACAAAATACAATAACACAAGACAACTCACTCAATAATCACCAACCAATCACCAACTCTCTCCTCCTACTACCCCGAAGTCCACTATCTCTCCTCTCCTCACAACAACACCCACACTGTCTGAACAGAATGGACGCTTTATATAGGGTGTCCCTTCAAAATAGTGGCGTGAAACTGTGATTATAATTGTTGTTATGTGCTTGGCTAAATTCATCACTTAAACATTTCAGCATTTAACCCCTACACTACCATGTCCCAAAAAAGATATATATGACACACACAGTAATTTCCAATGATATAATATTGAATGGATTCACTCCTTCCATGGACTCTCCCACAGACACCCCCAGGAAACTAAGGGGATATACATGAACCTCAGGGGACCATAATTGCCTTAGTCAAAAATGGTAACGTTTGCTTTATAATACTGTCAATGAGCATGGGGTCCTCGGACCTGACCCGCATTGGTTTCAGCCTCAGGGACCCCCTACTTGAGGAGATACAGGCCCAATTATGGGGTGCCGGTATCCCCTGCAAAATGTAAATGTCCCGGTCACGTGATGCGGAAGCTTTCCAAGTGCAGGGGATACCGGCACCCCATAATGGAGCCTGTATCTCCTGAAGTAGGGGGTCCCCGGACCTGAAACCAATGCGGTTCAGCTCCGGAGACCCCCTGCTCATGTACACTATTATTAAAATGTATTTGTTTGGTGTACGATCGCCTGCAACAGCCTTGCATGGAGATGGAAAATCTCCATGCAAATGTTCCAAGCGGCTTTTTTTTCTATCAGCTAGCGTACGTAAAGTTTAAGAACGCTAGCAGGGGGGAAAAGCTTGCACGTACGATAAGCCAGTTTTTGGCCTGGCCGAGAGAAAATGGTCTAAATGCCTTGGTGAATCGCGTCTCTGGCTTCACTTTGTATCGGACGTGATTTTTAATTTCAAACAGATGCAAAAGCACGGAGCTTAGTGCATAGCCCCCTATGTACTCCCTCGTTCTCTCAGGCTACCAGCGAAATTGGATATATTTGCACATTTTTAAAAAACACTTTACAAGCGAAAATTCATTGGCAAATTAAATATTACAAAATAAAAGTCACAAAATATTTATGGGTTGAATTTCAACATATTCGTCTATATCTAGTTAGTACATAGAGATAGCAACACAATATGTATTGTGTGATTGTGTTGCTTCGTTTAAACACCAACAATTCTACGTGATATTCTTACTACAGTAAATAGACACCAATGTTTGTTCAGGTTGATAATATTTTGGACCTTATTATTATTAAAAACAATGTCTGAATGTATACTATCATAAACAAATATAGTGATGTTATAAAGCCTACTGAATTAAAGCAATAAAGGCTGGTTGTTATTTTCAACATGGACCTCCCCAAACCTAATCTAGTAGGATTGCTAGCTCAATAACATGTGTGACAATAAAAACATTAGCCCAGTAAATATATCTGCTACATAATTTTTAATTCACACCCTAATACTGTACCATATGATAATAACAAATATTTATTCACTCCAATAAACATAAAATTACTAACCATCAAGCAATAGCAATAAAAGAATTTACTGCACAATTACTGTCACTAAAAGAAAAAGTGTAACCTAGCACTTTCCTACAATAAATTATTTAAAAATGTTAATACAACTGCAAACCAAGGTCATTGATATACAAAAAAACAATATCACTTACATTAATCCTATTTTGCCACCAGCCAACTACAATAACCGACAGAGAGAGAACCAGAGCTTTTTAATTTTCAAAATGTTCAAAAACGAGAAAAATCAAATAAATCAATACTCATGAATTATGAAGTTGTCAGGATACAAAAGTTTGGGTCACATGACATTTTTAAAGATCTTTTTATCTGAACTGTAAATGACTATGGGGACATGAAAATTGCATGGCTTATCTCTCTCAGTTTCTTTGCAGAATAAAAAAACAAAGATGGTCTTGAAGTTGCCTTCGGGAGATTTCACATACTGTATTTACTCCTGTTGGAAATAATTATATTTTTCTAAAATACCTGTATTTAAAAAATATAAAATAAATACATAATTATAAACCTATTTTTTTATAATTAAATCTTTATTTTATAATTTCCTAATTGATTGTGCCAGAAAATAGAAGAAATATACCCGAAATGGCTAAGGGCCTCATGCAGAGAGCAGCGCTAATTATAATTGGAGAGGGAATTTTTTTTTACCTTTATTGGAGAGTTTTTTTCTCCATATGCAGAAAGGGCATAAAACTGCATTTACAATCCTTTCTGCATATGGAGAGTTTCAACCAGCGCTATGAGCGCTGTTGAAACTAGTGGGGAAAAAAATCGATTTTTTTTTTTCCCCTCCACCGGCCGCGGAGCGCCAGCTGCTTGGTGGAGAGGAAAAATGTTGAAAATCGCGCCATTTTTTGGTGCGAACAGCCACTAGATGGCGTTCGCGGCTCTCTGCATACGGCAGAAAAAAACACTGGAGAGATTAGGATCTCTCCAGCCGCGCGGCGAATTTCAAGAAAAAAAAAATGGCGCTTTTTTTAAAACTTGCCTTTTTCTGCTGCTTTCAGCTCGATTTTCGCCGGAAAATGGCGAGATTGCTATTAGCGCTGCTCTCTGCATAGGCCCCTAAATGTTTATACAATTGCTATAAATATAGCCCTATAGTATAATGATTTTTTTTCTATTATAGATAATAAAGCAGATGAAAATATCCAGTAGGGACCCCAAGACCGGTGATTTGTTTCACATAAAAAAGCAGGTCTATTAAAGAGAAAAATCCCTCCCAAAACATCACTTTCTTATATAGGGCATACCCCTAATAAGGTATTATCACTCAAAACACAATTATTCCAGTATAAAGGATCATAAAATAACATACAGTACTTGAATAACTAATGATTAAAAACATCTGTTAAATATGAAAATAATTCTATAGATACATTAGAAAGGACAGCACACATAACATGAAAATTTGTGATACAAATAAATGGTACTGTATGAGAAATAAATAATGAAGTATTACATTGGCTATGTCAAAAAAATTTGAGATCCTATTCTGTGTTATGTCCTGCAGAGTTCTACTTTTGAATCTGAAAATCCAATATATCTCCTTTTTGCTAAAATAATCTTCATCTCTTCAGTATGTTGGGCGGACGAAAAGATTCCTGAGAGTGAGGATTCTAGAACACGCCAGGAACATCAGAATAGGATTTGAACAGCATAGCGTGTCTAGACATTTTAAATTAAAACACAACTGCGATCCCTCATTACTAAGCTATTTAGGTATACAAATTGTATCTTCAGGGAGACGCGGTGGCGACAGAGATAAAAAATTATCCAAGCAGGAAAGCCTGTGGATTTATAAGTTACAAACTCTGTCACCCCTGGCCTTAACGAGGAACTTGATGTCTGGTCCCTTTTCTGATTTTTAGGATATTTTTATGTTCTATCACCAGTGAATATTAGATTTTTTAGATTTTTTAGATACTGTACTAGATTTTTTAGATATCTTTTTTACACATTTTTTAATGATTTCTCTTCAATTGTCTGTGTAATATAAAATTTGACCATATCATTTTATTATGTAACATTAGGTAAGAGTGTTTTTTGTACGTCTTTTAAATTAGGATGTTACTAATTATTTTTTCTTTATTTTTAGATTTTACATTCTGATACCTTGTCTTAATCCAATAAAATTGTTTTTTAATGTTATATGTTATGTTGTCACCCCCCATCTCTAGCTGAGAGGCCGCCTGTCTTGATCCAGATTCAGCGCTGAATGGGTTAATTCCCAGAGGTGCTTTGAATTGGTTCAATTTAGTGCGGCCAATCGGGAGAGATTTGAGGGTTTATGAAGCGCCCCGGAACTTCCTCCATCATTCCCTGAAGAAGTTTTCCATAACGAAACGCGTAGGAGTGGGCGCATTCCCTACTTATGCTCTATATACCCATTGTGGTATTCTTTATCACACTATCTGCCTGGGACCTGTTATCCTTCTGTGCCTTTTCGCCAGTTTTGGCACCCTCTAGCGCGATGGAACAAAGACACTGAGACATTACCGGACGCCATCTGATGATGTCAGACGCCACTGTGCACGTGCACGTGTCAGGAAGCGAAGGAGTTCCCCAGAGTTTGCAGTGACACCGCCAGGTACTAGGAGGGATCCCCATCAGTGGGCTGATCCAGGCGTGCCTCTGCAACTGCTGAGTGACCTGCAGCCGAGCTGATCCACGCGAGCCTCTGCCACTGCTGTGAGAGGAAAAGATCTGCAACTTTTGCATTGCGAGGGTGATCGGCTGTCTACAGATGGGTAACATGTCCCAAACATGTCATGCTGTGTGATTTTATAATTGATGTACGTGCAATACTCACCTTTTAATTATAAATTGAATTTTTGAATATATTACATCATGAGGTTTTTCTTTGCGCTGTTCTCTTTCTTTTTTCTGTATTAGCCTGGAGTGCTGAGCTCTCTACTTTGAACAGCTGCATCAAACCTCATCTTTACAAGGTTGTATTCACTTTTATTATGTTTTGAGTCACCTCACTTATTTTTTATTTCTATATATGAGCGCAGTTTTTTGTTACTTCAACTACAAAAGGAGAAAGGTCTGGTTTAATCCATTTAAGATTTGTCTTTTCGAATCCAGCAATTTGCCAGGACCGGCAACAATGCACACAACAGCGCCGGCACCAGCACCGGATTACAATAACGCTCCGACCATCAGTGAAAAACTGGTGAACGGCAATCCTTGCTACTTTGCCCCGCCAGATTACCCGCAATATTTCCAGCCTGATTTAAAACCAGATTACACGCACAAGCATGCTTACAACCAACATGATTACTAGCTTCAGCAGGTGTCAACTATACAGGTAAGCCAGCTGGCACCTGTCAACTATAATGCAGACTACAGGAGTGACCATGGCTTGTACGCACAATACACCTCTGACATTTGCTCATCTCCACACTGTTGGCAAAGTTTATAATGAAGGTAAATATAATGTACTACAGTACACTGGATTACATTATACAATACAGTTTTAAGTTTAAAGCTGCAGTTCAAGCTGTTGTTCTTATAAAAAATATATATTTAAAAAAAAAAACAATACTGCTGCAGCTCATCTGATTCTAACACATCGCCGGTTTTTCCCTGGCTTTTTCCTGGAATGCGACGCACTTCACCCACAGTGTGCTATTGTAACTTGGCCTTGAGACTGAAGGAAGAGGTTGCAAAAATGTATCAACTTAGAATTTTCATATTAAAGAAAGACAAAGACCAGTTTCGGTTACAGTATTCTCCAGAGACCCGCTGCCCGCCATGAGAGTTCAAGTGCAGCCCGTTTTCCAAAAACCCGACAGAAGTTACGCGTATTTGATATGGGCAGCGATTAATGCAACAGATGATAAGATGGCAACAGTTGTTCAAATGTATCAGTATTTTATCGAAAACTATGACTTTTACAAATTTTTGCCAGCTCCTCATACGTGGAAGCGTGCAATAAGGAAAAGGTTATGAAGCGATCCCTGTTTTTATCGTATTGAGCCACAATTTGTTGGAGGGTATTGGTGTGTATCACCGGCTTTTTCCTGTATCTATGATCATGCAGACGGCAAAAGGCGAAGGGTCGTGTTAAAACCAACTAAGAAACGACAGTCGCTGCCAAGCAATGCACCAGCACCGCTTCCAATAACGGTCCCACCGTCAGTGACAACCCTTGCTGTCTATCCAGAAAGCCTGAGCCGGATTTCGCGTGCAGTTTCGATCAAGCTTGCATGTACCTAAGCAATTTCCAGCCTCATCAGCTGACTACAGGTGGACTAGTCCCGCTGCAAACTATCGAAGTGGATGATCAAGAACACTGGACTAGCAGTGGACCGGCGCCAGCTGAATGGGAAATTCTATGGTGAGTATTGTTGCCGTATTATTTTCTGTGTTATTTTTATTTTGACAATACAGTATCAATATCGGCGCAATTCAAAAGTCAAGCAATACTCCTGTAAGCAATATTATTGTCTGAGCGGCTTCTCCAGTACTGTGCTGCAGATACTGAACAATTGGTGGAACGCTAGGCGCATGCGCATTGGAACCTTCTTGAAATGCATATGCGTGTCATTACATCGACGGTAGGCGCATGCGCATGTGAACAGGAGACGCCCCCCAAGAAAATTATTGGTGGGACTGGCTGGGAACTTCTTTAGGGGGCTGACCATAACGGTAAAACTTTTCTTTTTGTTTTTCCTCAGAAAAGAAAACGGCTAATGGAGGGATTTCGATGGATAATATCGCTTTGTGTAACAATGCCTGCACATTGCTGAATCGGATTTAAAAACCCACGTACCGGAGTCTACAGTTTAGTGGCCGTTGTTATTGATTAGGATAGAATACTGTACCTGAAACAGTATGCTGAGGTTTTCCGGCCGTACAGTATACAATACTTTATTATTTACAGTAGATTGTGTAATAAACCCGAAAAAATAAAAACTATGCATTTATTCTACATGTATCACAGTACTATACATACATTATGTGTCTTCTACAGTATACAGTGCCAGTACATACAGTACAGTATGTGTCTTCTATTTTTTTTAATACTCTTATACTGAGCATGCCTACAGTATACAGTGCAGTATATTAAGACCTAAGATATATTAATGGGTCTGATTAGACATGGAATCATCTTTAGATCTATATGAGTATATTCTTTGATAGTCTGAAATGGGATTCTATTGCACATGATATAAAATATATATTTCCTATATATATTTTCTTTTTTATTCCCATTTGGAGTTTCTTTTAACTTAGGGACCATTTGATTAACTGTAGTTTATGTATGTGTCTATATTGTATATATTAGTATTGTTTTTTGTAAAACTATTTCTTGCCTTTTTTCATTAAATAATTGCGTAGAGTGTTAACTATACCAAAGGGCTTACTTTCAATTATTCAATGGGGAATGCTATATGTGTATATATAGCCCTATATAGGGCCTCTGGGTATTCTTTATATACAGTCATGAACCCCAGGGTAGATAGATCCACATCCCAGAAAACCATAAAGAGAGAGGGGAATATCTCGCTACTGAAAGGTCTAAAACAAGTTGGCCTAGTGGATATCTGGAGAGAGCAGCACCAGGGTGACCGCAGTTACTCCTTTTACTCCCACCCCCATGACAGCTACAGTAGGATTGACCACTTCTTTGTATCGAACAGAATGGTCCCACAAATTTCCGATACAAGCATACATGATATTACATGGTCGGACCATGCATCAATAGAGCTAAGATGCAATCAAATTGGATGTGCCAGACCAGGAGCAAACTGGAAGTTAAACGAATCGATAATTCAAATACCGGATATACAGAAAAAAGTTAAATCCGAAATCTCTGATTACTTTCGGATAAATAGTGGTAGTGTGGAGTCCCAATCGATATTATGGGAGGCTCATAAAGCCACGATTCGGGGGGTATTAATCGGCATAGCTGCAAATAGGAAAAAGAAAGCCAAATTATCCCAGCTTTATCACAGGTTACATGAGCTCTCTATTCTACATAACCGGACAGGTAGAGCTGATACTCTGAAAGAGTTGAAGGATGTTAGGATTGAGCTAAACCTCCTCTTACCTCCAGGGCTGAGAAAGACATGAGTTGGACACAGAGGAAGTTCTATGAGAAAGCTAATAAACCGGACACTATGCTAGCCACCAGACTCCGAAATCGGAAACCAAATTTTAACATTCAGTCTATTAAAACAGTAGGAGGCCAGAGTTCCTCAAACCCAAAAGTCATAGTAGGGGAGTTTGAGAAATTCTAAGCACAGCTATATAATGGGGAGAAGGTGGTTCATAACGCTAGGACGAGTAGTAATCTACAGAAATTCCTGGCTGATGCGGCCTTGCCACAATTGAAAAGATTGGAGAGAGAGGCACTACAAAGCGACTTTACAAGGGAGGAATTAGAGGCGGTAGTAAAAAACTTAAAAGTGTCAAAAGCCCCAGGCCCGGATGGGTTCTCCAACCTGTATTATAAAAAATTTGTCGGAGTTCTAGCTCCACACATGCTCCAGCTGTTCAATGGAGTATTAGCAGGAGAGCCCTTTCCGGGGCAGATGCTCCAAGCGTCAATTTCAGTAATTCATAAAGAGGATAAGGATCCCACTAGTTGCCAAAGTTACCGGCCAATATCATTAATAAATACAGATGTTAAAATCTATTCTAAACTACTGGCCAATAGATTAAATGTAATCCTGCCGAGGCTTTTCCACCCGGATCAAGTTGGCTTCATTAGAAGTAGACAAGTGTCCGACAACACTAGAAGGATTGTGGATATAATAGACTTTATAGGAGCCAACGAGATTCGAAGTATAGCCCTAAGCCTAGATGCGGAACAGGCCTTCGACAGGATTGATTGGCCATACTTGGAGTCCACGCTTGGTGCGTTTGGGTTTGGAGGCATATTCCAACAGGCAGTCAAGGCATTATATACTGCACCAGTAGCTAGGGTAGTCCACCAGGGATTCCCCTCAGAACTATTTCCAATTAAAAGTGGCACGAGGCAGGGATGCCCGCTTTCGCCCCTGCTATTCGCCTTATGCATCGAGCCACTCGCAGCACAAATTCGGAACAACGATGATATCTCTGGGGTACAAATTCACTCCCAGGAGCACAAAGTGGCTTTGTACGCAGATGACATTATTCTAACCCTTACCAAGCCGCTCATCTCGCTACCCAATCTGTTTGAGCTTCTAGAGCGTTTTGCCCAGATCTCTGGTTTTAAAATAAATCAATCTAAATCAAAGGCCTTAAGCCTCAACATGCCAAGAGAAATGGAGAAGCTGATAGAACTCAATTTTGAGTTTAGATGGCGTCCTTCCTCCATGAAATACCTAGGAGTGCATATCACGAAAAAGACAAGCTCCTTATATTCGGCTAACTATCCCAAACTGCTGAGGACTCTCAAAAAAGAGCTACAGGATTGGAAGGCATATGGTATTTCTTGGTTGGGGAGGATCTATAGTGTCAAGATGAATATCCTTCCCCTAATTTTATATCTGTTCCAAACTCTCCCGATTGCCGTGGTTAGAGCAGACATTACAGGGCTCCAAAAAGCAATTTCTCAATTTATTTGGAATGGTAAAAAACACGGATTAAAGTAAAAATGATGCAGAAAACAAAGGAAGCTGGTGGCCTGGCGGTTCCGAGCGTTATATCCTACTATAAAGCGGCACAATTGTGCCAAATCACGCAGTGGCATAGTGACCCGGGGCTCAGGAGGTGGGTGGCGTTGGAGAGGGAGGTGTGCGCCCCGCTGGAGCTCAGGGATCTGATCTGGTACCCGAGGACACGGGTGAAGGATATACTCATTCCGCTGACCTCTGTGCTCAACTCACTCTCGGTCTGGGAGGCCTCTAAAGGTAATCGCTCTGTAACCTCCAAACACACACTGATGGCACCTTTATACGGCAACCCGGACTTTGCTCCTGGGCTGGCAGACAAAAGTTTCCCGCTTTGGCGGAAATTGGGGATTAGTCGATTGAAGGACCTGGAGGATAAAGGCAAGATCAAATACTTTGAACTATTACAGTCGGAAACGGACATACCTAACACTGATTTTATGAAGTACCTCCAGGTCCGGGCATTGTACAACACACACCCGGTGAGACCACCGTTGACTAATTTCGAACGGCTCTGCGTGCGCGGGGCAGACACGCGGGGACTGATCTCTGCCTTATACAGAGAGGTGGTGAATACTGACTCGGACAGGACAGTCAAACCCCGCTTTATGGTACAATGGGAGGAGGATCTCCAGGGTCAACTAGAGGACGAGGACTGGGCTGCGGTGTTCAAAGCCGCAGCTTCTAGCTCCATATGCACGACATTGAA
Organism: Ascaphus truei; assembly: GCF_040206685.1. Classification (NCBI taxonomy): domain Eukaryota; kingdom Metazoa; phylum Chordata; class Amphibia; order Anura; family Ascaphidae; genus Ascaphus; species Ascaphus truei. Next base: position 308,946,893 of record NC_134485.1, read on the forward strand.
GGAGAACTCATATAAGGTATTACTATGTTGGTATCCCACCCCAGTAAGATTAGCAAAATTTATCCGGGGATCTTCCCCGCTCTGTCCCAGACAGTGCGGGGAACAAGGGGATCTGGTTCACATGCTGTGGTCTTGCCTGAAAATAGTGCCGGTCTGGACCCAGATCCGAGATTGGCTGCAGAGGATCTTTTTGGGGCTCAAAATTCAGCTGGACCTGTGGCTATTTTTATTAGGTAAACCTACAAATGAGGTATCTAGGTCGGGTAACAAGCTGATAGCACATTTTGCTACCGCTATGAGGTGTGAGACCACAGCACTGTGGAATCAGAATGCGATTCCTTCTATAGATAAAATCAGAAATAGAATTTTGTTCATTTGCAGAATGGAGAAGTTAACGAGTTTAGTTAACGATTCGGCCGATAAATTCGAAAAAGTCTGGTCATTATGGTTGGCCCAGACTGATATCCAGGGGATGAATGAGGCCACGATATGGCTCTGATAGTTGTAGGTGAGTTCTCCTAGGATGGAGGGTTGGGAGCTAGACTGGACGATCTGACAGTAGGGCTCCCCCAGGGTTATAGCTTTGTTCCGATTCGATAGACGCAGAAAATCTGATGTGATCCGGAATCAGGGCCCCCTGAAGGGTGGACTAGAGTAGAGCAACTGCAGTGGTGGTGCAGGACACCTGAGAAACAATTGGAAAGCGATTCTTCTACGCCGCTCCCCCTTCCCTACCCCCTCCCCCGCCATCCAGTCCCTTTCTCTTTCTCCCTAAATGTTGTTGGTCTGTCTTTGTCTTGTCCTGTGGTCCCCCCAACGTACGTCCGTTCTTCGTAAGTTGTCCCCGCAAGTTTGGTGTATACCTGAAACATTTAGCAATATCCTGTATTCTACTGTCGGTATGCACAAAAAAACAATAAAAACAAAGTTGAAAAAAACAAAAAAAAAAAACAAGTTTATTTTTGGGAAAGAGTACCGTCATCAAATGTCAATCGCTTTAAGGGTAGATCAAAATCCCCATATAAAACACCTAATGAGCGAGACAAGTGATCTTCTACCCCCAGAAAATCCATTTTGAAAAATAAATACACAGAAATATCCAGCATGGAATCCGATACTTCAGAAGGAGAAACCCGTGGTCAATCAGTGTCGTTTAACAAGAATGAAGACTAATGGAGAAAGAAGAGCGCTGGGGGCGCATACCGGGACTCTTCTACTTCAGCTCGAGCTAGCGCTGCAGTACAGATGTTTGACGATGATGCAAGACCTTCTACCTCCTCCTCTTCTTCCGCTTTTTTAGGACGCGGAGGTCCAAGAGGAAGAGGGGAGCATCAAAGAGGTGCAACAAAGAGAAAAAAATACAACTGATGGAGGACAATGTGATAAATATCTCAAATACAATACTGACTGAGAACCAATTGTCACTCCTTAATAAGGGCTTAAATTATGCCCCACAGTGTCAATTTCGCCTGTTTGATGCAGTTATTGATCTGCAATGCTTTACTAGAAAATTAGCTCTAACCAAATTCTTCTCCACAGCAAATGTTAACCAAGATGCTGGGTCAGAGGGATCAGATGAAACAGATCTGGATACCATAGATACCTTAAATATGGGTTTAAATAGTAAGGGGCTCCCTTTTAGAGAACACTGCGCCATTACTGATCTAGAGGGTTTACTAGATGAACAATCACCAGATTTGCCATCATATGATATGTCAACAGATTTCTTTCAGCATAAACATACATCATTCAAAAAGAAATCAATATTTTGTACCAATAGTTCCAAAGGTCCATTCATTTCAACCTTTGAAAAACTGGTTGAACGGGATTTGAAAATATTGGCAGCTGGTTTTACTATTGGCAACCCTGCAATTGATAATCTGTCCAAGGCAGAGAGATATGAACTAACCAGACTCCAAAAAGACAAATCGCTTGTTATTAAAGCAGCGGACAAGGGGGGGGGGCAATTGTGGTCCAATCCGCTGAGGATTACAACAAGGAGTCATTGAGACAACTTGGGGACACATGCTCGTATAAAAAACTTAGGTCAGACCCAACCTCTGTTTTCTTGAAAGAATTAAAATCTTTATTGGAGCTGGGAGAGATACTTTATGTCCTCAATCCTAAGGAGTTGGGCTTCCTATATCCACCACACCCAGTAATACCTATTTTTTACCATCTCCCAAAGATCCATAAGACCCTGACAAATCCGCCCGGCAGGCCGATTGTGTCGGGAATTGGATCTTTGGGAGATGGTCTCTCACGTTATGTTGATTCATTTTTACAGCCCATAGTTGTGCGCCTACCTTCATTTATTAAAGATTCAAGAGACCTTATACAAGATTTAAAATACATTAAATGGAACAGTAATTGTTTATGGGTGACAATGGACGTCAGATCTTAATATTCCATCATTGACCATAAGCAAGGTATTGAGGCCATTCAACACTTCCTGAACACATCCAATCTTTCGCCAGCACTGTGCACCTTTCTCATCGAATCAATCACTTTTCTACTTACTGTACACATAATTATTTTTGTTATGATGCACAATTTTACTTGCAACTTATAGGCACAGCTATGGACACATCATTTGCACCTTCGTTTGCTAATTTATTTATGGGGTTATGGGAGTCACTCTTTATTTATGGTAATCACAATTTATATAGACACAATATTTTATTTTATCGTCGTTATATAGATGATCTTATTTTTATATGGGAGGGTGATGAACAAACACTATACTACTTTATACAAAATCTTAATAGAAATACATATAACCTACATTTCACGAACGAGTATAATACTCACCACATCTGTTATTTGGACCTCACTCTATTCATAGACGTAGAAGGGAATATACAGACTGACGTTTATAGGAAGCCCAACTCCAGGAACACCTATCTTATGGCCAGTAGTAATCATGCAGGGCCCCTAAATAGAGGCATCCCTAAGGGTCAACTGCTATGCCTCAGACGGCTATGCTCTACGGAAGAAAATTTTAACATACAGGCAAAAAAACTAATCACTAGATTTCTCGAAAGGGGGTACAGGGAAAAGGAACTTAAGGACACCCTAGTTTTGGTGAAGTCCATGGAGAGAAAAGATCTCTTATCCACGAACCTCACCAAAAAAGGACATTGGGGTAAGCAAGGTACCACGCCATTACCACTTTTTATTACCCAACAGAGCGGACAATCTAATGCTATATGGGCTATTATCTCTAAACACTGGGACACTTTGAGATTAGACACAGACTTAAAATCTATAACGGATAGAGGATCAAAATTGGTCTTCCGTAAAGCCAAATCAGTGGCATCATATGTGTCACCCAGTTTGTTTACTTCCCCAAAAATTATGGGTGTATCAAATATACCAAAATTCTTCCCCTGTGGCCACTTTAGTGTTTGTCGCTTTGCCAAAACAATAAAAAACATTGAATGCTCTACACCAAAAACACGTAAGAATATACAAACGTTCATTAACTGTAACACTAGCTATGTGATCTACATGCTCAAATGTGGATGTAGTAAGGTTTACATAGGGCGCACTATTAGGTCCCTCAAACATAGGATACAAGAACACGTTCGCCTCATTAAAAAGATGGATACATTACATCCGTTATCTAGGCATTTTTCAACTTGCCCTAGGAGAGGAATTGAGAATCTCTCCTTCTCAGGACTAGAACATGTCCCAATAGCAACTATGGGGGGGAGATAGATTAAATTTCCTTAACAGACGGGAAATGTCATGGATATTCTGCATGAACAGTCTCCACCCACATGGAATTAATGTGAATTGGGAATTGTCACATTTTTTGTAATTTCTTTATCCATAGACCTATATTGCTTACTAATATCGGTATATTTACTCCAATATTTCCCTAGCGGGGACACTTATATCCCATTTCAATATCAAATATATTGTACTAATTAATCCTCGATGGACATTTGGAGTAGTCTCTCTAAGTAGTGTTACCATTTACATTACAATTATTAAATATTAGGATTTGAAGAATGATAACAATTAAAGCCAAATATTGCTTAAATGTTTATATTATGATAAAATATTAAGACCTAAGATATATTAATGGGTCTGATTAGACATGGAATCATCTTTAGATCTATATGAGTATACTTTTTGATTGCCTTAAATGGGATTCTATTGCATACGATATAAAATATATATTTCTTATATATATATTTTCTTTTTTATTCCCATTCGGAGTTTCTTTTAACTTAGGGACCATTTGATTAACTGTAGTTTATGTATGTGTCTATATTGTATATATTAGTATTGTTTTTTGTAAAACTATTTCTTGCCTTTTTTCATTAAATAATTGCGTAGATTGTTAACTATACCAAAGGGCTATATATACACATATAGCATTCCCCATTGAATAATTGAAAGTCCTAATTTCATCATATGGACTTACATTCTGTATACTATGTGTGCTTGGTTATGAGCCCATCCCCCTTTTTTTTATTAATTATTTTTTTCTTTCTTTTCTGTATTTTTAATATATTCCAATGTCAGTTTGTGTAGGTGAACCGGATCCGTTTTAGCCAAACATTTATTTCCTCCTGTGTAGCTGACACTGTGTGCCCATAAAATAATTGACATATTGCTGACCATATGTGTAGCTCTTTGTACAATTGCATAGTATATGGCATTTGATATAGTGCATATGTGGTGGGTATACGTCAGTGTGTGCTTTGTGGCTGCCTGCTCCTTTAACGCAGTTGAGTGGCGATTTTACCTCCATCTATTACCGTGTTTCACGGCTGCTTTAATATATTAACTGGAGGGGAGGAGCCACGCACCGGTGCTGGGGAGGAGGGGCTATAAATACCTGGAACTGGTCACCATAAGATCACTCTTTGATAAAGTCCTGATAGGACGAAACGCGTCAGAGGATCCTCTTCGTGTGTTTTACCTGGGCTTGTATGCCTGAATAAAGTATTTTTGCTGCACCCTGCCTCCAGCCTTACTTCACAGCAGTGCTCGTCCGATTCCCTTTCTACTCTGTCTTCTACAGTATACAGTGCCAGTACATACAGTACAGTATGTGTCTTCAATTTTTTTTAATACTTTTATACTGAGCATGCCTACAGTATACAGTGCAGTATACATCGACATTCTAGAAACACTGTGTTTTGTTACAGTAGCAAAGGAGCCAATGGAACAATGTAAAACAAATCAACATGTTCTTTTATTGGTGGAGTAAGTACAAAAACATTTATTTACAAATGTAAATGTAAAATGTAGAAACATTTTAAGTGCACAGCAATTCAAAACATCAACAGGTGTATGGTTTACTGCTAGTGTAAACATTTATGTACAGAAAGTAAAAACATTTACAGTCAGTCAGTATGGTTTGCAGTCACATGTTATAAAAACAAATTCTTTATTCATAAAATATACTAAACGCAACATCTCCTTTATTAAAGAACGGCAAGTCAAAACATATACAGTGGGATGGTGTGCAAAACTGTCTGCACCAGTACAGTCCTCGAGGGCAGCAAATAGGCCCGGTTTTCAGGGTAACCTTTGAAAACCGTGCCTGTTTGCGGCCCTCAGGGACTGGAATTGTGCAGGTCCTGTGTGTGTACAGCAAGTTAAAACAGTAAGTTAAATACAGTACACAGGTCAAAACATCTCCTTTATTTAAGTTCAGCAGGTCAAAACATGTACAGCACTGTTCAGCACAACAGTACAGTATGGTCTTACAGTTCCCGTGATCAAACCAGAAAGTCCACCACATTGTCCGTCCATGGCCGATTCCTTGCATGGCGCAAAATGCCATTAATGCAGTCTCGAACGACTTTCATTACAGGATCTGTAATTGGATAAAAGCGCCGCATTTCATCCAGAATGTTCTTTCTTAAATTGGCAGGAAGCGCCTTTTTTACGCGATTTCCTTCGTAGTTCACTCTGAAGGCCCAGTCGCAGTATAACGAGTAGGGAACATGGTACTTAAAAAGTAACAAGGCATACTTGTGGGGTGCACCAGCACTCATCACCCTATACTTCTCCCTGAGCGCCGGTGGCAGATCTCACAGGGTGATGTCGGGCACCGTGTCGATGCGAGCGAATGTAGGTCTTCCGTGAGCGGGTGTGCTTGAGGAGACGGGCAATGGTAGGTTGTCTGGGAGGAAGCTTTCCTCCGGTCTTTTTCGCCGTGTTGCCTCCTGGCGTGGTCTTGACGGGGTTGTCATGTCCTCCTCAATGGCATACATGTACACTACATCATCTGGTGGAGGGGGTGCGCTTGGTGATGGAAGGGGGTCGATGCTCCCATTCATCACACCCATGTCACCCCCTACTCCGGCGTCGGGGAAACAGGGGCATTAACACCGAGCAAATGATGTATACCCGCTATGTCAGCCTCTATCTTCTCCATCCGTCAATCCATCCGTTGATCCATATGTATCATCCGTTGATCCATATGTAGCATCCGTTGCTCCACATTTAGCATGGTCTCCAGAAGCAAATCTATCTTTGCTAGCACAATAGAGTTCCCGGGGAGATCCACACTTATCCCATTCAGCATCCGGTCTAACGAGCTGCTTCTTGTGCATGGCGTGTGGACATCTGGGTGGATGGGTGCAACGGAGGATGAGATGGGGGTTCCATGGAGAGAAGCGGCAGCGTCGTCGAAGAAGGGTGGAGGAGGTGACCAGTGGATATCCGGTAGAGGAGAAGTGGCAGCGTCGTCGAAGAGGGATGGAGAAAGTGACCTTTGGATTTCCGGGCGAGAAGCAGAGTCGTCTAAGAGCAAAGGAGAAAGTGACCCGTGGATTTCAGAGGCAGCGTCGTTGGATAGAACTGGAGAAGATGGCCTGTGGGTTTCCGGGAGGGCGGCAGCAGAGTCATCGAAGCGTATGTGAGGAAGTGGTCTGCGGATTCGATGGGTTGGCTGCCATTCATTTTGCGTCGAAAGTACATCACCGTATATCTTCTTGACATAATAAGGCTGACGTCTAAGAAAACCCTTAGCCTTTGGGGTCAGCAGAAGGTTTTCTTTATTGGCCTTAGCCTGTCGCTTTTTCCTTGGCGTGGAAACGGCAACCGCCTTTCGCTTTTTCTGCTTGACAGGCACGGCAGAGGCGAGTGGGTTCCTGCGTCTGTAGAATCGGGGTTGATCCATGGAAGCAGATGGCATAATGCAGTATCTGGACAAGGGCAAGTTCAGATAAAGATCATGGAGTGGTGGGCTATGCAAAGTGTGTAATCTTTTATGCATGCGGCGAGGTACGGGTGTTGAAAGTGGGCATTCACTAATGTGAGTCATTAACGTATAAATACACCATCCATTTTGTGGGTTCACTGCACATTGAATACACAGACTAAACATTGAATATACATTCTTGTGTTTGTATTTCTATCTACTCGCAGCAATGGCTGTTAAAAAGATTTCCAAGGATCTCAGCATGCGAATTAAGGAGATTGCTGCTATCCAATGCTGGTTAGCTACTTCTGGCCTCGTTGTGCCAGCAACCACCGTAAGCTATCATGCACACGGAAAAAACAGAGAACGCAAATGGACACCAAGGGTAACTAACGCGTAGGTATATTTATAAAACTTTTAAAAAAAATATATTAAAAAATGAACTGTACATATACAGTACTGTATCTAATATTTTTGTTATTTCTGTTGATTTATTTTACAACAGTATATATATTTTGTATATTTATATTTATATTACAACAGTATATATATTTTGTATATTTATTTTTATATTACAACAGTATATATATTTTGTATATTTATATTTATATTACAACAGTATATATATTTTTTCTATTTATATTTATATTACAACTGTATATATATTTTGTATTTTTATATTTATTTTACAACAGTATATATATTTTTTCTATTTATTTTTATATTACAACTGTATATAGATTTTGTATTTTTATATTTATTTTACAACAGTATCTATATTTTTTCTATTTATATTTATATTACAACTGTATATATATTTTGTATTTTTATATTTATTTTACAACAGTATCTATATTTATTATATTGCTGCATATTAATAGAACAATATATTGGATCCTGATAATCTACTGTCTCTAATATTTTTACTTACCGGATTGTTTTTCATTACATTGTAGGGAGACAATTCTTCTGGTGGACAAAATAAGTGAGGAGAATGATGAGAAGAGTGCATTAAGGGTCAAATACACTCTGCAGGAAAAACACAATCTCACTGTATCCGAGAGCAGCATAAAGAAGATGAGACGCAGCATTGGATGGAAATATGGACGTGTGAGGTTAGTACTGGACAGTACAGGAGGTAAAAGTGTTGTTTAGGAAACTGTACTGTACCGCTAAAATTATTTATTCCTTGTCATTACAGAGCGTACCCCATGATAAGGAACGCAAACAAAATCAAAAGAGTGCTCCAGGCCCAGGCATGGATCGACAGTGGGGAAACTTTCCAGGATTGCTTCTTCACTTATGAGTCTACTGTGTCGCTGGAGAGATTTGCAAGCTTTCCATTCCACAAAAAAGGCCGCATATCTTTGAAGCCTCGGCCAAAACACCCCGTGAAGCTGCATGTGTGGGGTGCCATCTCTAGGCGTGGACCAGGATGCATTGTCATCTTTGAAGGTAAAATATATAAAATATAATGTAGCCTTATGCACTGTACTTTACTAGTGTAGCCTTACTGTATGCACTGTACTGTATTATTGTGCAGTTTTTTGAGCACTTTTCTTTTCTTGCTATAGGAATAATGAATAAAGCTTTCTTCCAAGACAACATTGTCCCTGAGATAGTGCAATACATCACACGCGAGTTCACTATTTGTCACCGCTTCTACCAGGACAACGATTCGAAGCACACCGCGTCAACAGCGCATATCCTTCAGCGCGGTATCACCTGGGTGAAGACGCCAGCGGAGTAAGTGCGGTAACCGTGTCTCATTTTTTCCCCACTGTTTTTACTGTGTACTGTATCTCTTAAACTAATTGTCCTTTTTTTCCAATGACAACTCGCCAGACTTCAATCCGATCGAAATGGTCTGGCATCAGCTGAAGGACCATATCCGGAAAGTGGTGAAACCCTCCAAAAAGGACGAGTTGTTGAAAGGCATAATGAGTTTTTGGAAAGATGTACTCACCGTGGAAAACTGCAATAAATATATAGACCATATTGCGACTGTGTTGCCCATTATGATCGCGCGTAGTGGCAAGCATCAGGAAAGTAGTACTGTGCTGTAGTATTGTAAGTACACTATGATAAAGGTAAGTATGGCACAGATTTTTTCTTTCCCAATAGGCAGAGTATACAGTAGTTACAGTTTTTTCTTTACAGAGAGAGCAGCACCAGCCATCAGGTTACAGTACATAGTATTTAACAGTAGTCAGAGTATACAGTAGTTCCAGTATAGACTAGTTTTAAAGTACTATAGTAACTGCCTACTAACTGCTCAATTTTTTTCTTTCCAGAGAAAGCAGCACCAGTCATGTACAGTAGTGCTATACAGTACGCACATAACTGCACTAATTTTTTGTTTTCTTGTCGTTTCAGGAAAAAAGGTTGGCCTGGGGGGAGGTGGGGTTTGGGTCCAGTCTAATCTGTTTGTACAGTCAAATGTACAGTATATAAACAGCAGTAATGATGTACACAAAACCTCTCCCCTCTCAATGAACTACTGTACAGTACACAGAATGAGGAACAAGATAAAGATGGAAAAAATAATATTACTATATATATATATATAGTAATGGGGAATAGGGGGGGAAGGATAGAAAGCTCTAGCTACTGTGTGTGGTTAGGTGCCAGGGGTGAGAGGATCATTAATTGTACAAAGAGACTTGCCTAGACAAGTAAGAGTACCCCTTTTGAACAAGCACTCATAACATAATTGATACAAGTAATTAAAAAGTAAGTAGGTAACCTTTATTAGTGTCTGTGGGTAAAATAAGTGAAATACATAAACACTCAACACAATTAAAACACGTATTAAACTATTTGTCTCTGAGTCTGAGTCATAGACTAATGAAGGTAGTGTTTGAAGGAATATAGTGTGACTGGCACCATATGCAAAAAAATCAAAACAAGAGAGAGGATTTTAATTATTGCAGTATATTATGTATAGGGTAGGGTGCCTCAGTGTGGTGTGTATATGATAGATGAAAGGATCTGGAGTGTGTCACGTAAATAAAGTGTAAATCACACTGCTTTCAACCACATCTGATTAATATGTGGTTCTCTGACAGTATATAGATGGTGTGATATATTTGGTACTTTTCTTGCTAGACCAACATATTCAATACTGAATGTGGCCCAGTTTGAATCGGTTTGTCAGAGAAACCAACAAGAGGTTAATAGATTTCCTTCAATACAACGCTGGGTGAAGTCAAGTATCAAAAAAGGAAAGGAAGGCTACTACGTCCAACAGGGCGGCCAGTATATATATTAATCACCTACCTATACCAGATATAGAGATCTGCAGATATATAGTGATTTTTATTCTATAGGCAGCTGAAGTTTACCCTTCATAATTGGCTTCATTATCTTAGAGATATCAGCTAGCCTATCTATGAACACACTTGCTACCTTCACAGGGGACATGAGCAGCTACTTATCTCACTATTTATTTATCAAGTGAATTCTGTCGAGCTCATTTGAGGCTATAATAATATTGTAATAATTACTGACCAGGGGGAAACAATATAAGTATTACTATATACCAATAGTTTCCACTATCTAGCCTCACCACCCCTAGCTACGTAGTAGCCTTCCTTTCCTTTTTTGATACTTGACTTCACCCAGCGTTGTATTGAAGGAAATCTATTAACCTCTTGTTGGTTTCTCTGACAAACCGATTCAAACTGGGCCACATTCAGTATTGAATATGTTGGTCTAGCAAGAAAAGTACCAAATATATCACACCATCTATATACTGTCAGAGAACCACATATTAATCAGATGTGGTTGAAAGCAGTGTGATTTATACTTTATTTACGTGACACACTCCAGATCCTTTCATCTATCATATACACACCACACTGAGGCACCCTACCCTATACATAATATACTGCAATAATTAAAATCCTCTCTCTTGTTTTGATTTTTTTGCATATGGTGCCAGTCACACTATATTCCTTCAAACACTACCTTCATTAGTCTATTACTCAGACTCAGAGACAAATAGTTTAATACGTGTTTTAATTGTGTTGAGTGTTTATGTATTTCACTTATTTTACCCACAGACACTAATAAAGGTTACCTACTTACTTTTTAATTACTTGTATCAATTATGTTATGAGTGCTTGTTCAAAAGGGGTACTCTTACTTGTCTAGGCAAGTCTCTTTGTACAATTATATATATATATATATATATATATATATATATATATATATATATATATATATATATATATATATATATATATATATATTATACATTAAAGTATATATTATTAAATAATATTCTTATAAATGTGCATTATTCATGTTTCCCCATATTTTACAAATGTTTTCTAAATGTTTATCCTATTTCAATCTGCCAGAAGAACTTAATAAAAACTGCATTATGTATTATTCATGATTATTTTTATATTTGTATTTTTTGGTTCCTGATAAAATAAAATAAATATTTATTTACATTCCTGCTAATCATAATCATTGACAACCCCCCCCCCCACACCCACAGTACACCAATGAATAAGAATGAATGACAAAACAACATGAATCAGTTAATGGTTTTTTTAACTCTCAATTCTCACAATGCGGTGCAAAACAAATTTACATTTCAAATTCGAGAAAGGATTTTCCAAACCGTTACCGTAAACAAAGCATCAAAGGGTTGGGGGGGGGGTTGGGTGAGTCATGTGCAGTAATTAGCTAGCTCCCATCTCAAACAGGATTACACGCAGGCGCAGTGAGTCTTTGTAGCTAGGCTATGGACGGATTAAGAACACAATGGCAAGATTCAGAAAATTAACGACTCTGTGGAGAGGGGGGGTTGGGTGACTCATGCGCAGTAAGCAGCAAGCACCAAGCAGCAAGCTCCCATCTCAAAGAGGATTAGAGTACACGCAGGCGCAGTGAGGCGATTGACGCTCGGCTAGGGACGGATTAAAAACACAATGACTAATTTCAGAAAATTAATGACTCTGTGGAGGTGTCTGTCGAAAAGAGTTTGTGTGTGCATGGGGGAGGGATGACAAATTAGTTGTGCAGCAGTTCAAAGAAATTACATACTGTAGAGTAGAGTACAGTAATTTCAAAAGGCAGTTCATCATAATAATTTGATCCATAAACCCCCAAATACAACCCCCAAATACAGTACATAAAAAGCACAGAAATCAACCATGTGCAGGCAAATGCACAGATTGAATATCGTAATATGAGAGGGGAGCCTGGTTAAATTCCCGGTGTCAGCTCCTTGTGACCTTGGTCAAGACACTTTATCTCCCTGTTCCTCCGGCACCAAAAACATAAATTGTGAGCTCCACGGGGCAGGGACCTGTGCCTTCAAAATGTCTCTGTAAAGCGCTACGTATAACTAGCAGCGCTATACAAAAACATGCTATTATTATTATAATATCAAAGTGATGCTCTGTGCAAATCAAATTCGAGAAGGGATTTTCCAAAACGTTGCCGTAAACAAAGCCTCAAAGCTCCCGTCTCAAAGAGAATTACACGCAGGCGCAGTGAGGCTTTGTAGCTCGGCTATGGACGGATTAAGAACACAATGGCAAGATTCAGAAAATTAACGACTCTGTGGAGAGGGGGGGGTTGGGTGACGCATGCGCAGTAAGCAGCTAAGTAGCTCCCATCTCAAAAATGATTACACGCAGGCGCAGTGAGGCTTTGTAGCTCGGCTATGGACGGATTAAGAACACAATGGCAAGATTCAGAAAATTAAAAACTCTGTGGAATTTCAAATCCTTGAGCTAGCATTCGTGGGGGAGGTGACTACAGGGTACAGCTGCATGAAGTTCAAAGCTAAAGACATACTTTAATTTCAAAAGGCAGTTCATCATAATAATACACCCCCACATACAGTACGTAAAAAGCACACAAATCAACCATGTGCAGTCAAACGCACAGGGTCGCAGTCAAAAGCTACAGCACAGATTGAATATCGTAATACAGTAAGATGGTTCACACAGGCTTGTGGAGAAAAAAAAATTACAATAAAAAAAATTTTTACATTTTTTTTTGGTCACTCACTCAGGCAAGCAAGCAGTGGTAGGCGAAGTTACAGGCACATGTGCAGTAAATTCCTGTTGTCAAGCAGGAATATGATTGAAACCAGACACAGGTTCAAAGGAATGTTGTGAGAGAGATGTACTGCATTGTAGAGAAGATAAGAAGTTGAAATACCCTGCAGCAGTGCAGTTAATTATCCTGAGCGAGGGGAGAGCGCTGTATATGCCAAAATGTGACACTGTTACAGTACAGTACACGCCTATGCGTTTCAACAATTTTCAAATGAGACATACTGTACTGCAGAACAGCACTGCAAATGCATGTATATTTTAAATATGCAAATTTACAATTACTGCGCGCGCACACAGATTGTGTACTGACATAGGTTGAACCGCGAATGTATTAGACTTCCAAGACAACAGCTCGCAAACGCCCCCCTGAGTTTTTACACGGCATTGCAGTATTGCAGACAGCGAGAATAAAATGCTAATATCACAAGCGCGAAAATAACGCAGTTAACTCCGGGCGAAAACGACAAAAAAACGCACCTAACCGGGATAATCTGAGAGCCGCGGATCTAGCCGACTTCGACTCAGGTCGGCCGCCACTGTATGTGCATCAATACAATCTGCACATTGACAAGTGATTAGCTAAGCTACAGATCGATCCGTTCTCCTGTAATCAATCGCTTTGCTCAGGCTTATTTAATTCAATTCTTGCACAGCATTATGGAAAATGTAATCCTGGAGTATGATTGACTGAGCAATTACTACAGTAGATACAATTGGTGGACTGCTAGGGAGAGGGCGGGGCTCAAGAGCCAGAGCCTATCAGAAGGGGAAGGGGACTGTCACTTTGGAAATGCGTCCATTAGAAACATTAAAAACGTCTTTAAAACATGTTTTATTATTTTTTAAATGCTACAAGTATTTTCTCATAGTACAGAACTGATTTATTTAAAAAAACACACATGTAGGTTATTGATTGAACTGCTGCTTTAATTCCCATTGACACTATAGTATTGTAAGTTATGCCTGCCATACTGTATCAATGCTTCTACTCATTCACCGGAAATAATAGCATACTTTTTTATCTTCCAAGAAAAAAAACTTTGACATCAAGCGGCAAAAGATAAGGAGGAAGTTCGATGGAACTCTAATATCACTTTTTTAAAACGTTGCTTTTTTAAACTTTTATACAGTCAGTCAGTATTATAGACTTCACGCTTTTAAAACTTTGCAATGCTATTATTTTGGACAACACGCTATGCACTGTACAGTACTGTATATGATCGATTAAATTACATGCCATCATAACCTGTACTAAAATTTCCAAACGCATGCGCATTGTGAAACTGATTTACAAATCCAACAAGAATTTTTTTTTTTAGTGACAATGCAATTTTTATTGAGAAGGAGAGAATAATGGTGAGCTTTTTTCAAAACCTTACAAAGTATGATGCTATGTTTTCATATTCAATACATTTTTATTGTTATTATCACTACTGTTTTATTTTATCAATGACGTTGCATTTTGCAGTATAATTACAGTAGACTTGCATGTGTAATTTAATTCTGCTAACAAACCACAAAAATAAATATTTATATATTTTATTCTATATTTATTATGTATTATTCAATACATTCAACGTTTGCAAGGTTCGCTCTACTTTTCATACTGTTTCTGTGTGGGGTCTCTGTGAGTGCTAACTTTTTATTACATTTTAAAACAGTTCCAAGTATTCAAGGACACACACACATTAGACAAAGACGGACTAATTTAGTTACAAAAGGCATTCAAGTCGTTATCCTTAACTCCCCTTGGTCATGGGAGCTTCCTTAAAAAACAAAGGAACATTAACATTGAGCCTTGGGTTCTTGGCTGAGTAACTATAATGCTGTGATGCGCATGCACATTCCCCCTCACAAAACCCTAGTGAAAAAAGCATTCAACTGCTTATCGACACCTCCCCCAGAGCCATTCATTATGTTTCAGGCTTTTATGTACTGTAGCGGTTTCAAATGCATGCACAATGTGTGATAAGTCCTTATTGGGGATTTGGCAAGAATGACTTCACATTTAATGTGAATTCCATGTCTGAAAAAAAAAGGTATTCTTTTTTTTTTTCTCGTCAAGGGCTTAATAAATGAGTAATTTTAAGAAACCATTATGTGAAGCATGTTTTTTTATATTTTATCAATTTTTCCATTCTTAAAATCACTTGCCTTTAATGTCAACTGTATAATGTATGAGGTGGTATACTTTAATTTTTATTTGGGGGTATGGTTAAAATGGTTATTTTGAGTGCCATACTTACCTGTACTATATTTACTATACCTGTACTATACTTACTGTACCTGTACTTACATTACTACAGTACAGTACCTTACTACATTCCAGTGGCACTCCCATTATGCTGTAAAAGAACGGGCAACACGCTGGCAATATGTCAATATACACTGGCGACCAACTTTATTCTTACTTGGCTAGCACCGCGAATTTCAGAAGATCCCGGTGATGTGCGGTTTTGTGTTGTTTTCTCCCGGGGTGTATAACGTTATTTTCGCGGCTGTGATTTAAGCATTTTATTCCCGCTGGCTGCAATACTGCAATGCCGTGTAAAAACGCATGGGGGCGTTTGCGAGCTGTTGTCTCTGAAGTCTAATACCTTCGCGGTTCAACCTGCAGTACACAGTCTGTGCGTGCGCGCGCAGTAATAGTAAAATTGCATATTTAATTTATTTTAAAGTACAGTACTGTACATGCTCGGACCCTGTTGGGGTGAAGTGAGGGGGTTCCTAACATCTGGGGGAAAATGAATTTTAATTCTATGGTGAGTACTGTCTTGTTGCCGTATTATTTTGGTGGGGCTGGCTGGGTACTTCTTTAGGGGGCTGACCATTACTGTACATTAAAAATTTTCTTTTTTTTCCTCAGAAAAGAAAACGGCTAATGGGGGGGATTTCGATGGATAATATTGTACTGTATGCTGATGTTTTCCGGCCGTACAGTATACTGTGTAATAAACCCTGAATAAATAAAACTATGCATTTATTCTACATACAGTATTCAGTATCGTTTCAATATGTGTCTTCCACAGTATACTGTACAGTGGTATACAGTGCCTAACATCTATGGGCAAAAAGAATTGTATTCCTAGGTGCCCTAGAACAGAAGTTCCCACGCCAATTGCCCGTGAACTTGACAGCGGCCCTAAGTAGTTCCCACGCCAATTGCGCGAATATAATGTAAAATAACCCGTTCTGTGGGTCTGAGCGGGTTGAAATTTACCTGGTCCTCATGCGGGAGGACCCTTGCCATAGTGGCAAAATATCAGCCTTCCAAGACCCCCGGAACCGGAGGTACAAAAAGACAGTTTAAAAGCACATTACCAAAGTGGCTTTTTTTTCTGCCATGCAAGTCAATGGCAGAAACCTGAATTTTAACATCACCCTGACTCCGTTCTGTTGCCACGAGAGGGCCGCAATTTGCCATGCAATCCTGCCGCAAATAGTACTACATGGTGACCGAATATGGGCCCTCTAGGTCGAACAGAACAGGAGTTCTGGGTTCCAAGTTTCTGCTCATTGTGACTTAGCCGCTTCAAAGCTTTCTCCGCCATTTGCGCTCAATGGTAGGACCCTCCTCGCCGGCGTGAACCTTTCTCGCCGCCATTACTGCTGGGACCCTGTTGGGGTCAAGTGAAGAGGTTCCAAAAATCTAGGGGCAAAATGAATTTTATATCTAGGTGCCCTAGAACAGAAGTCCCTACGCCAATTGACCTAGTTCCCACGCCAATTGCCTTAGTTCCTATGCCAATTGCGCGACCAGCCAGTTAAAAAAACGTGCAGCAAGCCTCTACAGTTCATTTGTTACACTGGCAAAGGAGCAAATGGAAACAATGTGAGGCAATTCAACATGGTCTTTTATTGGTGGAGTCAGTACAAAAACATTTATTTACAATATTGAAACATTTAAAGTGCACAGCAATTCTAACCATCAACACACAATAATACATCCTGCAGCCTTTATTAAATTCTTCTGCCTGCCACAAAACATTTTTGGTGCATGGGGCACAGGGAGTTAAAGTGACTTGCTTTTTATGTACTGTATTTGGGGGTTGTCTTTTGGGGTTTATTTGTCAAATTATTATGATGAACTGCCTTTTCAAATTACACTGCTGTTAACTACAGTATTTCAGCCACATACCTCCAGAGTTTTTAATCCCTCCCTAGCCAAGCGTCAATCGGCTGAGTCACCCTAGCCTACAGTACCATCCCCCTCTCTCGACTGGGTCGTTGATCTGCTGCATATTGCCATTGTGTTCTTAATCCGCCCATAGCCGAGCTACAAACACTCAGCACGCCTGCTTCTAATAACACCATCCCCCTCCCCAACCCTTAGAGGCCTGTTGTTTGAACGGTAATGCTTTGGAAAATCAACATGGTCTTTTATTGGTGGAATCAGTACAAAAACATTTATTTACAAATACTGTACAATGTTGAAACATTTAAAGTGCACAACAATTCTAACCATCCATACACAATAATACATTCTGCAGCCTTTATTAAATTCTTCTGCCTGCCACAAAACATTTTTGGTGCATGGGGCACAGGGAGTTAAAGTGACTTGATTTTTATGTACTGTATTTGGGGGTTGTCTTTGGGGGTTTATTCTTCAAATTATTATGATGAACTGCCTTTTGAAATTACACTGCTGTTAACTATTTCAGCCACACACCTCCAGAGTTTTTAATCCCTCCCCAGCAAAACATATTGCCATTGTGTTCTTAATCCGCCCATAGCCGAGCTACAAACACAGTACGCCTGCGTCTAATCACACCATCCCCCTCCCCCAACCCTTAGAGGCCTGTTGTTTGAACGGTAATGCTTTGAAAAATCCCCTCTCGAATTTGAAATGTAAATCTGATGTGCACAGCACTGTGAGAATTGAGAGTACACTGAGACAGTATTTCATCAGGGTGTGAAAATATTTGTCAGTCACTATGGTTTACAGTCACATGTTTTTAATACAATGCAGTACATTCTTTAACATCTTTAAAATAAAAATATATAAATCCTGTATATACTGTAAGTACATATAATGTAAAATAACCTGTTCTGTAGGTCTGAGCGGGTTGAAATTTACCTGGTCCCCATTCGGGAGGACCCTTGCCATAGTGGCAAAAAATCAGCCTTCCAAGACCCCCGGAACCGGAGATACCAAAAGACAGTTTAAAAGCACATTACCAAAGTGGCTTTTTTTTCTGCCATGCAAGTCAATGTCATAAAACTGAACTTTAACATCACCCTGACTCCGTTCTGTTGCCACGAGAGGGTCGCAATTTGCCATGCAATCCTGCCGCAACTAGGACTACATGGTGACCGAATATGAGCCCTCTAGGTCGAACAGAACCGGAGTTCTGGGTTCCAGGTTTCTGCTCATTGTGACTTAGCCGCTTCAAAGCTTTCTCCGCCATTTGCGCTCAATGGTAGGACCCTCCTCGCCGGCGTGACCCTTTCTCGCCGCCATTACTGCTGGGACCCTGTTGGGGTCAACTGAAGAGGTTCCTAACATTTAGGGGCAAAATGAATTTTATTTCTAGGTGCCCTAGAACAGAAGTTCCCACGCCAATTGACGTAGTTCCCACGCCAATTGCCGTAGTTCCTACGCCAATTGCGCGACCAGCCAGTTAAAAAACCGTGCAGCGGACTGGGCGCGGGGGGTGAATAAACCTCATCCCACGTTTCCTCCGGACATTTGGAGAGGAACCCAGTTTCCCAATGGCGATGATCTCGTCAAGGATGCGGCGGTGCCGAGACGACGAGAATGTTACTGTTTGTTGTCTTGTTTAAATGTTTATGTGTCCCCCCACGTGTTCCCTTTTGTGTGCTCCCCTTTGTGTTTCCCTGTAGGTGGCGTACTGAGTCATCACAACTCGAGAAGGAGAGAAAGTCGGAAATCCGGTCCAGGGACTTCTACTCGGAGCAGAACTCAGCAGCACAGTCTTCATATAATCGCAAATGAGTAAGGAACTCAGGCTTGTATCACATAACATTAAGGGGTTTAACAGCCCGGCCAAGCGACGTATCGCCTTCCGGGATTATAAACGCAAAGGTGCAGAAATCCTATTTCTGCAAGAAACACACTTCTCCCAGGGTAACTACCCCAAATTTTTAGATAGGGACTACCCGACACACTTTTTGTCTTCCGCAAAAGTGAAAAAAAAGGGGGTGGCCATACTAATTCATAGAAGAATACCATTCGTACTTGATAGGTCCTTCAAAGATACAGAAGGAAGATTCCTCATAGTTAGAGGGACAATCCAAGGGTTCCCAATTACTTTAGCAACAATATATGCCCCTAACGAGACAGCCCCAGGCTTTTTCTCTACCTTCTTTGGAAAACTTAATAGAGTGGCCAGAGGCAATATCATTGTCGCCGGGGACCTGAACAGGGCGCTACGAGAGGACCTTGACAGATGCACATCCACTAACATTACACACAGATCCGACTTACTAACAATTAAACAAGGCCTAAGCGACTGCCAGCTACTCGACATCTGGAGGGAACAACACCAGAGACAGAAAGAATACACCTTCTACTCACACCCACATGACACATATAGTAGGATAGATTACTTCCTTGTATCAAATAGAATGGTCCCTGGGGTCTCTCACACTGAGATCCATGATATTTCATGGTCTGACCATGCATCTATTGAGCTGCGATGCACACTAATCCCACTAGACAGACCTAGAGCGAACTGGAAACTAAACGAAATTCTGCTGAAAATCCCAGCCCTACAGCTAGAAATCGGGGAAAAGATTACACAATACTTCAAAGAAAACGAGGGGAGTGTTGCGACACATTCCACGCTGTGGGAGGCCCATAAGGCTACCCTCAGGGGGGTCATAATGAATCTGGCCGCTAAACGGAAAAGAGAGCGGGAGGTAAAAATCTCTAAGTTAGAGGAAAAGTTAGCGGAACTCTCCTCCCTACACAAAAAGAACAAAAATGCCCACACGCTGACTCAAATACTATCCACAAAAACGAGTCTTAACCTCCTCCTCTCCGCCCAGGCTGAAAAGGAATTGACATGGTCCAAGCGGAAATTTTTTGAAAAGGCCAACAAGCCGGACACACTACTTGCCAACAAGCTAAAAAATAAGCTTCCAAACTATCACATTCACGCGATTCGAAACCAAGGTGGGGACCTTACATCCATCCCAGCGAACATTGCAGGGGAATTAAAAAAGTATTATGAAGTACTATACAATGGAGATAAGGTAACCCATAACTCAAAAACAAAGGAAGACTTACGGTCCTTCCTAAAAGAGGCACATTTACCCATCCTGAAGAGATGTGAAAGGGAAGCACTCCAGTCGGATTTCACGATGGAGGAACTCTCTGGGGTCATTAAAGCACTAAAACCGGCTAAAGCCCCAGGGCCAGATGGCTTTTCAAACTTATATTATAAGAAATACTTAAAAATTCTAGCCCCCCACATGTTGAAATTATTTAACGAAATCTTAGCAGGGGCCTCATTCCCAGCACAAATGCTCCAAGCCTCAATCTCAGTGATCCACAAACCCGGAAAGGACCCGGCAGACTGCAAGAGCTACCGGCCCATTTCACTGATTAACTCGGACCTTAAAATATACTCTAAACTTATAGCCAACAGGGTGGGTAGCATCCTTCCCGGGTTGATACATACGGATCAAGTAGGGTTTATCGGAGGTAGACAAGCGGCAGATAACACCAGGAGAATTATAGACTTGATTGATCTGGCTCAAAAAGAAAAAATATAATCCATGGTGTTAAGTCTGGACGCTGAGAAAGCCTTCGATAGAATAGATTGGCCCTACCTTTCGGAAACGTTGAGAGCGTTTGGCTTCGAGGGACGCCTCCTGCAGGCCATCCTGGCACTGTATAAAAACCCAACAGCAAGAGTGAGATATCAAGGCTTCCCCTCAGAACAGTTTGAAATCAAAAGCGGAACACGCCAAGGATGCCCGCTGTCGCCGTTACTGTTCGCCTTATGCATAGAGCCTTTGGCGGCACACATCAGACTTAACCCAGATATCTCGGGGATCCCATTAGGAGACCAAATGCACAAAGCCGCGCTATATGCGGACGATGTCATTCTCACAATAACCAAACCTCTCACATCTCTCCCAAATATATTCAACATTCTGAGCAAATTTAACCACATTTCGGGATTTAAGATCAATCAGTCTAAATCAGAAGCCCTCAATATTAATTTACCAAAAGAAGTTGAAAAACTGATTGACCTCAATTTTCAGTTTAAATGGCAACCCTCTGCGATCAAATATTTAGGGGTGTATCTCACAAGGGAATATAAAACTTTGTATAAAGCAAATTTCCCCAAGATCATAAAGACACTGGGGGAGGATCTCTGAACCTGGATGAGGGGAAATATCTCTTGGATTGGGAGGATACATAGCGTGAAAATGAATCTCCTCCCAAAGATGCTATATCTTTTCCAGAGCCTCCCTATCCCATTAGTACAGGCGGACATCCTCTCCCTACAGTCAAAAATTATGAAATTTATTTGGAATGGGAAAAACCCACGAATTACTAAAGGGATTTCAAAATGCCCCACACTACGCGGAGGGTTAGCGGTGCCTTGCTTGCAGGCCTACTACAAAGCAGCCCAATTAGGGCAGATTTTCCAATGGCACACAGACCCAAGCCTACGGAGATGGGTCGAGTTGGAAAAGAGATGTTGTGCACCAATTGAAATCCAAAATTTAATCTGGCTACCCAGAGAAGGGGTACGCAAGATGAACAAGCCACTACAGACCATGGTCAATTCGTTAAAGGTTTGGGAGGCCACGAAGTTTAAATGTAACCTGACAACCAAAGCGTCATTAATGACACCAATAGTGGGCAACACAGACTTCGCTCCGGGCCTGAATAGTAAAAATTTCCTAATTTGGACTCAGAAGGGAATCTCCCGCCTAAAGGATCTGAAGGGCATAACGACCATACAAACATTTGAACAAATTAAATCCTCTAAGAATATCCCAAACAGCGAATTTTTTAGGTACCTTCAGATCAGGGATTTCTACAACAAAACGCCAATACGACCGGCACGAACAAATTTTGAGCAGCTGTGTTCTAGAGATACGGACACTAGGGGACTCACGTCTAGAATGTACAGGGAAGTGATCTGCCAGAAGTCGCCCAATGACAATAGACTGAGTTACATGAGACAGTGGGAATCTGACCTAGGAGAGACTTTAGAGGACGACGATTGGGACAGAATTATTCAGGCGGCGGCAAAAAGCTCAATCTGCACCACACTAAAGGAGAACGCATATAAAGTCCTAATGAGGTGGTATTACACTCGACGCGCTTAGCGAAATTTGTAAAAGGCTACTCTCCTCTCTGCCCTAAACAGTGCGGAGAGGCAGCAGATCTCCGACATATGCTGTGGTCTTGCATTAAAGTGGCCCCTATTTGGGAACAAATCAGAGATTGGATTCAGCGGATTCTCGATTTGGAGATCCCCCTGGACCCGTGGCTGTTCCTCCTGGGCAGACGGATCAAGGGTCTTTCAAATGCGTCGCATAAATTGATCGCGCATTTTGCCACTGCCACGAGATGTGAGATCGCAGCATTATGGAAACAGCAGGAGACACCCATTATCCCTAAGATCAGAAACAGAATTTGGCATGTTTGCCGGATGGAACAATTAACGAGTTTAGTTAATGACTCCGGCACAAATTTTCTAAAAGTTTGGGACCCATGGTTATCCCAAGAAAAAATCCCAGGAGTGGACGCCTCCTCAATCCTGCATTAACTAAACCAAATGCGTTCTCCTTTAAGGACAGATTAGACAAAAAGACATAGTGACGCACAGCCAACGGACATCCCGATAGCCATAGCCAAAGGGAGACTGGGAGTGAGAAAGATAAAAGAACCTATGTAAAGCTAGTCAAAACTAAAATTCGTAGCGAGGGCCGAGAAATCAGCAGACAACAAGCCTCCACATCCGCTCCAGAACCTGGACATAGACCACCTCCCCCCACCCACCACCTCCACCCTCCCCCCCTCTATCCCTGTCTTCATGTCACGTCAGTCTGGTCTTGTTTGTATTGTCTTAAGTAGTCAAGTCTAAATGTGGTCATTATATGTGGTTTGACAAAAATGGAAATGTAACAACGGGCTGTGAGAAATTGGTTGTATTTGTACTTTCCAATAAAAATTGAAAGTTGAAAAAAAAAAACGTGCAGCAAGCCTCTACAGTACATTTGTTACACTGGCAAAGGAGCAGATGGAAACAATGTGAGGCAATTCAACATGGTCTTTTATTGGTGGAGTCAGTACAAAAACATTTATTTACAATATTAAAACATTTAAAGTGCACAAAGAAACATTTTTGGTGCATGGGGCACAGGGAGTTAAAGTGACTTGCTTTCTATGTACTGTATTTGGGGGTTGTCTTTGGGGGTTTATTCATCAAATTATTATGATGAACTGCCTTTTGAAATTACACTGCTGTTAACTATTTCAGCCACACACCTCCAGAATTTTTAATCCCTCCCTAGCCAAGCATATTGCCATTGTGTTCTTAATCCACCCATAGCCGAGCTACAAACACTCAGCACGCCTGCTTCTAATCACACCATCCCCCTCCCCCAACCCTTAGAGGCCTGTTGTTTGAACGGTAATGCTTTGAAAAATCCCCTCTCGAATTTGAAATGTAAATCTGATGTGCACAGCACTGTGAGAATTGAGAGTACACTGAGACAGTATTTCATCAGGGTGTGAAAATATTTGTCAGTCACTATGGTTTACAGTCACATGTTTTTAATACAATGCAGTACATTCTTTAATATCTTTAAAATAAAAATATATAAATCCTGGTAAAATATTTTATAAATAAATAAAATAATTCATTGGTGCACTGTAGGGGTGGCTGTCAATGATTATGATTCGCAAGAAAGTGAATAAATATTTATTTTATTTTATCAGGAACCAAAAAATACAAATATAAAAATAATCAGGAATAATACATACAGTAATGCAGTCTTTATTAAGTTATTTTGGCAGCTTGAAATTGGATAACCATTTGGAAAACCTTTGTAAAACATGGGGAAACATGAGTAATGCACATTTATAAGAATATTATTTAATACTACAGTATATACAGTACAGTACTGTAATGTACTGTATAATATACTGTATAGTAAAATTAATTTTTCTTTAGTCTTTATCTTTTCCTCATTCTGTCTGCAGTACAGTAGTTGGAATTAGTAGTTGGAGAGAGGAGAGGTTTTGTGTACATCATTGCTGCTGTTTATATACTGTACATTTGACTGTACAAGCAGATTTGACTGGACACAACGCCCCCATCCCCCTAGGCCACCGTTTTTCCTGGAACGACAAGAAAACAAAAAAATTGTGTAGTTACTGTACTGTATTATGGCTGAACTACTGTAGGTGGCTGGTGCAACTTTGTCTGGATAGAAAAAAATGTGGCAGTTACTGTAGTAGGCAGTTACTGTAGTACTGTCAAACTAGTGTACTGTATACTGTACTGGAACTACTGTATACTCTGACTACTGTTAAATTATATGTACTGTAACCTGATGGCTGGTGTTGCTCTCTCTGTAAAGAAAAAACTAACTACTGTATACAGTACTAGTACTCTTACTATCTGGAAAGAAAAAATCTTTGCCATACTTACCTGTAACATATTGTACTTACAATACTACAGCACAGTACTACTTTCCTGATGCTTGCCCATTACGCGCGATGACAATGGGCAACACAGTGGCAATTTGGTCTATATATTTATTGCAGCGTTCCACGGTGAGTACATCGTTCCAAAAACTCAGTATGCCTTTCAACAACTCGTCCTTTTTGGGGGGTTTCACACTTTCCGGATATGGTCCTTCAGCTGATGCCAGACCATTTCGATCGGATTGAAGTCTGGCGACCTGTCATTGGAAAGAAAGGACAATTGGTTTAAGAGCTAAAAACAGTGGGGAACAAAAATGGGACACTGTCTACTGCACTTACTCCGCTGGCGTCTTCACCCAGTTGATGCCGCGCTCAAGGATATGCGCCGTTGATGCAGTGTGCTTGGGATCGTTGTCCTGGTAGAAGCGGTGAGCATTGGGGAAGTTGCGTGTGATGTATTGCACTATCTCGGGCACAATGTTGTCTTGGAAGAAAGCTTTATTCATGATTCCTATAGCAAGAAAAGAAAAGTGCTCAAAAAACTGCACAATAGTACAGTACAGTGCATACGGTAAGGCAACACTAGTCAAGTACAGTGCATTAGGCGAAATTATATTTGATACATTTTACCTTCAAAGATGACAATGCATCCCGGTCCACTCCTAGAGATGGCACCCCACACATGCAGCTTCACAGTGTGTTTTGGCCGCGGCTTCAAAGATAAGCGGCCTTTTTTGAGGAACGCAAATCGTGCAAATATATCCAGCTACACAGTAGACTCATCAGTGAAGATGCAATCCTGAAAAGTCTCCCCGCTGTCGATCCATGCCTGGGCCTGGAGCACTCTTTTGATTTTGTTTGCGTCCCGTATCATGGGGTACACTCTGTAATGACAAGGAATAAAAAATTTTTGCGGTACAATGCAGTGCAGTTTGCGAAACAACACTTTTACCTCCTGTACTGTCCAGTACTAACCTCACACGTCCATATTTCCATCCAATGCTGCGTCTCATCTTCTTTATGCTGCTCTCGGATACAGTCAGATTATGCTTTTCCTGCAGAGTGTATTTGACCCTTAATGCACTCCTCTCATCATTCTCCTCACTTATTTTGTCCACCAGAACAGTTGTCTCCCTACAATGTAAAGAAATGATATTGTTTATTAATATGCAGCAATATAAAATGAATATAAATGTAATGTTGTAATATACAGTACATTAAATATAAATAGACAAAATATATACTGTTGACGTAAGGGGGGGTCTGACATAACAGCACTGGGATCTATGCAACCATTTTAAGTCAGCATCCATCTTAGGTTTTGTCTGAGTGAACGGGTTATGAGATGGACGTTTTTGAATGAGGTTTTTGCTTTCAACTTTAAAGTGAGAATAAACCAAGCAGCTAACTGACAAAACCTTGAGAAGAAGAGCACAGTGCCAATGTTATGAAAATACGAGACAGATAGGCACTGTCCGAGGGGGGGGGGGGGGCAATGAGTTCTGTATGTAGAGTAAAAGTCATCGGCTTGTATAAGGAATATTAGCTGAGTCATTTCATTTCATTTATGCATCCCATAATAATATTATTAACTCGGTGTGTTCGTGTGCATAGTTTGTTTACCTTTTACGCTTACGTAGTGACGACAAGCAACATTGTAGAGGGGGCGTCGGTTTAGTATTTTGTGTATAAATAATGCCTGTGTGCTACCATGTCTTTGGGAGGGTTTTATTTTGAAACTCTCCTCTGCGTGTGCACCGCACAAGTAATAAACTTATTTGTGATTCTGCAAAATATATCCTCAGACTTGTGTTGTTATTCACAACTTTTAACAGATGGCGCCCAGAATAGAAACCCAGAAATACCGGAAGCTGAGCACCTGAAAAAACCACTCCTCGGTCACTCAAATCTGAGCGCTCGTAAGAATCAAGGTAAAAGGCACCTTTTGAGGAAAGCCTGAGTTTAAAAAGTTCTTTTGAGTGATGTGTAGAGAGATGTGTTTTGAAGGGTGTCTCAATCTGTGTTGACGGGTTAACCTAGCAGTGTCAAATAAGTTTATTTGTCTGTTCCTGTATCCATTTTAAAGTGTTATAGATGTTAAGTTTTATTGGGATTAAGGTGAGAGTCCCGTTAAATTTTTTGGTGTTTTGGTGATGAAGGTGAGTGTTTTTATGCTTAAGGGATTGTTTTTCAGACTGTCCTGGGTTGTGATAAATATTTTTGTTGTCTGAGCAGGAAGGGTCCCTGATTGTACATTTGCTCTGTCTTGTCATTAACATACCATGTGAGTTTATTTATGGATATCTGTTTAGAAGGTCTTATCTGTATCCATGTTATAGAAGTATAAGGTTTATCAGGACTGGGTTGGACCCGCTGAAGTAATTCAAGTGTTTTCTTGGGTATAGTTATGGTGAAAAAATCAGAACAATAACATGCCAAAAGAGTTGTACGTAATCAGCTTGCGCTGATTATTGTATCAGGTGTTTTGTACAGGTCAATTCTACTGTAACAGGAGAATAATGGGAAACCAAAGTTCTCAAAATTTGCCTTTAGAGGTTGTGTGTCTGCAGACAAAAATAATAAAGAATGGATACAGAGAACAAGAAGAGACAATATAAATATATTTTGTTGGCCAATGAAAAATACATGCAAGTTCAAATGAAAATACACATGCAAGTCCCAGTGAAAAACATGCCACCCCAATGAAAAAAAGTTTGTTTGCAATAAATTACTATAGAAGGAAGTGTGAACCTATGAGCAGCCGCACCGGTTTTCTTATTCGTAAGAATGCGAACGCAAGGGCTCATAGTGGAACCTTATAACTTTCAGTAATCCCTGTGTGTCTGTGGCAGTATAAATCTTTGGATTTTATGAGGGTTTTTTGGCAAAAGTCATGCATGGCAGGCCCGGCTGGCGGACGCCGCACAAATCAGTTATGAACGGATCAGCTTTTCCTTCCATTTCCCCACATGCAATAAGTGGTTATAAATCATTTCCTGATATAAACTCAAGTTTCGGTGCCGGCAAGTAAAATTGTTGCGCCCTTAATGGAGAGTGGTTAGATGGATTTGAAACCCTAATGAATTTTTCCTGAATGATTACCTGTGTGAAAGATAAACCATGCTAAGTATCACCTGTGTGCACAAATCACCATCCAAAAACTTGCAAGTACGTACGAAAACAAGAATATTATTTGCTCACAATGAAATCAAATGTCTGCAAAAAAAAGAATCAAAATCGCAGCAGCACAGAGCGTGCCCCCACTTTTTCTCCAGCGCGAGGAATGTGCTAAGATACGAAAGTTTAACTCAAAAAGCTCCGGAACATCAGAGTAGTTTTAAAATCAGGTTATTTATGAGAAGAAAGAAAGAGAAGAGAACTTTTATTAATAAAGTGCAGGGTGAAATTGTGGGGTAATAGGGGAGAAATGTTTTTCTTTTATTTGTTTGTTATTTTTGTGATGTTGTTTGGCTGTGTGTGAGAGAAGTTTTTTGTATTTTGTGCTCTGTATTGTGTGTAACCAGTAAAAACACATTTCAATTTTATTTCTATGGGATAAGGATATGTTTGGGAATATTTTGTGTTCAAAAATGTGGGTAAAAGATCATAAGCATTGTTTGAAGTATATATTGTATTGTATGTTTTTATGTATATAACGCCATTAATATGCACAGCGCTTCACAGAAGTGGTGCACGTCGTAATCATATAGTTAGCAAATGTTAAAGGTAAGATGTCATGGAATAAGTGATACAGACATAAAAGTAAAAGTTGAGCAAAGAGAAGTCACTGCTCTGAGGAGCTTACAATCTAATTGGTAGGTAGGGAGAGCGTACAGAAACAGTAGGATTTGATTAGAAGCCAGGAGAGGAATTTCAGGAGGGGAAACGCAGAATCAGAGTTTAAAGAGTAGAGTGATTCTGGCAGCAGCGTTTGGGAGAGATAGTAGGGAAGACAGGTGAAAGTCAGGAAGCTAGGATAGCAGGGGATTACAGTAATCAAGATGGGAGAGAATGAGGGTCTGAATCAGAGTTTTTAACAGTTGAGCAACAGAGGAACAGGTGTATCTTTGTGATATTGTGGAGGAAAAAGCGACAGTTATAGAAATGTTTTGAATGAAAGAGGAGAATATGAGAGAGGAGTTGTGAGTGACCCCTAAGCAGCGTGCTTGAGCTACTGCATGGAAGATTCAAGAGTAATGTGGAAGGAGATAATAGGGTCAGGTTTGGGAGGAAGTATGAGGAACTCTGTTTTTGCCATGTTAAGTTTAAGGCAAAAAAGGGCCTTCCAGGATGAGATAACAGAGAGACATTCTGAAACGTTGGTTTGTATGGCAGGTGTAAAGTCAGGGGTTGAAAAGTAGCTGAGGGTGTTGTCAGCATAGTGGTGATATTTAAACCTAAGAGATGTTATTAGGTCACCTAGAGAGAGTGTGTACAGAGAAAAGAGAAGAGTGTGGTCCACAGAGGCAAATGCTTCAGAGAGAGAGTAATAGGAGCAGAGTGTAATGACCTCTGTCGTGGGCAGCATATAGGTCATCAGTTATTTTAGTGGGAATTGTCTCCGTGGAGGGAGCAGTGCAGAAGTTAGACTTGTGAGTGTTGATTAATGGAGAGAAATAGGTTTGTGTAGCTTGAGAAAGGACAGAATTGCAACAGGATAGCATAAATTTGTAGTGAATGAAGTCAGTGAAACTATGAAAGTTCAAAACAGAAGGCATTAAAAAGAAATGAGTGGAGGGAAATAGCATGAGCGTGTGGAGTTATTTGTGTGTTAAGAAGTTATATAAACCTCAGCTATATAAAAGCCTGTTGGTTAATTTTTAAGAGGCCATAAAAAATGTAGTTCTTAGGGCTCTGGATAAAGCTCCATGTATTTAAACTTTAAGCAAAAGTTCCAATCCAATAATTATTATTTTTCAGGAAGAAGCCGTGGTGTCCCGTTATCTTATCTTTTCAGGGTCAATTGGCGAAACGCCCAGAAACAAAATGGCTCTTTGCCCGGAAACAAGTCTTATAGAAAATATTTTTTCTTTAGTCAGATGAATATGCAGAGTGTCTTTAGAATTATAAAGCTGACCGTGTGCTCAGCACTGTGCAAAGAGATTATATAAAGCAAGACATTAGTGTGATGTCTTATACAGAATCATTTGTCTATTAACTGAATATGTGATGTATGTTATAACTTTTAACCATTTATTTTTTCCAAAGGTGTCCGTAAGCAGTGGTTAATGTCAAAAATTGCTGTGTAATCTAGAATGGGTTTGCCAGGAAGGGATGAATTTGGGAGTCACCTCTCATTTGTGGGTGTGTCTTGTGCATAGGGTTAAATACGGGCATAGTTGCAAAAGCAGTTACATAAGTGAATAAGGTATGCATTATATAGAAGGCATTTCAATTTTTTAGCAGAATAGTTACAGTGGTGTGTTTGGGGTAAAAACTAGATTGGGATTGGCTAGGGAAATTTGTAGGGGTAAAATAATTGCTTAATTGGGGGTGAATATTTTTTCCATAACAGTGGATAGTATTGGGAGAAGAGAGATTGGCCTGTAGTTTGAGACAGTGTTTTTTTTTGTTCACACTTTTGAAGATTGGGACAAACTCTGGCAGTTTCCCAGGTCTTAGGGATATGGCCTGCAGACAGGATATAATTAATTATGGAAGCAAGTGGGTTAGCAAGGGATGAGGCCCTAAAGTTTCAAAGTAAGGTTCACATTGGCTACTTAGTTTTAATTTGAGGAACGAATTAGGAACATTAATAGGGAATACCTCTGTCTATATGCGGATGCTAAGACAGGAGTAAACACATTGATACAAGAATTTAGTCCTAGGTATAAATTATCTCCCTATGAGACACACATATGGGATGACTTGTGACTATCAGCAGTCCAAAGGAACGAATTAAGGACCATGTTATTGGTAATAAAACAATAAGTTGTATGCAACTAACACATTTTTGAGTCTCTCTAGGCAAAGGTGAAAGTGCACCTACTCGAGAGGGGGTTAATAGTCACATATTTCCTGCGCAAGCATGCTCTTCATCCAGGTGAAAAGGCCTAAAGTAACCACCAATACAGCAAAGTCAAAGTGGCAGAGTTCTTTCCCTGGACCCAAAGCACGTAAAGCTCGTTCCAGCTCCACCAAACATTCCAGCGCCACCAAAGACCAAAAGTCACCTAAAGCACAGCCGCAGCAAGTTAACGTCTTGCCGAGTCAAAACTCTAACCGTTAACCAACGAGGAAAATAAGACACCAGGCTAAGGCCAGGTTTTATCAGAACATTTCATTTTTTCAGAGACTCAATATTTTTATTCTTTAGAGTGTGTTAAGTTCGAAATTGAAGGTGTATGTACAATTGAGCCTTGATGGGAGGATTGGTTTCCTGCAAGCGTGGCTTGTGAAAGCTCTTGTATGTGTTTTGGCAGTACTCATCACTCTCTATGTATGTGTCATGTGCAGCAAAACTTTGATCCAGAAGTGTGTTACACCTCCACCGACAGAAGGGGGTCACCCAGGAGTGTGTGTCAGCCACAAGGAAAGGATCATAAGTCAGCCATGTTGACCATCGCAGACATTGTCTGTTCTGATATTCTGAGTGAATGATGTATGCAATGCGTGCAGGGGATTCGCTTCCACAGATACCAAACCCCCTCAATTCTCAGTCATAGAATGTTGTGATGATTCTGAAAATATATGATGATAGAGATAGATGCAATTTCTTTTATCTAGCAACTGCATATCCAAAGTAAGGTTGCTTGCATAAAATAAGGTTTTTAGTATTATGTGTATAGTTTCTGTATTTTTCCAATTTTTTTAAGGAAACTCTTTAAAGAGTGTATCACACACTAGGAACAAGAATCAATTTATGGGTCAAGTGTCTCCACCAACCAATGAAACCTGTGTAAAAATGTATGTTTAGTTAGATAACAATTTACAGGAAGGATGTGGCCTTAATTTTGCAGTTTTTAATTTCATCATTAAACCAAGAACAGGTTCAGATTAGGCTTATGGCCTTACAAAACAGAATTGCTTTAGACTATGTTTTAGCTTCAAAAGGAGGGGTATGTGTCCTAATTGAGGAACAATGTTGTGTTTTTATTCCAGATCAGTGTAGCAATGTGCAGCATGAACTTGATTAAATACAAGAGATTCAAAAGAGGTTTACAAAGGGAAGTGACAGGTTATCACCCTTGGGGTTAGGTGAATGGCTTAAATCACTTGGAGCAAAATTTTTGAATGTTTTGGTGTGTTTGGGAGTGTTACTTGTTGTCATGTGCGTGTCACGTGTTGCAGAGGTATGATCCACAAGTGTGCGACCCCCTCCCCCAATCTGAGGCCACACTTTACAGATGCCAGAAACAGCAGTCCCTTGAAGAAAGAAGATGCCGACCACAGTTATTCAATTCATCAAAAGACATATTGGCCGCAGCGCCTTACGAGACTATGACAGTGAAGGGCACGCACCCTTGTCCTCTGAGTTATCCCTGGACTATCATCATGAACTTAATTCTCAAAAGCTATGTTTTAAGAATAAAAATGGAGGGAGTGACAAAGTGAGAATATGACGTAAGGGGGGGGTCTGACATAACAGCACTGGGATCTATGCAACCATTTTAAGTCAGCATCCATCTTAGGTTTTGTCTGAGTGAACGGGTTATGAGATGGACGTTTTTGAATGAGGTTTTTGCTTTCAACTTTCAAGTGAGAATAAACCAAGCAGCTTACTGACAAAACCTTGAGAAGAAGAGCACAGTGCCAATGTTATGAAAATACGAGACAGATAGGCACTGTCCGAGGGGGGGGCGGGGCAATGAGTTCTGTATGTAGAGTAAAAGTCACCGGCTTGTATAAGGAATATTAGCTGAGTCATTTCATTTCATTTATGCATCCCATAATAATATTATTAACTCGATGTGTTCGTGTGCATAGTTTGTTTACCTTTTACGCTTACGTAGTGACGACACGCAACCTTGTAGAAGGGGCGTGGGTTTAGTATTTTGTGTATAAATAATGCCTGTATGCTACCATGTCTTTGGGAGGGTTTTATTTTGAAACTCTCCTCTGCGTGTGCACCGCACAAGCAATAAACTTATTTGTGATTCTGCAAAATACATCCTCAGACTTGTGTTGTTATTCACAACTTTTAACACTGTATACTGTTGTACTATAAATATAAATATACAAAATAAATATACTGTTGTAATATAAATATAAATATACAGTACATCCTATTCAGTATATACCGTTGTAAGATTAATTGAAATATACAAAAAATGTATACTGCTGTACTATAAATATAAATAGACAAAATATATATACTGTTGTACTATAAATATAAATATACAAAATAAATTTACTGTTGTAATATAAATATAAATATACAGTACATCCTATTCAGTATATACTGTTGTAAGATTAATTGAAATATACAAAAAATGTATACTGCTGTACTATAAATAGACAAAATATATATATACTGTTGTACTATAAATATAAATATACAAAATAAATATACTGTTGTAATATAAATATAAATATACAGTACATCCTATTCAGTATATACCGTTGTAAGATTAATTGAAATATACAAAAAATGTATACTGCTGTACTGTACTATAAATATAAATAGACAAACTACTGTACAGTATGTTGTAATATAAATCAACAGAAATAACAACAGTATTACAGTAGATACAGAACTGTACTGTAGATGTACAGTACAGTTTTCTATATTTTTTTTTTGTTAAGTTTTATACTGTAAATATACTTACGCGTTTGTTACCCTTGGTGCCTTTTTCCGGTCTCTGTTTTTTCCTTGTGCATGATAGCTCACGGTGGTTAATGGCACAACAAGGTCAGAAGTAGCTAACCAGCGTTGGATAGCAGCAATTCGGTGTCCGCTCCTGTACATCTCCTTAATTCGCATGCTGAGATCCTTAGAAATCTTTTTAACAGGCATTGCTGCGAGTGGAAAGAAATACAATCACAAGAATGTATATTCGATGTTTAGTCGATGTGTATTCAATGTGCAGTGAATCCACAAAATGGATGGTGTATTTATACGGTAATGACTCACATTAGAGTACGCCCACTTTCAACACCTGTACCTCGCCGCCATGCATAAAAGGTCACACACTTTGCATAGGCCATCACTCCAGGATCTTTATCTGAACTTGCCCTTGTCCAGATACTGTACTGCATTGTGCCACCTGCTTCCATGGAGCATCCAGGTTTCTATGGACGCAAGAACCCACTCACCTCTGCCGTGCCTGTCATGCTGAAAAAGCGAAAGGCAGTTGCCGTTTCCACGCCAAGGGCAAAGCGACAGGCTAAGGCCAATAAAGCCTCATTATGTGAAGAAGATATACGGTAATACGCTCTCTACGCTAAACGAATGGCAGCCAACCCATCGGACCCGCAGACCACTTCCCATATGCTTCGACGAGACTGCTGTAGCTGTCCCGGAAATCTTCATCCCGTCTTCTCCACCCCCATCTTCTCCGGTTCCATCTGACGATGCTGCCGCCTCTGAAATCCACGGGTCACTTTCTCCTTTGCTCTTAGACGACTCTGCTTCTTGCCCGGAAATCCAAAGGTCACCTTCTCCATCCCTCTTCGACGCTCCCGCTTCTCCTCTACCGGGTATCCACAGGTCACCTCCTCCACTCACCATCGATGCCGCTTCTCTCCATGGAACCCCCATCTCATCCTCCGTTGCACCCATCCCCCCAGATGTCCAGACGCCATGCACAAGAAGCAGCTTGTTGGACCGGATGCTGAATGGGATAAGTGTGGATCTCCCCGGGAATTCTATTGTGCTGGCAAAGATAGATCTGCTTCTGGAGACCATGTTAAATGTGGAGCAACGGATGCTACAAATGGAGCAACGGATGGATCAACGGATGGAGAAGATAGAGGCTGACATTGCGGGCATACATTATTTGCTCTGTGCTAATGCCCCTGTTTCCCCGACGCCGGAGCAGGAGGGTGACATGGATGTGATGAATGGGACCTTAGACCCCCTTCCATCACCAAGCACCCCCCCTCCACCACAAGATGTAGTGTACATGTATGCCGTTGAGGAGGACATGACTACCCCGTCAAGACCACGCCAGGAGACAACACGGCGACCACGACCGGAGGAAAGCTTCCTCCCTGACATCCTACCATCGCCCATCGCCACAAGCACACCCGCTCCCAAAAGACCTACACCCGCTCGCATCGAAACAGTGCCCGACATCACCCTGCGCGATCTGACAGCGGCGCTTAGGGAGAAGTATAGGGTGGAGTGCTGGTGCACCCCACAAGTATGCCTTGATCATTTTTAAGCACCATGTTCCCTAAACGTTGTACTGCGAGTGGGTGTTCAAAGTGAACTACGATGGGAATCGCGTAAAAAAGGCCCTTCCTGCCAATTTAAGGAAAAACATTGTGGAAGAATTGCGGCGCTTTTATACAGTTACAGATCCTGAAATGAAAGGCGTTAGAGACTGCATTAATGGCGTTTTGCGCCATGCAAGGAATCGGCCATGGATGGACAATGTGGAGGACTGTCAGTGAGACCATACTGTTGTGCTGAACTGTATTGTACTCTCCATGTTTTGCCCTACAGTACCTGCTGTACTTAAACAAAAGAGATGTTGTTGTGTGTTTTTTTTCACAGGACATGCACAACTCCAGTTTTCAATGTTTTCAATGTTGCCCTGAAAACCTGCCCTGTTTGCTGCCCTCTAGGACTGAACTGGTGCAGGTCTGACTGACAGTGTTGCACACCATCCCACTATACAGTACAGTACTGGGTTTCTTTAATAAAGGAGATGTTACTTAAAATGTCACTTTAACTCCCTTTGCCCCATGCACCAAAAATGTTTCTTTGTGCACTTTAAATGTTTCAATATTGTAAATAAATGTTTTTGTACTGACTCCACCAATAAAAGACCATGTTGAATTGC
Organism: Ascaphus truei; assembly: GCF_040206685.1. NCBI lineage: Eukaryota > Metazoa > Chordata > Amphibia > Anura > Ascaphidae > Ascaphus > Ascaphus truei. Next base: position 308,982,740 of record NC_134485.1, read on the forward strand.
CTCACATTGTTTCCATCTGCTCCTTTGCCAGTGTAACAAATGTACTGTAGAGGCTTGCTGCACGGTTTTTTAACTGGCTGGTCGCGCAATTGGCGTAGGAACTACGGCAATTGGTGTGGGAACTTCTGTTCTAGGGCACCTAGAAATAAAATTCATTTTGCCACTAGATGTTAGGAACCTCTTCACTTGACCCCAACAGGGTCCCAGCAGTAATGGTGGCGAGAAAGGGTCACGCCGGCGAGGAGGGTCCTACCATTGAGCGCAAATGGCGGAGAAAGCTTTGAAGCGGCTAAGTCACAATGAGCAGAAACCTGGAACACAGAACTCCGGTTCTGTTCGACCTAGAGGGCTCATATTCGGTCACCATGTAGTCCTAGTTGCGGCAGGATTGCATGGCAAATTGCGACCCTCTCGTGGCAACAGAACGGAGTCAGGGTGATGTTAAAGTTCAGGTTTCTGCCATTGACTTGCATGACAGAAAAAAAGCCACTTTGGTAATGTGCTTTTAAACTGTCTTTTGGTATCTCCGGTTCCGGGGGTCTTGGGAGGCTGATATTTTGCCACTATGGCAAGGGTCCTCCCGCATGAGGACCAGGTAAATTTCAACCCGCTCAGACCCACAGAACGGGTTATTTTACATTATATTCGCGCAATTGGCGTGGGAACTACTTAGGGCCGCTGTCAAGTTCACGGGCAATTGGCGTGGGAACTTCTGTTCTAGGGCACCTAGGAATACAATTCTTTTTGCACATTGATGTTAGGCACTGTATACCACTGTACAGTATACTGTGGAAGACACATAATGAAACGATACTGAATACTGTATGTAGAATAAATGCATAGTTTTATTTATTCAGGGTTTATTACACAGTATACTGTACGGCCGGAAAACATCAGCATACAGTACAATATTATCCATCGAAATCCCCCCATTAGCCGTTTTCTTTTCTGAGGAAAAAAAAGAAAACTTTTAATGTACAGTAATGGTCAGCCCCCTAAAGAAGTACCCAGCCAGCCGCACCAAAATAATACGGCAACAAGACAGTACTCACCATTGAATTTCCCATTCAGCTTGCGCCGGCGCCGGTCAACTGCCAGTCCAGCTTTCTTCATCATCCACGTCGATAGTTGGCAGCGGGACTAGTCCACCTGTAGTCAGCAGGTGAGGCTGGAATTCGCTTAGGTACATGCAAGCTTCATCAAAACTGCACGCCAAATCCAGCTCAGCCTCAGGCTCAGGGTTGTCACTGACAGTGGGACCGTCATTGGAAGCCGGTGCTGGTGCTGGTGCTGGTGCATTGCTTGGCAGCGACTGTCGCTTCTTAGTTGGTTTTAACATGACCCTTTGCCTTTTGCCGCCTCCATGATCATAGATACGGGAAAAACCCGGTGATACACACCAATACCCTCTAACAAATTGGGGCTCAATACGGTGAAAACAGGGGTCACTACATAACCTTTTCCTTACTTGAACACTCATGGCGGGTGGGTCTCTGGAGAATAGTGTAACACAAACTGAAACTGGTCTTTGTCTTTCTTTAATATGAAAAGCCTAAATTGATACATTTTGGCAACTCTTCCTTCAGTCTCAAGGCCAAGGCCAAGTTACAATGGCACACTGTGGTACAGTATCTTTTTTAAACGAAACACCTGCAAGCCGACACATTACTGATTCGGCGCATTACAAGTCATGAATTTATGCCATCTGGCGGACACGCGAAGCATTGCAGCCTAGTAAATCCTGAACCATTATCAATTAACATATCAACCGCGCGTCAGCCGGGCATGCGCCTGGCTGGGAAGGCAAAAGGAGCCCGGCATGCTCCAGGTGAACAGTGTGGCATTCCAGGAACATGCCAGGTACAAGCCGGTGATTAGTAAGAATAAAAGCTGCCGCAGCAGTAGTTATTGCATCTTTCTACTGAGTATGTCGTTCCAGAAACACCTTACTCCTGGTATTAATTCCTCCTTTATGGACGGTTTCACGACCTTTTATATATGATCTTTCATTGCATAAAAACACCAATAATATGGGATTCAAATCTGGTGATCTGGAATGGGAGGGGGGAAAAAGGCGAATTAGTTAAAGAGATCAAAACAATGTAAAACAATGAGAAACAGTTACCGTACAGTACACTGGAGAACTTACTCCGGTGACGCCTTAACCCAGTTGATATCGCTCACAAGAATATAGACAAGAGAGGCGGTATGTTTAGGGTCATTGTCCTGGAAAAACGGTGATTACCAGATGGGAAATCCTACCTAATAAATTGAACTATATGGGTGACAATTTTCTTTTGGAAAAATACTTTATCCATGATTCCTGGAACAATAAAAGAAAAATGTAACATTATGGTACAAAATAGACTACAGTTGTATACTGCATAAGGCCATAGTGTGGCGGTGAGTGGGTTAACCAGGCCAATAATAAAGGTATTATGCCCGGCTGGTTAACCCTAAACCATGTTGGGACAGAAGGGGTTAAAATGTATTGCAACCATCATCCTATGTTTTCCCCTATTCTACCTTTATTGTTCCTGTTTTGCAGCTCTGAAGCTAGCTGCAGTAAAATAAATGAATGAAAATGTGCTAGCTGTATTTGTGACACAAGGGGGAGCTTCTAGCGCTAAACCAAGCGCTACGTGAAGAAGCATGCCTGTGAATAAGTGGCTGCTTTGAAGTTGGTATAACTTCCTAAGCCGTAAACCTCTAAAACACAAGGTAAATTGGATAAGTGGTTTGCGGTCTAGCTGAAGTGCCGTCTTATCAAAATGTATCCAGCGGTCCCCTTATACACTTAAGCTGAATTGATGGTGTGTCTCTGCAGTAACTGATCAAAAGCCACCATGGTTACATTGTATGCCGGCTTGTAACCCAGACCAATTATAGGTCAAACCGCAAACCACATCAAAGAGCCCATTCAATTAAGTGGATAACTTGCACTAGGAAAGAGCTAGCACTCTAATTTTTGGAGTGCAGTGAGTTACACATGTACCATGAACATACATGTGGATTTTATATTTGTTACCTATGTAGAACATACATTTATAAACATACTGTGTTTCAATGGTGTTTTAAATGCAAAGGCAAAGGAAACTCTTTCTGCCGATCCGGCAATTCATCCATTAACATGCCCATATATTATGGATGAATAATCTGAGGGATTTTTCATCCTTGGACTTCAAAGGGCACCCTGCTAAGGTGGTGCCCCAGTGTCTAGAGAAGTCCGGAGTTGAAAAGCCTCAGAGACCCTATGTGTTAGGGTGGCCGGGATATTGTTAAGTACCAGATACTGGTGCAAAGTATGGGCATTTCACACTTGGTAGCCAAACCCCAGACATTCTGTTTCCAGGTAAGGGTTGGGCCCGGTATGCTAAACAGCTCAGGTGTGAGATCCACGCATGCTCATAGCAGACCCGGAAGCAACTTCTGCCCGTTCTACGAACACCTGGCAAGTTTGTGATAGGTGGGTAAAGTTATTCCCACGAGAGAATTGGGTGTAAATGTTAGGTATAGGACACTTAACCCTATCAAAATGCCTGCAGCCCAGTCCCAGTCAGATTCATCTCTGATTTTACCAAGAAGCGTCCAAGTATAGCGTCAGCGGTTCTGGAGTGTGAGGGGTTAACTTCACCGTAACAAAGAATTGGACCCCTCTTCCAGAATTCGTTTGAGCTAAGGATTCCCGAATGAATCCTGTAAGGATATTACACAAGTCTTCCTTTTGGCGGAGATATAAGGCTGGCAATTTGCGCCCCTAGCCAAGGACTGTCGAATGGTTCACATCACGCACCCACTTGCATGTGTGCAGGGGTGCCCAGAGACTTTGTTTCATTCCGTGGACATTTTATTTTGTTTCCCCATCCCAGTAAGTGTATATTGACTGTAATTGTGAAGTATTGTGTGTTTGTCTTAAAAGGAAATTAATTATAATTTATTTTACCCACCTTGTACTGCTCAGGCCAGAATCCCGGAATTAATTTGTTGGTAAGACCTGGTCTACCGTGACACATAGCATGTGACTTTGTGCTTTATTTTACTCTGAAAGATGTTCATGCATTCTGGTCCACGTCTAGAGATCACACCCCACACATGAATCTTCAGTAGATGCTTGGGCCGCGGCTTCAGAGATAGGCGTCTTTTATTGTGGAATGCAAAAGTGGCAAATCTCTAAAGAGCTACAGTTGTCTCATCAGAAAAGGAAAAAAATGGGAGAGAATTCCCCACACTGATGCTGCAATACTGTGATGCCAATTGAGTATAAACAGTCAATGAAAGGTACACCGATATACATAAAATATAAGTAGCTCCTCCTGTATAGCCAAATAGGCGCAAAGTTAGTTCAGCCACCGCCTCACCTGCACATCATCCCGGAAACCCCCAAGCCTTCTTGCTGGTAATCTCCCCTGCAAACAAGCTGAAACCGAGGGAGCCGACCTCCCACCTCGGCACTGTATCTGAGGGAGCCGACCTCCCACCTCGGCACTATGACCGAGGGAGTCAGACCTCCCACCTCGGAGCCGTAACCAAGGGAGTCAGACCTCCCACCTCGGAACACAGGGATGGCAACCCGGGATGCCCAAACGAAAGTAAGGGAAAAGATCTCAAAGCGGAGCCTGCCGCTATCTCACTGGGTGCCTGCTGTAGCTCCCACGTCGATGTAATCTTAGGTCCTGCAGGGGTAGGGGTTGGAGGGTGACTGGCAGACATCCTCTCCTCCTCAATGGTCGTCTGAGTCAGGTCTTGACTCCAGGTGACGTGAACGCGAAGGGATGGAGCACCAACACCGCACTGGCTACACAGGAACCGCTATGCAGCTCTGGAGGAAATCCTCCTGATGGAACAGCAGTGCTGAAAAAACGGATGAGCGTGCTACAATACTATAAGTAGATTGGAGAAACAGAGGTGAAGGTAGAGCACTGTATAGCAAAAAGGGCAGGAGGCAAAATGAAAATTAACTATTTATTGGGCATATAAGCCAAAAGAACTGACAGACACAATTAAAAAAACTCTGACGCATTTCCCGCCGTGGAGGCGCTTTATGTGATAAGAGTGATAAAGCGCCTCCATGGCGGGAAACGCGTCAGAGTTTTTTTAATTTTGTCTGTCAGTTCTTTTGGCTTATATGCCCAATAAATAGTTTCTTTTCATTTTGCCTCCAGCCCTTTTTGCTATGGCAGTGCTCTACCTTCACCTCTGTCTCTGTCTCATCAGAAAAGATGACATCCTGAAAAGTCTCCCCACTCTCAATCCACACCCGTGCTTGGTCCCCTCTTTAGATCTTGTTTATTTACTTATAAAATGTTTTACCAGTAAGTAATACATTGAGAGTTACCTCTCGTTTTCAAGTATGTCCTGGGCATAGAGTTAAAATGACAAATAGTACATGGTTACAAATACAGATACATAAGTGATCAGGGTGTGAATACATTATATACAAGAGATTGCGTGCACAGTTAAAAATAATATATATTATGGGCGTATGTAACAGTTACAGACCAGATTAAGATGTGAGACAGCACGGTAAAAGAAGGAGGAGCGGCCAGATACTTTGTTGAGCCTTGGGACCATGAACAGTCTTTTGGAGTCAGATCTCAGATGATAAGTGCTGCATGTTGTAGGGGCGAGGAGCATGTTCAGATACACTGGCGACACGTTTTATTGAAGCACGGCTAGCACCGCAAGCCGGGGGATGCCCCGGCGTGCTAGCCGCACTCCCTCAGCGTGCCGCGCATCACCGATGCGCGGTCACGCGTCATCGGGTGCCTGCGCCCCCTGCACGCGCGTCCCCGAGGGAGCCCTGGTGTCCCGCGATGTGGGGGACGGCGGCAGGGGGTTCCGGGGGACCCGGCGGACCCGGCAGCGGGAGGGAGAAAGCCCCGATCGGAGGGCGCTCCTCCGCTGCTTCGGCGCGCGCCCGGCACCCTCCGGCGCGCGCCAGGTTACTGCTGCGGCCGAGAACGGGCAAATGCTCGAATAAACTCGGCCGCAGCAGTACATGGGTAGCTTGCCCAGAAAGTATTTGAAGGCAAGACAGGAAAGGTGAACTTTGCGCCTAGACTCAAGTGATGACCAATCTAGTTTTTGAGCCTTTCACAGTGATGTGTGTTGCATTGGAGAACAGAACAGCATATTGAATTGTAGAGGGTGTCAAGTTTGCTAAGGTGGGTTTGGGGTGCCGAGCCATGTACTATGTCTCCATAGTCGATAATTGGCATTAGCATCTGCTGTGCGATACACTTTCTGACCAGCAGGCTTAGGGAGGATTTCTTTCTATAAAATACACCTAGTTTGGCATAGGTTTTGGATGTCAGGGTATCAATGTGCATCCCGAATGTTAAGTGGGAATCAAACCATATTCCTAGGTGTTTGGTTCTGATCTGTAGCTCAGTGTCACAGGAGACCAGTGCTCTTAACACCTTTATACCTTGGCCCACTTAAAAGAGGGGGACTTTCATTCATGACTTTTTATGAAAGTTTATAAAAAGTAAAATATACCCGTTTTAATCATTTACCCCCAGCCGCACGCACTGCAAAATTCAAAACGCTAGGACGTTCCTAGCCAAAGTTAGCTTACCGCTTATCTGCTATGCATGAGTCTTCTGGCATTTAAAACCTTTTTTTAATTTCTGCGGTCTGCGGGGAAACACTGTTACAATGTTCATAATTGATACTTCACCTGCTACAACACTTATACAGTTTCACTCAGGGTATTGATGTGGCTCCCTTATACCTATCGGGGGACACAGACAATTCTAATACATTTACAGCATTGTAGCCATTACTGGGCGGCAGAGCTGACACTCCACATTTTCCCAATATGACTCAGGGGCACCCAGCTAGGTTTATTACCTTTATTAACCCTCTCACCGTCAAACTAAGTCACTGGAAGCTTTAATAACATTGTTACAGTCTTGTCTTTGTTTAAAAACAGTTTGTTTTGGGAAATCAAGTTTGACATCTCAAAAAGTCAGACTGAAGTTTGTGTTCAAGGTCAGAGAGGCTATGGCTGTGTGCATATAGGATTGGTCATCAGCATACATGTGTATTGAAGCTTCCTTACAAGCTGTGGGAAGATCATTGATGGACACTGAGAAGAGTAGGCGCCCCAGAACAGAGCCTTGTATCAAAAGTCTTTGCAAAATCTAGGAATATTGCACCAGATAGTTGTCCCCATTCCATTCCACACTGAATTTCATTGCAATTTTTGAGCAGGGTATTTATGGTGGGGTGTGTGGGGGAAAAAAACATTTTGGAATTGGCTAGGGAAATTTGCTTCGTATACAGATGCTGCCACAGGTATTAGAACTCTTGCCTTAGAAATTCTGGGGCAGTCTCACAGCAAATGCCTCAAAAATGCAGCAACATTGCTGCAACATTGCCTCAACATTTATGTGAGATTCTTAATGGCCCATCAGATTAACACAGCAGGGGTCCCGGCAGTCCCATTCAGTTTGAATGGTGCACCATGGTACGAGCCTGTTATCTATTGCTATGCCACATATCTGGAGGAAAATTGTTTCTTTTCCCAGTTAAAGGAACTTCATACCATTGGTAAAGATTCAGGAATTTTAAATGAGAACGAATTCAAGTATCTATGTAAAGAAAATTCTAAATTACCACTGTTCTATTTCTTGCCCAAAATCCATAAGGATGTCAATAATCCCCCCGGTAGACCTATTATATCAGGGATCGAATAATTAACAAGTAATTTGTCCCAGTATATTGACCGGTTTTTAAATAAATATGTATCTACAGTCAAATCTTACATTAAAGATACAACTGATATTATTAGGATTTTAAACAATATTAAATGGAAGGACAATTACATTCTAGTAACAGCAGGTGTATCAGCATTATAAACCCCTATCGACAGTTTATCACTTTCTACAAACGTTATATAGATGATCTCATTTTTATTTGGCACGGGGGTGTAGATTCACTTTTATTATTTATAGAGTATCTTAATGATAACAATTTAAATTTACACTTCACTCACACATATAATTTTCAGCACATACATTATCTGGACGTGTTATTATTTATTGACATTAATATGTGTACCGGAATTTCCCCTGGGCCCTCCAAATTCTTGACCATTTGTAGAAAATCCCCCAATTACATTGATGTGTATGTTGTGGTGCACCTGCTGGCTTACAGGACTCCTGAGTCTCCCGCTGGGTTTGTATGGGGATATCAGCATGACAGGCATCTGAGGTAGTATGCTTTGAGTCCTACTCACATACGATGCAGCGCCTCCACCCCATCAGGATCTCTGCGGCCACAGGGGGATGTATCTGATGGGGACCTCCTCTGTGGTACCTCCTTCTGCAGAATGACTCCACACTCACACATAAGGGATGTAGTGAACAAGGGCATCTTTATTGTCATCTTATTAGGCAGACTGCCGCTTATAGCGGTCGTGCTTAGCCGCTTATCTTGTTGAGGTACCCCCCTTCAGAAGGTTCCTCTGCTCCAAATTAAATTGGTTGTCCACCTCTCCCCTAAAGGGAGAGCACCATCTGTACCAGATCCATGGATACAGTGGGTAAGCAGCGTGTCTCTCTGCCACTTCAGCTGCACAGCCTCACAGCTCTTGCATCAGACACTGCACTGTCTGGCTCTGCTCTCTGACACTGCAACAGTGTTGTAGACACTCCACATGACTCTCACTGAACAGACTGACAGAACAGTCAGAACACACTAACTTTAGGCAGTGCTGTGTTTTATATCACCTCCAGAAACAGACACACCTCTGTGTCACTAATAGTGGGCACAAAGCATGTTGTCACTTCCTTTGTGACATATGACACCTCACCAGGGTTTGAGGGCAAACCTCCATGATTGTTACTGGCAACCCTGCTTACTTACCAGGATTACTGCCAGCATGAAGGAGATCTGTATACCAATTTTACACATGGCTACATTATATATTAGTTCAGATGTTTATAGGAAACCTAATTCACGCAACACTTTTCTCAGAGCCGACAGCTGCCATCCGAAGTCCCTTCTGAGAAATATTCCGAAGGGACAATTGATAAGATTAAAAAGAATTTGCTCCAACAATGAAAATTTTATCAAACAATCATATGAACTTCTTATAAGGTTTCAAGATAGGGGCTACTCACCCACAGATCTGGAAAAATCACTAGAGGAAGTGAATAAAATTACCAGGGAAGAATTATTGCTTAAACAAAAGAATAAGTCTCCTAAACATGATACTAGGGCTATCAATCAGCCACTATTCATTACTCAATACAATACTCAAATAGGTCAAATTAAACACATTAAAAAACATTGGGAGATCCTTTCGGGGGATTCTCTTTTGAAACATATTTATGCGGAAGGTCCACAGTTTGTTTTTAAGAAGGCCAGAACCATTGCCAATTCAGTCTCCCTTAGTCTTTTCTCTAGCAAACAAAATAACAATAATAGACGGTTACCTAAGGGGAGTTTCAAATGTCTTAAATATATTTCATGTAAATATATGCTTCCCAATTCATCATTTACATCTTTTGTCACTGGATGTGAGTTCCCTATTGCGTCCTTTATTAACTGTGATACCACATTCGCGATTTATATTCGAATTGCGAATGTGGTAAACAGTATGTGGGCCATACCACACGTGCCCTGAAGGTTCATATTAGGGAACATATGAGTCTCCTTAGAAAGGGAGATCTCACCCACCCGGTGGCACAGCATTTTACCAACTGTAGATTGGGAAGTATTGACACATTTACTTACATGGGGATAGAGCAAGTGCCAAATCCCATCAGAGGTGGCAATAGGGTTGAACTTCTAGATAAAAGAGAACTTTATTGGATCTTCACATTAAAAACCAGAATACCCTACGGCCTTAACTCTGATTCGGATCTGGCACCCTATCTACATTGATCAATAATTGTCTTCCTCTGCTACATTTGTTTATACATTTGTTTATTAATTTACTAATTGATTAATTTTCTGACATAATTTTTTGCCCTATTTCCTCATATCTTTTTTAGGGGTGTCCTGCATTTCCTGCAGGTTTAACCCTGAGAAGGGAAAGTTATGATCATATATCATCTCTCTTTATATTAATTAATTATATTATCCATCTATTCTTCATACAGTAAATGTTTATACTGTACATATAATTGTTCAATTTCTATATGAAGTTTCCCTGTTTTGTACACTGCCCTCATTCACATTTACTACAGGTGTGCTACATTTATATTGCTCTATTAATAACTTAGAATATAAATACAATCTTGGTTCAAGCATATGGTTTTTCCATGCCAATAGTCTATTAATTGATATACAATATTCTATTATAGTGTTTATGATTATGCTGGGTTTGTGTGTTTAATTAATTTCTGACTGGTATCAGTTGTATGGAGGTTGTGGCACCTCCCCCAGAGCTCACGTCAACTCCCCCTTTTTAATGGTGGATTGTCTCATCTTGCTGCAGGTAATGAATCTATTATGGTTCTTAGCCCTCATACAGAGGTATTGGGAACAAATGCAGTGTAGTGTAGGACTTGCACTTATTATGGTTTACCTTGACGTTTGGTGTGCAAGCTTATGATGTTTTGGCCAAAATTTCTAAATAAAAAACCATATTTTATTATTAGCATTAGCATTGTTATTAGTACTGAAGCATCATTTCTTGTAATTATTACCATGTATGTTTTGTCATTTGGATGTAGCACTGGGCACCCCCTGTGTTTTCCTATATTCATGTGCCACAGCCCAGTTGCACTCTATGTGGCATTACATATAGTCAAGATTAGGAGGGTGTGGGCGTTTGAGCTTGCTGGGTTTGTGTGTTTAATTAATTTCTGACTGGTATCAGTTGTATGGAGGTTGTGGCACCTCCCCCAGAGCTCACGTCAACTCCCCCTTTTTAATGGTGGATTGTCTCATCTTGCTGCAGGTAATGAATCTATTATGGTTCTTCCCCCTCATACAGAGGTTTTGGGAACAAATGCAGTGTAGTGTAGGACTTGCACTTATTATGGTTTACCTTGACGTTTGGTGTGCAAGCTTATGATGTTTTGGCCAAAATTTCTAACTAAAAAAACATATTTTATTATTAGCATTAGCATTGTTATTAGTACTGAAGCATCATTTCTTGTAATTATTACCATGTATGTTTTGTCATTTGGATGTAGCACTGGGCACCCCCTGTGTTTTCCTATATTCATGTGCCACAGCCCAGTTGCACTCTATGTGGCATTACATATAGTCAAGATTAGGAGGGTGTGGGCGTTTGAGCTTGCTGGGTTTGTGTGTTTAATTAATTTCTGACTGGTATCAGTTGTATGGAGGTTGTGGCACCTCCCCCAGAGCTCACGTCAACTCCCCCTTTTTAATGGTGGATTGTCTCATCTTGCTGCAGGTAATGAATCTATTATGGTTCTTCCCCCTCATACAGAGGTTTTGGGAACAAATGCAGTGTAGTGTAGGACTTGCACTTATTATGGTTTACCTTGACGTTTGGTGTGCAAGCTTATGATGTTTTGGCCAAAATTTCTAACTAAAAAAACATATTTTATTATTAGCATTAGCATTGTTATTAGTATTGAAGCATCATTTCTTGTAATTATTACCATGTATGTTTTGTCATTTGGATGTAGCACTGGGCACCCCCTGTGTTTTCCTATATATATATATATATATATATATATATATATATATATATATATATATATATATATATATATATATATATTCCCATTTATTATATTCCTAAATATACTTGTTGGCCCCAGTTATTTCATTCCCAGGTTCATTACAGCTCATTATACAATTTTTTGTTTTTCCAAATGGATGTTGACGCTTTATACATTTGTGTACATATTTACAATGGTTTCAATCTATACCATTGTGTGCTTATTTGTATTTATATATCAGTCATCTAGTCCTTCCATTTGTTAGGTATCTTCTTTCTTTTAATAGAGATATTCATGCTTTTTTATGATGTTTTTTTTAATTATGTATCCTTTTCTTTTTCAGTGTTTTTTCACTCCTGAAAGTTATACCAAGTATTCACATCTGTATTCTTTGTATTGCGATTGTTTTAATGTTTTGTGGTTAATAAAGTTGTAGTATTTTGAATCCCCCACGGCACGCGCTGACGTCATCACGCACGTGTCACTCCTGAGGGTTTCAGGAAGTGAACGGCGAGTGGACAGCAGCGCGCCTCATGGGTATATAAACAGATTGGTGAGTACTTTATACAGTCACCTTGAGAAAGAGCTTATGCTCGAAACGCATTGGTGGGGGTCTGTGTACCCCGTAATGTAGCTGTTTTTTTGTAGTTTCCTTTAAATCATTTTTTAATGGGCACACGCTCTCTTGGATATCATTCATTTTTGTTTCCTGAATTTTTAATGCCTGCTTTTTCCCATTGTTTCTCTTCAACTACCTCAGAAAAAACGGAAGCACACCCCCTGCTGTGGAAGAAGACTGGACAGTCCCAAGGACATCAACAACTCAGACGCAAGTTATTTATATCACTTGCTCATTCTCCATTCCGATAATATATATTGGGACACTTTATTGTGAGGTCTCTTACTGCATTGCTTGTGGAGACCCTAGCCTACTAGTCGGATTTTAATGGAGTAGTGATTACAATATTATTGTTCCACATACAGTACTATGGGTTGATATCCCTTACTCATCATTCAGGGGGTTACACTTCAGGAATCTTCAATCAAATGTGAACTTTATTGTGGTTCTTTTCAGTACCATTTTGAGGCTTTTTTTTTTTTAGAGCACCACACATTTGCTTTTTCCTTTTATCAGCATTATATACATCCATTATGCATACAGATGGGATTATGGCAGTAAAAAGGATACTTACTAGAGATAAAGAAATGAAAAAAGAACAAATGGAATTTATTATAGAATCTATTTGTTTTATTTTAGACAAGAACTTTTTTTGGTTTAATGACAATTATTATTTACAAAGATGCGGTACTGCAATGGGGACTAAGTTTGCACCAAGCTATGCTAACATCTTCATGGGAGCGTGGGAGGAAGACCATATTTCGCCCACCCACGCTCTTGGTGCAAACTTAGTCTTCTGGCATAGATTTATCGATGTTGTGGTATTCATTTGGAAGGGAAGTGAAGAAGAGTTATCCCATTTTTTTGTTTATTTAAACAATAATAATTACAATATAAAATTCACTCATGTTTGGAGTAAAAAGGAAATAGAATTTTAAGATCTGATCATTTTTATAGAAAATGGTGAGTTAAAAACAAAAACCTTCTTCAAAAAAGTGGATAGCAATAATTTTATATTAGAAGATAGATGAAACATATGGCCCTTGTAGTATTGTCAGATAGCTGATGAACTCACACTTCAGGTGTTTTAACAGACCCTTGCTATCTCTGAACTGCATTCTAAATACTATAGGATGGCTCTGTGGCTTTGTCCTTCTTAGGTCCGGCAGTCATGCTGGCAGCACCCAGCGGGGGTCCACTTTGAACCCCAGTCAGAACAAAGCCATTCCTTACACTCTCCTGAATACATTAGCATATCAGAAGGGAACACCAAGCCTGCTTTGACTTATATTTATAAAATATAGAAAAGCATGGCTTCTTTTAAAACTCTAACTTCTGCACCTGTACACTGCACCGACACACTTTATTCGAGCAAATACCCAGTATGTACCTGGCAGATACCTGGAATGCGCCGCTCCTCACCTCTGACAAGCCCCGTTGCGTTTGCCTTCCCAGCCTGGGTTCATGCCTGGCTGACGGGCGGCTGATCTGTTAAATGATAATGATTAGGATTTAATAGGCTGCAATGCTTCGCGTGTCTACCAGATGGCATAAATTCATGAATTGTAATGCAGTATATATAGATATACTGTGCAGTATTGCAGCCAGCGGGAATAAAATGCTTCAATCCCTGCCTGGAAATAACCCAATATACTCGGGCAGAAAACAGTCACAAACCTCAATACACCGGGGTATACCCGAATTCGTGGGACTAGCCGAGCTCGAATAAAGTGTGTCGCCAGTGTATTACAGCACTCGTTTGTATCTGTTTTGCTCTTGTTTCTCTCCTACATATACACTGGAGATTCAGAAATAAAACTAAGCGCTGGAGTACTGTTTTTTCTACACGTCTTATTTGTGGAGGAGTTTGCATAACCTCCTTGGACCCTAGCTGTGGGACTATAAATATTGATTGTTTGTATAGCAGTGTTTATTAATTTTATTTATCACATATGTGTATATGTATATTTTTACTACGTGCATTTGTAATGATTAGTTCATGTTGCTCCGCTGCTTCACAAACGAGTAATTTTATTGTATTTTATTCTAATCCACTTCACCTCTGTTTGTTTATGTTTTTTGGACAATTTAGGTTTATTATTATTATGTATACACCAGGTGCAAATTATATATATTTTTCATTTAAATATTTTAATCAGCTATTTAAATCCATTTTAAACTATTCATATATAATATGAATTTTAATTGAATACTATATTGGTTCTCTATAAATTCCTTCCTGTTATATTTATTTAGCTTTATTATCCATATCCTTTTCTTGTGCCAGATATATTGATATATGATATATCTTATATAGTAATGCCTATTCTAACCAGAACATCAAGGGTTAAATGAACACATGTTTAAGGGTTGCTAAGCAACGAACTGGCTATAAGTACACAGGACTGCAGTCAATCCAGTATCAGCCCTTTGAGAAAGTCGCCCGTTGGTGACGAAATGCGTCAGGGACTCTGATAGCGCAATTACGTCATTATGACGCTGAGCACGCGCACGAGGCCGCATCAAGCGTGGGATACATACAGTGGCCTTTCAGAGTGGAGAGGCGATTTTCTGATACCTCGTGGACTTTATCTAGTTGGCAAACATCCCCCCTGGTATCCGGTGAGCTACGATTTCTTCACGCAGCCCTGAGGGAGTCTATACGTGCGGACGTTTGCAGCAAAGATACCGGATGGTGGTGATATTATCACAAATTGCCTAAATATCATTTTATTCTTGTGAGTGCGTTTCTTTCCCCACCCCCTTCCCTTCCCCTTTTAATATTAAATACACAGTTTTATGCTATGGGGCGTGCGTTCTCTCTCTTTTCTTGTTTTTATATATATATATATATATATATATACACATGAAGGTCAGTCAGCACACTGCAGTAGAAAAGGTTATAATAGCAGATGCTAGTCCCATAGAAAATAAGTATGATACGAACCAATCCAAAGACCAGTAAAGAGACAGCACACCGCACGGGGTTAATCCAAAAATCTATATTCACAACATGAAATACACGTAAGCCAACGTTTCGGTCCCACAGAGAGACCTTCCTCAGGGCCGTGCAACCCACAAGTGCAAGTGACCACACATATATACCCTCACCCATAGTGCAATGCAAACAAAGGGAACCAATCACCAACATGCAATCAGACAGAATATGCAACATAGCTGTGCTCCGTGCCCCCTCCCCTATTACCCGATTATCCAAATGACTCATCATGACATGAGAGTAGGCACTTAAACTATTAGGAGAAAGACACCCTTTAGACACTGGTCCCAGGGTCTACTGCCCTTGCGGGGGAAGGTCGCGCACCGCGCATCTGAAGTGGGCCAAAACATATTGACTGCCGGAGCACCAGCAAGGAGAGTACGCCGCGCATCACAGCTGTGAGCAGACGCCTCATTGACTCTCCCTGGCCACCTGGGACGCCGGCAGCCGGCAGTATAGAGCACAAGGAGCGCATAGCATCACCACTGGCCACACTTCGTTGTATGCCTATTCTGCAGGTCCCAGTCCCCCCCCGTGGGGGTGACAGGGGCAGGACTTTGCTTAAACAGGAAGCAAGGCTTATTTATGAACTAAGAACTATGACACCTGGTGGCCTAAATGAGGAACTTTCACTTAGCTGCTTTTTGTAGCAGTCTCCCTGCTTTCACTTGATTTTGCATTATGCCTTTTTTATGTTTGTCACTCATACTCTGTTGCATCACTCCCTCTGCACTTTTGCACTTCCTTTGTCCTTATATACTATGGTGATGCTATGCGCTCCTTGTGCTCTATACCTCTACCTGTCCCCCTGTGGTTCACCTTAACGCTCTGTTTATTACTATTCTGTTTAGCCCATTATTACTGTCAGTGTGTGGGTAACTGTGCACCGAGGCGGTTTTTCAGACTGCGCATGTGCGTTTTGCGCTGCCGGCGTCCCTGGTGGCCAGGGAGAGTCAATGAGGCGTCTGCTCACAGCTGTGATGCGCGGCGTACTCTCCTTGCTGGCGCTCCGGCAGTCAATATGTTTTGGCCCACTGCAGATGCGCGGTGCGCGACCTTCCCCCGCAAGGGTAGTAGACCCTGGGACCAGTGTCTAAAGGGTGTCTTTCTCCTAATAGTTTAAGTGCCTACTCTCATGTCATGATGAGTCATTTGGATAATCGGGTAATAGGGGAGGGGGCACGGAGCACAGCTATGTTGCATATTCTGTCTGATTGCATGTTGGTGATTGGTTCCCTTTGTTTGCATTGCACTATGGGTGAGGGTATATATGTGTGGTCACTTGCACTTGTGGGTTGCACGGCCCTGAGGAAGGTCTCTCTGTGGGACCGAAACGTTGGCTTACGTGTATTTCATGTTGTGAATATAGATTTTTGGATTAACCCCGTGCGGTGTGCTGTCTCTTTACTGGTCTTTGGATTGGTTCGTATCATATATATATATATATATATATATATTTTTTTTTTATTATTATTTTATTTCACCTATCCTTTGCATTGTGTGATTGGTCTGGCGTCACTTTTCTATTTTTCTTAACATGCCCCAAGTCATTGCAGAGGAAAACTGAGGCATCTAACCCAGACAATACCCCCACCTCCCTCATGCCACAATCGGCACCCCAATCCAAAAAGACCCAGACAACCTGGAGCGACCACGGTCTTCCATCGGGCATGGTCACTTGCATACCAGTGCCCGGGAGGAAATCCTCTGGCCGCACCTTATCAGGGCATACCAGGGTAATGGTGGTATTGGAGTCCTGCAAGCTGTAAGCTTGGTGGTCCCCGATGATCACCCTCCACAGAAGCTTCTGCCGGACATCACTCGGCTGCATCCTCACTGATGCAACCTGATGTCCTTTGATCTCCACTTCTGGTACTGAGGTGGCAAGGGCAGGTTCTCCCATGGACGTCCCTCTGTGGGTTGATTCCACAGCTGTGCTTGGCTTCTCTGTGTGTGCCAGTCGCACATGAGCAACCGGCTTTGCTGCTTGTGATCGTTGCCCCTGATGTGTCCTGGTCCGGACAGCCTGGCCTGAGATGTCCAGCCTTCTTGCAGGTAAAACACTGCCTCTTGTGTCTAAACTATGCATTTTTGGGTGTGTCAACTTCTGCTGCAGGCTTGTGGGACCACTGAGGGATAGTTTGGGCTGGCCACATCTTTGGAGCCACTCTCTTGGTCATCAGAGCCCTTCTAGCCACATACTCATCCACCATCCTCGCAGCATCCACATGGATTTTTGTTTTTTGGTCAAAGACACATGCCCTCACGTCCGAGGGAAGCTGCTGCAGTAGCTGCTCCTGGAACATCAAGTCCAGTAGTGTATGGAACTTTTGTAATCACGTAACCCTCCATCCACTGAGTCCCCAGCAAATCCATGCAGGCTCCATAGTCAACATAGGATTCCCCGGGATATTTCTCCCCAGTCCAGAACTTGCCCCTGTAGGCTTCTGGGGTGAGGGCATACTGGGTGAGCAGTATACTTTTTATATGACCGTAGTCATCGGCATCCATGTGTGAAAAACCCTGCACAGTCCGCTTGGCTTTACCAGACAACAATGGACGCAGTCTCAGCACCATGTCCCATCGTGGGACCCTGTACCGGAGATACTGCGTTTCAAAGTCATTGAGTCACAAAGGAACCACTGACGCTGTACTTGGATGCTTCTTGATAAAATTGGAGATGAATCGGACTGGGCTGCAGGCATTTTTATAGGAAGGGTCCTATATCTAACATATACACCCAATCCTCTCGTGGGAATAATTTTCCCCACCTATCCCAGACATGCCAGTACCTTACAAAGAGGGGAGATGTTGCTTCCTGGTTTGCACATAGCATGTGTAACCTCACACCTGAGCTACTTAGCATACCGGCCCAACCTCTTACCTGGCAACAGTAAGTCTGGGGTTTGGATACCAAGTGTGAAGTGCCCATACTTCACTCTGCCGGAGAGATTTGCGGGTATTGGGGTGTCATGCCCGAATTTCACAGTATATTTGATCATGGCAATTTCAAAAGAAGAAAGGTCGGTTTTAACCCATATAAGAATCGTCAATCCCAATCCAGCAATGTGCCGGCAACAGCACCAGCACCGTCCGGTCTGACCGTCAGTGATAACCTGGTGAACGGAAATCCTTTGTACCTGTCCCGTCTGAATACCTGTTAAATATCCAGCCTGAGCATGATTTTGCGTACAGGTACCAGCAAGCTTCATCAGCTGTCAACTACAAGTGTTCCAGGCCAGCTGTCACCTGTCAACTATAATGCAGACTTGAGGAGTCACAGTGAGTCATCACCTCCCGTTTGGCAAAGTTTATAATGAAGGTAAATATACAGTACAGTAATGTACAGTACTACACTGTATTACACTATACAGTACTGTACATGGCAGTATTACTGTAAGTTTGGAGCTGCAGTTCAAGCTGCTGTGTGACAAACAAAATTATTTTTTAAACAATACTGTACGTACTTTACAGTACTGTAGAGTACTGTACAGTATGTGCATCAATACAATACTGTATGCGAGTTGAGGGGATGTTTCTCTGTTGAATGCACTTTGAAGAATGATTTGATTGTCCGTTGAAGTACGTGATGCTGCTGCAGCTTAAAAATGTAGGGAGAGGGTGGGGCTGAAGAGTCAGAGCCAATCAGAAGTTTGTTCTCATCCTACAGACACAGATGTACTGTAGGATATTGCTTGAACGGCTGTTTAATTCCCAATGACGCTACCTGACGCATGCGCAATATCGGCAATAATAGCATATTTGTTTGTTTTTCCCCAGAAAATAAACTTTGACATCAAGCGGAAAAAGACAAAAGAAGGGATTTGGATGGACCTCCAATATCGCTTTTTTTAAAAGTTGCTTGTGTATTGTTTGCCAAGTAGCCAAACATTTAGTGACAGTGCCATTTTTATTGATATAACAATTGTGAGCTTTATAGAAAACCTTATACTGTACAGTATGCTGCTTTTTTAATAGTCAAATCTTTTTTTTTACATTGTACAGTACTGTCATCATCACAACTTTTGTTATAAACACCAAAAATAAAAATGTATATCTTTTATTCTATACAGTATATATTACTTATTATTCAATGCTTTCAACTTTTGCAACAGTAAATACTGTTTTTCTTTTACTGGTATACGCATGCGTGTACAGTACTGTACTGTGCTGTATGTCTCATTTTGACATTTTTTTTAATAACAGGTAAGAGAAATGCCCTTGCATTACATTACAGTATGTGAAGTGCAATGCTTTGTTGAACTGTTCATAACAATTTAAGGTCTGCAATAGGGGGTCGGTCAAAAAAAAACATTTTATTTTGTCATTCAAATTTTACAAATACAGTATATATTTTTGGGGGTTTTCACCATGTTCTTGCATAGCAATTATGGATATTATGAGAATCAAACAGTACTGTTGCTCTTTAATTCCACACTAGTCATGTACGTTCTTTCTGAGGTGGGTGGCATACTGTAGTACTGTGATTTTTATTTGGGGGTGTGGGGATCAAAACATTATGATGACCTGTTGAGAAAATGTCTTTGAACAATCCTTCATACAGCTCGCCCCCCCTATCCCCCGCACACACACCAGGCTCAAGGATTTTAACTTCTTATCAACACCTCTCACTAACCATGCCACGCATGTGCAAGTGCGATAAGCTAAGACCTTCTAAACTTGCCTTTTCTTAATCACAACACTCCTCCCCCCCACTAGTAATAAGATTAACATGTTGTGTGAGATACAGGCTGAGCTAAGCCCTTCTAAACTGCTATTGTACTGTAACAAAGCAAGTCAACTTGAAGTTCACTGCTTATCAACAACACAACAACAGTGCCCTCCAACAGAGCCATTCACGTAAATGTACTGTAGCGTGATTATCATGAGCTGGGCAGAAGACATGTTTGATAATCCTTAAGGCAGGAAAATAGTATTTTTCTATAGAATTTTATTAGTTAATGAATACTGACCTGTGCATTATTAACAGAAATGATTGATTAAACAATAAAAATATAATAATTTTTATAAAACATTTTTTGTTTTTATAAATATTTTTTCCCCAAACTAATGTGAAGTGCAATGTTTTGTTGAACTGTTCATAAGAATTTCAGGTCTGCAATAGGGGGTCGGTTAAAAAAATAGATTTTATTTTTTAATGCATAATACAGTACAAAAATACAGTAGCTCTTGTCTTTCTCTTCATTATGGCATTGCAAGATGGGGGGGAGATCGGGGAGAGAGGGGGCTGCAGCTCTGAAAATACAGTATTTAAAAAAAAAAATTTAAAAACAATTTTTTTTGTTGCAAAAATGAATTTCTATACAGTAACTACTGTAAGAGGGTGGGAAGGGAGGGTTTGTGTAATACACAGGCTGGTTTGTACATGAACACCATACTATTATCTTACACACACCCCCTTCCTTTTTTCACTGCTCCAGTTCTGAAAATAAAAACAAACAATAAATGCAGACATGGTAAGTTTGAGTGCCGTATAGTACTTACAGTGCTGTAAAGTACCTGTATAATACCTTCCTGAGCATGATTAAATGAAATAAATGATTAAACAATAACAATACAGTATTTCAAAAGATTATTTTTTAAACCCTTTTTTTTTTGCAAAAATGAATTCATATTTACCTGTGCCTGATTAACAGAAATAAATTATTAAACAATAACAATATTTCAAAACAATAAAAATAAAATAGAAAATGATTAACCGCATTAAACCATATTTGCTATGCAAGCCCATGTCGATAACCACAAAAAAAACTGTTATATATAATTTAAAACTTTAACTAAAATTCTAAATGAATAGGAAGTTATACACGCATGCACATTAATAATCAACAAGGTCCCAAAGAGAATTACACGCAGGTGCAGAACTGTGAGAGCAGGCTCAGGAAGATTAAAGAGAGCCACAAAGCCAACCATTTGAAAATGAATGGTTTGTCAGAGTTGTTGATAAGAAGTTAAAATCCTTGAGCCTTGTGGGTGCGGGGGTGGGGGGTGGGTGGGGAGGGGAGGGGTGAGCTGTATGAAGGATTACCTGTACTGTTGTTCAAAGACATATTCTCAACAGGTCATTATAATGTTTTGATCCCCACACCCCCAAATAAAAATCACAGTACTACAGTATGCCACCCACCTCAGAAAGAACGTACATGAATAGTGTGGAATTAAAAAGCACCAGTTCTGTTTGATTCTCATAATATCCATAATTGCTATGCAAGCCCATGGCGATAACCCCAAAAAAGAAATACTGTATTTGTAAAACTTGAATCTCATAATATCCATAATTGCTATGCAAGCCCATGTCGAGAAAATAAAAATAAATACTTTAACAAAAAAAACAACTTTTTTTTCAGACTTGAACTTCTACTGGGAAGTCATTTACGCATGCGCAGGAATGTACTTTAAGGCCACGCTCGGGAAGATTCAAGCCAGAAAGCCATCCATTACAAATGAATGGTGTGGGAGAGGTGTAGATATCTTTGCGTTGAAATCCTTGAGCCTTGTGTGTGTGCGGGGACGAGAGCGCTGTATGATGGATTATCAGTTCAAATAAATATTTTCAAAAGGTCATCATAATGTTTAATGCTCAGAAATGTGCTACTGTGACACGCCTATGTGTTTCACGCTGCTCTGCGTATACTACAGAAACTGTACAGTACAGTACACTCGCTGCTCTGTGTATAATATAGACATTGAATTGCTATTGGATTTTTATGGCAACAACTCGCGATTGCCCACTTGAGTTTCTCGACGGTATTGCAGACAATGTTAAAATGCCCTTTTCTGATCCGAACAAAACGATAAACAAGCCGCGTGTTTAAGTCGGCACGATTCAAATAAATTGCGTGCCATCGCATGGGTATTCCGATCTACACACCGCGTTAAATGTTCGAATAACGGCCGCTCCTTAATTAACTGCAGCTAGCTTCTTAGCTGCAAAACGGGGACAAAAAAGATAGTGTAGTGGAAAACATGATATTATGGTGATAATACAATTAACCCCTTCACTCCCAAAAGGGCTCAGGGTTAATCAGCCGGGCATACTGTAATACTTTTATTATTGGCCTGGTTAACCCTCTCCGCCACAAGGACCTCTAAGATATCATGCTGAGATGACTCCAGAATGTCTAGGAAAGTCCGGACTTTAAAGGGTACCAACACATTAAAGTGTTAAGTGAAGGGAAGTATATGTAAACAGGTTTTCCTTTTAGATTTCCAGATGCCTAGGGATCGGCAGCAAAATGTCGCCAGGGAAGTGGGCTTGATTAGGTATGCTAAGGTGCGAAGTTGGTGCATGGTATTTGCTACCTCCAGACACGTGGGACTGCCATGGGCACATGCTTCGCACCTTCCTATGCTAACCTCTTCATGGGTTGGTGGGAAGCGACCCACGTGTTTGGAGATAGCAATCCTTTCCAACACCACATACACTTCTACCGCCGCTTCATTGATGACCTATTGATTATCTGGAGCGGGATGGTGGATGAATTACATTTGTTTATTAATTTTATCAACACTAACATATTTAATCTACATTTCACCTCACATCACCACTCCACTCACATTAACTACCTTGATTTGAAACTTTATGTAGGTTTGGACCAACGGATCCATACTGACATTTTTCGCAAAGATAATGCCAAAAATACCCTGCTACATGCAGACAGTGCACATAGTCATGCTCTCATCAAAGGGATACCCTATGGGCAATTTATCCGCCTCAGGAGGAATTGCTCTAACTTAGAAGATTTTCACAAAAGATCGACCGAGTTAACCCACCGATTCCTCGCGAGAGGATATACTAAAACTAATCTTCAGAAAGCATACAAAAATGCCCTCCAACAAAATAGAGAGGTGATGATCAATAGATCTGTAGACAAAGCGACTAATAGATTTATTGATAGTAACATCTCTAGAGAGAGAAACACAAATACAGATACCCCTTATTTTATTACAAAATACAGTAGGCAAGCTGAAGCAATTCGTAACATTGTAAACCAACATTGGTCTATATTAACGATTGACCCTCTCCTCAGGAGCATTACCACTACTAAACCCAGATTTGTTTTTCAACGATCCCAAACTATAGGTAACATCGTAGCTCCTAGTGTAATTCAAAAGAATAGATCCATTGCAAAAAAAGATATTTTTTCCAAGTTTAAAAGGATGCTTTGCATGTGGATGCTGCAAAATCTGTAGATATGTCACAAAATCTACTATTTTTACAAACATAGACAATACGAGATCTTATAATATCCCAATGTTTATAAATTGCAGAACAGAGTTCGTGATCTATATGCTGATTTGTGGTTGCCACAAAAAATACATAACTTTAACTACACGCATGTTTAAACTAAGAATACTCCCGCTTATGCGACTAATACTCAAAAAAGACGAAACACATCCTGTATTGAAACATTTTAGTATTTGTCAAGATGGTACCTTAAAAAACTTCAGATGTATAGCAATTGAACAAATACCCATACATTACAGGGGCGGTGATAGAATTAACACACTTTACCGCAGAGAGGCCCACTGGATTTTCACTCTTGATACACTAATTCCCAAGGGATTGAATACAGAGTGGGACCTCAAATATTTTCTGTGATATGTCTATGACCTCAGATAAATTGTATTATGCTTATGTATGTTCACATCTGTTCTCCTGTATAACGTCTGTCTATTGTATTCATGAACACCTGTAGGCAATTCTGTTGTAAGCCTTCATAACTACATGATTAGCTGTTTTACAGACCGTATGCTCACTTCAGGATTGCCATGACCAATCTTTGTTATCTGACAATCACATTTTACCTATCCCCTGTCACTATACCCTTTTCCTTGCCCTTAATTAATCCCCTCCCTCCCTTTTGTCCAAATGTTATATACCATATCTTAATATTATGTCATAGGATTGCACTATAAGGTTTATATTCAAATCTCAGATTATTCCTTTATACTGTAAACCTAGGATGATACATTGATTTATTTATAATTGACATGCTGCCCTGAATATTTATCAGTCACTCTGGTGCATCCACAGACATATCAGTTTAATCAATCAATCTAATACCAACCCTTTCCAGCTGTGTGTTAATAGAACAGGAGGGGCTATATATACTAGATACTCATTCAGTCCCCACTATCCCCTTTGAGAAAGGGCACTAAGGTGCCTGAAACACGTAGGGTTGCTATGTATTAGTTTTTTTGTTTGTCCCTAATTTTCTTTTTATGTAGTCTTCATTAAACGTTTTTAGCCCTCCACTTGGTGAGCTTTTGGTGCATTTTTTCGGACATTTGCGATTCACCTTTCCAATCTTTATTTCGTGTGCTGCTACTGCTTGATTGGAGTGACGCGCTGAGGATCTGAGGGTACGTGGTTGTCGGCGTCTATTACATTCTCCCCCGTGAAATCACGTGTCTACTGGGAGAGGAAGATTTTCCGGACGGACCGGATGTACTATTACGTACTTCCGGCACTCGGGAACTCCGCGCCATTGATGCGAGACCGGGCAGAGGATACCCAGGACGGCTTCGCTCCTTCTGCAGAGAGGGCTGCGCTTGAGGAGTGCTACATGAGGGATCCATAGAGGCGCTGACCCAGGCTCTCTATACTCCAAGGATCTCAGGTAGCGGTTTCCATTGGAACTCCTCTCTTACATACGCAGCCCCATAGTGTCTCCTTCATCTGTTTTCACCCTCTTCACACCCACGTTGTGGAATTCCCTCGCTGCTTACCTCAGCAGTTCCATATTATTACTACCTCCCATTGACTCTCTTTGCACTCTCTGTTTTGAGCTGTTAGTAGCCTCACAACCTACCAGTTATAGCATTTGCTACTTCACTTGCTCACAGAGAGTCTGCACCCCTACAAGACTCTGATACAGTATACCACATGTAATGAATCAGCTCACCATTATATCCTTTTTCCTGACATCATTGTTCAAGTTTTTAGGATTTTTTCATTAAAGATTTTTTTATTATTTTTCTTAGATTATATGTTAGTTCATAGTAATTTAACATTTTGAAAATTTGGACTTACCATTTACCTGATACCACTTTACCACAGTTGGTTTGGTTGAGTAACATTTATTGAGAGACTGGTATATATATTTTTTGAACTTTTTTTCCATACAACTTTCTGCAATCAAATATACCATTGAACACAAGCATGGATTCAGAAACAGAACTAGATGCAGCTAAAGAGTCTACACCTAAGACACATTTTGCATTTAATTGCTTTGATATGGCTGATAGACTCAGAAAAGCCAATTCTGTTTTTGATAAAGACCATGAATTGTTGTGTGAGGATGCTCAAGATCTTAAAAAGTATTTTTTTGCAATTGAAAAAATTGATTTCATATGATCGAAGGGTTTGGTGGGAGATTACCACGCTTGAGAATTATCAGTTGACTAAGCGCATACCTAGAGGTTTACGCATGAAAAAGACCCCTACTGTTGGCTTTGAGAGCGATGAGTTTGAGAGACAGTGGAGACAGATCCTGGATGACTGTTCTCTCAGACTCATTGACTTAATTATCTCACATAGACAAAAAGAGAAAATATTAGCTAAAAAAGAGGTGCAGAAACTACAGGATAGATTATCTGAATTTACACACATGAATGAATTTACTGAATTTGATGAAAAGCTAGCTGCCAACATTACCAAATTTGAAAAAAACCTGATGCAAGCTAAACAGATCAAATATGACAGAGATAGACTTGATTATGAACGTAATCAAGTCTACCTATGGCAGAAAACACAACCAATGCCTAAAACATCTCAAAAACAATCTGGTGATCGTGCAACTCAGATAAATAAATCAAACAAACCGACCAAATCTATCCTAAAAAAAGCACAAGAAAAAGACCAGTCTAGCAGACAATATGATAGAGACACTACTGACATTGATACAACAGATAATGAGTCAGTCACACACGGGGTGTCTTTCTCTGAATATGACTCCTTAGCCTCTTCTACTGAAGAGGCCTCAGTTATAAGACAAACACACAGTAAACCCAATACTGTCTCTAGACGTCAAACCAGGTCAAAAAACGACGAAAGAGAGGATATAAATCCAAAGCCAAACATAGGGGGACAACCAGCGAAAAAGAGACGACAATAAACATTGATAAGACCAATGTAATAAATCTGTCTAAACATTTACTCACGAAGTCTGAGCTACAAGTCTTAGTTCTGGGCTTAACCTTTTCCCCTGATAAAGATTTTGATCTCTTCTCCACCACAGTTGATCTATTTAAATTCACCAGAAAACTTTAATTGTAAAGATTCTTTAGACAGAGAGAGACTGAGGTGGATAAAGAGATCAGAGTCACCGAACTTAATGTCAATACTGATGTTGACTCTAGCGTAAAACTTTTTGACATTAACAACCAACTTACCTTTAGGGAACATTGTTCTTTAAATGACATGATAGGATTGTTAGAAGAAAATGTTAGATTTCAAGATCCAGGTCTTGACTTCCTAGGCAGGAAACCATCAGGACTACACAACAAATCTAAGTTTATTCCAGATAATGCCAAAGGGACAGCCATTGAATTATTTAGTCAAGCAGTTCAGAGGGATCTTCTCCTTTTGTCAAAGGGTATACAATTTTCTGTGAAACCGAATAATATAGACAACCTTAGTCCAGAACTTAGACATGCGCTATCTTCCCTCAGAAATAATGAGAACATAGTAATTAAAAAGGCAGATAAAGGTGGCAAAGTCGTAGTTATGGACTACTACTATTATCAAATTGAAGCGTTCAGACAATTAAATGATAAAACATACTATGATATTCTACCCTCTGACCCAACGAGAACATTTCTATCTGAACTCAATGAACTGTTAGAAGTGGGTAAAGATCTCTGTCTACTATCCCCTAAAGAGTTTGACTATTTGCAATGCCAGCATCCAATCATTCCCGTGTTCCATCACCTGCCTAAGGTACACAAATCACTAGACACACCACCAGGGCGTCCAATAGTTTCAAGTATAGGGGCACTGGGTGAACACTTATCCATTTACATCGATTATTATTTACAACCCATTGTGCACACTCTACCCTCTCACCTATTGGACACGTCACATCTCCTCACTTTATTTCAAGATTACCACTGGTCACCTGATTTTCTTGTGGGTCACTTTAGATGTTTCTTCACTTTACTCCATCATTTCGCATGCTCACGGTATATTTGCCACTAGACACTTTTTAGATCTAGATCCTTCATTGTCACCGCTACACACGGCGTTTTTACTTGATTGTATACACTTTTTGCTCACACACAATTATTTTCTTTTCTCTGGTAATTGCTACCTCCAGACACGTGGGACTGTCATGGGCACATGCTTCGCACCTTCCTATGCTAACCTCTTCATGGGTTGGTGGGAAGCGACCCACGTGTTTGGAGATAGCAATCCTTTCCGACACCACATACACTTCTACCGCCGCTTCATTGATGACCTACTGATTATCTGGAGCGGGACAGTGGATGAATTACATTTGTTTATTAATTTTATCAACACTAACACGTTTAATCTACATTTCACCTCACATCACCACTCCACTCACATTAACTACCTTGATTTGAAACTTTATGTAGGTTTGGACCAACGGATCCATACTGACATTTTTCGCAAAGATAATGCCAAAAATACCCTGCTACATGCAGACAGTGCACATAGTCATGCTCTCATCAAAGGGATACCCTATGGGCAATTTATCCGCCTCAGGAGGAATTGCTCTAACTTAGAAGATTTTCACAAAAGATCGACCGAGTTAACCCACCGATTCCTCGCGAGAGGATATACTAAAACTAATCTTCAGAAAGCATACAAAAATGCCCTCCAACAAAATAGAGAGGTGATGATCAATAGATCTGTAGACAAAGCGACTAATAGATTTATTGATAGTAACATCTCTAGAGAGAGAAACACAAATACAGATACCCCTTATTTTATTACAAAATACAGTAGGCAAGCTGAAGCAATTCGTAACATTGTAAACCAACATTGGTCTATATTAACGATTGACCCTCTCCTCAGGAGCATTACCACTACTAAACACAGATTTGTTTTTCAACGATCCCAAACTATAGGCAACATCGTAGCTCCTAGTGTAATTCAAAAGAATAGATCCATTGCAAAAAAAGAATCTTTTCCAAGTTTAAAAGGATGTGGACGCTGCAAAATCTGTAGATATGTCACAAAATCTACTATTTTTACAAACATAGACAATACGAGATCTTATAATATTCCAATGTTTATAAATTGCAGAACAGAGTTCATGATCTATATGCTGATTTGTGGTTGCCACAAAAAATACATAGGTTTAACTACACGAATGTTTAAACTAAGAATACTCGAGCATATGCGACTAATACTCAAAAAAGACGAAACACATCCTGTATCGAAACATTTTAGTATTTGTCAAGATGGTACCTTAAAAAACTTCAGATGTATAGCAATTGAACAAATACCCATACATTACAGGGGCGGTGATAGAATTAACACACTTTACCGCAGAGAGGCCCACTGGATTTTCACTCTTGATACACTAATTCCCAAGGGATTGAATACAGAGTGGGACCTCAAATATTTTCTGTAATATGTCTACACTGGCGACACACTTTATTCGAGCTCGGCTAGTCCCACGAATTCGGGTATACCCGGGTGTATTGAGGTTTGTGACTGTTTTCTGCCCGAGTGCATTGAGGTATTTTCCAGGCAGGGATTGAAGCATTTTATTCCTGCTGGCTGCAATACTGCACAGTATATATATATATATATATATATATATACTGCATTACAATTCATGAATTTATGCCATCTGGTAGACACGCAAAGCATTGCAGCCTATTAAATCCTAATCATTATCATTTAACAGATCAGCCGCCCGTCAGCCAGGCATGAACCCAGGCTGGGAAGGCAAACGCAACGGGGCTTGTCAGAGGTGAGGAGCGGCGCATTCCAGGTATCTGCCAGGAACATACTGGGTATTTGCTCGAATAAAGTGTGTCGGTGCAGTATGACCTCAGATAAATTATATTATGCTTATGTATGTTCACATCTGTTCTCCTGTATAACGTCTGTCTATTGTATTCATGAACACCTGTAGGCAATTCTGTTGTAAGCCTTCATAACTACATGATTAGCTGTCTTACAGACCGTATGCTCACTTCAGGATTGCCATGACCAATCTTTGTTATCTGACAATCACATTTTACCTATCCCCTGTCACTATACCCTTTTCCTTGCCCTTAATTAATCCCCTCCTTCCCTTTTGTCCAAATGTTATATACCATATCTTAATATTATGTCATAGGATTGCACTATAAGGTTTATATTCAAATCTCAGATTATTCCTTTATACTGTTTACCTAGGATGATACATTGATTTATTTATAATTGACATGCTGCCCTGAATATTTATCAGTCACTCTGGTGCATCCACAGACATATCAGTTTAATCAATCAATCTAATACCAACCCTTTCCAGCTGTGTGTTAATAGAACAGGAGGGGCTATATATACTAGATACTCATTCAGTCCCACTATCGCCCTTGAGAAAGGGCACTAAGGTGCCTGAAACGCGTAGGGTTGTTATGTATTAGTTTTTTTGTTTGTCCCTAATTTTCTTTTTATGTAGTCTTCATTAAACGTTTTTAGCCCTCCACTTGGTGCATTTTGGTGCATTTTTTCGGACATTTGCGATTCACCTTTCCAATCTTTATTTCGTGTACCTTTATTATTGGCCTGGTTAACCCTCTCCCGCCACAAGGACCTCTAAGACATCATGCTGAGATGACTCCAGAATGTCTAGGAAAGTCCGGACTTTAAAGGGTACCAACACATTAAAGTGTTAAGTGAAGGGAAGTATATGTAAACAGGTTTTCCTGTTAGATTTCCAGATGTCCAGGGATCGGCAGCAAAATGTCGCCAGGGAAGTGGGCTTGATTAGGTATGCTAAGGTGCGAAGTTGGTGCATGACCGTAACGTACCTTGAAGCCTCTGCCCAGCTCCATGAAGTATGGGCGAACCTTGCCAATAGGTGGGATGAGTTGTTCCCACGCAGGGATTGGCTACCCATTATACAGGTAGGACTTTGGTGCTTTTAAAAGTCTATGCAGCCAATCGAGAAGTGTTCTATCCAAGTGTTCCATCATGTGAAGAGATATCGTGCGGTACAACGCCTATTCCATTGTAACAAAGGATAGTTCCCAACTTCAGTAGTTGGTTAGAACTAAGGATTTACAAACGAATCCTGCAAGGACAGAACAAAAAGTTTACTTTCGGTGGAGAGGGTTGCATGCAGCGCCCCTAGCCAAAGTCTGTCGCACAGCTCTATTTGCGCACCAACCCCGCTCCTGGGAATTGGTGCCTAGAGACTTTATTCTTGGGAATTTCGTTCCGTGGACATTTTATTTTGTTTTGCCCCATTCCAGTAAGTGTTTACTCGTATTATTTTGTATTTTAAGCTGTGTGTGTTTCTCGTGTAAATAAATCACAAATTATTTTATCTCATGTATTGCTCAATCAAAGGATCTGGGTATTTTTGTGTTAAAAGCATTGGTCTCTTGTGACATATATTATGGCAGTAATATATACATAGGTTCCTCCAACAGGGAGAACCTTACTTTCAATAACATAATATATATAATGTTCAGGATCAGGCTTCCGCACTAATGCTCGTGATGCATCAGTAACTGTGACAGAGAATACCCTCTTTCGATTTCTCTCGGAGATATATTCCACTCTGTCCAGGTATGTTGACCTACCAACTTTCCAAACTTGGACAAGATAGGCTACTCTCTCATGTACATTATGGAATGTGCTGCGGTTGTGTTCTAGCACATAAGCTTTTACTGCTTCAATCAGCCATTGTTCCTGGTTAGCATCAATTTCTCGCATAATAGGCTCCGGGACATATGGATACTCAAATCCATGCAAACATCTGTATTTCTATTAGATAAGTCGCTCGTTGTGGCTAACTTTAGTAAGCCGGCGACCTTCAGCTGTACCTGGTAGAACCAAGTATAAAGATTCCTGAATAGGAAATACACATACTTTGCTGACACATTACCCGATGACTCTACATGTCCTGCTATTATTTTCACTTCCATTGTCCTCATTTCCTGAGCAGCTTTGTTGGAACTATACACCCCTTTTGCCCACCAATCGTGAACTATATTGTTGGTTTCTAATAAGAACCTTGTGCGGTCTATAAAGGGTAAATATCCATGAAACCAGGAGTGCCACCATGGGTGTGAACTAGTAGGCCCTGCTACAGCAACCCCTGGGTGTGAAACATCGGTGGAAGTGGTAGCATCAGAATTAACAGACATTGCATACTGACTAAATCCACTATTTACACTGCAATTGTCTACATCTTCATTAATAACATTATCATCTAGAATAACATTATCATTTGTAACAACATTACTATTGGTCAGCATAGTATTCCCATAAGATAAGTCCTTTCAGTCCAAAGAGGGAATATGAGTCCTAGAGGCCCGCAAGCTCCTCTTTCTGAGTAATGTTCTCTTGCGGCCCAATCAGCTCCCCAGGTGGCAACCCATCCTCAGACTTCCGGCTTGATGGGGTTTCCTGCGTAGAAGATGGGCAACTGTCCCGAAGACCAGCGGTACTGGTCAAGGACAAAGGGGCCTAGCAAGTGTCCAAGTCCCGAAGAAGTACGTCCCTGGGGCCCGACACTAACGTAACACTCAGTATTGACTTAGCAGCAATGGTCTTTGGCCTGGATAGGGAATTCGACACATAGTATTTGTGCGATGCCCAACCCGCAGTGGTAGATACATCCCTGCGTCTCAGAGATGAGTCATCTTTGCAGGTCAGTTTCAGGCTAGCCCTGCATTCACGTATAGAGCGAATGAACAATAAGGGAGTAACTGAAGAAACAGTAGCAGTACTAACTGGAGCGGGGATCGACAGTTTTTCATCTACCCCAGCGGTTGTTATCTGGAGGATGTCATCTCCGGCAATTGGTACAGGAACATGCAGCATGGAACCTGAAGACACCTCCATCGGAGAATCCCTGGATAGGCCGTGGGACACCTCTACGAGGGATAGGCTCATCTGCCTCTCGGGTCTTACGTGTGAGGATTCGGGGGTTACGGCAGTCGCAGCGTGACCTGCCCACCTTAACTCCTAGGGCTCCCACTGCCGTGGGATGTCCTCGCCGCCGGTCCCACCCGATTCCCAATGGGCCACTGCTGCCCCGCAGGTTGCCCGCACTCAGGTGGCTGCCATTTGTCCTGGGCGCGCGCTCTCCGACATTACAAAGCGCGCACCAGGTGAAGATAATTTATTCAATGCTCTGGCAGTGAGACCACGCCCCCAACAAACACGCAGCCTGTTACTTAGTGCCAAAGCTGCTCACCTGTCTTCCTATCAAGCTAACCAATCCAGGACAGCTCCTCGTGCTCCTCCAGGCCTGCCTCCGCTTCCTATTGGTCAGCCGCACTATATAATGCCGGTTGTACCACTTTCACATTGCTCGACATAGTCTCTCCTTGTGGATGTCTATTCTGGCTCTCTCTTGTCTTTGCTTATTCAGGTTACGACTCTGCTTGGCGGATTACACTCTCTGGCTCCCAACCCCCGGCTCCCTGTTGACTACGCAGCTTCTCACATCCCTCGATCTCAGCTTGGACCCCGACCTTCTGGATCTCTCCTCTCCCTGACCTTGGTTAATGGCAACTACTACGTCTCTTCTTTTACAGGTACCGGCAAGTATTGATACAGCTATTTCCACCTGGCCAGGCAACACCGAAACACCACACTCCGAACACGCTCCTTCTGCTGCGGGTGCGAGCACATATATGCCCCCACCTCAGTATAAGGGAAGGGTCTGGTCTGTGGGTAGCATGGCGTAACATTATGTCGAGCCCACAAGAGGCAGATCAGACTGAACGTGGCAGCATGATATCGGCCATGTATCAGCAAATCCAGTAATGACCGATCAGCTGGTTCATCTCACCAACAGGTAGAAGATCTCTCCTTACAGGCACCCCCTGTGGTTGCACCTCCGGCACACGTGGAACCGGTGGGCGCCGCAGCACCAGGCACCAAGATTCCGGCAACCAAGCCGTACGATGGGGACCCGCATGCCTGCCGCGGATTTCTCAATTAATGTGATATCCAGTTTGAGATGACTACGCAGCAGTATTCCTCTGAATGTAAGAAGGTGGCGTATGTCTACAGCCTACTCACGGGAAATGCCCTGGCCTGGGCCTCCTCGATTTGGGAACAACGCCCCGAAATTACTTGAGATTATGCAGCACTTAGACAAGACTTTCGTCAGGTCTTCGATACCCCCGCACGACAGGAGACTGCTTCTGACTCTTTGCTTCAGCTTTCACAGGGACGTTGGACCGTGGCCCAGTACGCCTTGGATTTCAGGACCCTAGCAGCTGAGACTCAGTGGGGTCAGGAGGCTTTAGTCGCAGTTGTTTGGTGAGGACTAACAAATTCCGGAAAGGACGAGCTCGCCTCACAACCAAGGCCAGAATTTCTGGAGGAACTTATCTCCCAGGCCATTCAGGTGGACCAACGTCTCCAGGTACGTCGCTCCGAGCACCAACACTTCTGATTTGTGCCTTTTCGTGCCCCCTTTCCCAGGTTCACTTCACCCACAAGGCATGCCACTTCTCTGCTGCCCACTCTGGAGGCTCCAAAACCGATGCAACTCGGAGTTCAACGCACCTGGGCACCGATACAACAATTCCTCAGACTCGGGGGATTATGCTTTTACTGCGGATCCTCTGAGCATCTGATTCGCGAATTTCCTCAATGTCCGGGAAACTGCCAAGCCCAGTGAGTATGAAGGGGCGCTCCCTGGGTGCTAATTCTCCCTGTCCCCTTTCCAAGAAAGAACTTCCTAAGATGTTGACCATTCCCGTTTCTCTCTCTTGTCCTACATTTCAGACATCTACAACAGCGTTCATCAATTCCGGTGGAGGAGGAAACTTCGTGGACCAGAAATTCTCAGAATTGAACCAGATTCCACTCATTAAGACGAAGTCTCCTGTTGCCTTGGTAGGGATCGGCGGCCGTCCTCTCAACTTGGCTTACCTTGCAGACAAGCCCTCTCGCCCTTTCTTCTCATTCCCATAAGGAGACCCTGGCCGTGGATGTAATTCATGGTCCATGAACACCTGTCACCCTTGGCTTACCATGGTTGCAGAAGCACAATCCGCACATCAATTGGACATCTCAAGATCCCATTGTCTGGAGGTCAAGGTCAGAGGAGTCTTCCTCACCAACTTTACTTCTGCCCAAACTGCTGGCTAATACATCCAACCCCAAGGAAAACACATGTTCTGGATGTCTTCAGCAAGACTAAGTCCGAGCTACTACCCCCTTCACAGATCTTACGATTGTCCAATAGACTTGGTGCCTGGATACACATTGCCCAAATCCAAGCATTACCCCCTTTCTCTGCCTGAGACGGAAGTCATGGACAGATATATTCGCAAAAACTTGAAGCGGGGCTTTATACGGCATTCCAATTCACCCGCGGGGGCCGGATTATTATTCATTAAGAAGAAAGACTGTACTCTCAGACCGTGTGTAGACTACCGGGGCCTGAACCGCATTACGGTGAAGAACCGTTACTCTTTCCCACTCATCTCTGAACTCTTCGACAGACTTCAAGGTGCTAACCTGTTTACCAAGCTAGACCTTCGCAGGTCATATAATCTCATTCTCATCCGGGAGTGCGACAAATGGAAGACCGCCTTCAACACCTGTAGGGGCCACTATGAATATCTCGTGATGCCCTTCGGCTTATGCAATGCTCCGGCGGTCTTTCAGGACTTTATCAATGACATTTTTAAGGATGTCCTTAACCTTTTTGTAATTGTTTATCTGGACGATATTCTTATTTTTTCTTAAAAGCTACAGGATCATATCACACATACGAAGTTCGTGCTCTCCCGCTTCCGAGAGAATTGCTTGTTTGCCAAGATGGAAAAGTGTCTTTTTCACCAGACACCAGACTTCCCTCTCCTTTCTTGGGTACATTATTTCCGACAGGGGATTTGCCATGGACCCAGAGAAAGTTAAAGCCGTAGTGTATTGGCCACAACCCGATTCTCTCAAGTCCATTCAGCAGTTTCTAGGGTTTTCCAATTATTACCGGAAATTTATTTGCAATTTTTCCACCATCATCGCTCCGATCACGGCACTGACCCGAAAAGGAGCCGATCCTTCAGCTTGGTCACCTGAGGCAGTCACGGCTTTCAAAACATTGAAACAAGAATTTGTCTCAGCTCCCATCCTCCAACACCCGAACACCAATTTTCCATTTACCCTGGAGGTAGACGCTTCGGACTGCGGGGCTGGCGCAGTCCTAACCCAGAGATTTTTTCCCCACGATAAACTCCACCCTTGTGGTTTTTTCTCTAAGAAGTTCTTTCCAGCTGAGAGGAACTATGACTTGGGCCATAGGGAACTTTTGGCTGTCATGTTAGCCCTTCAGAAATGGAGACATCTTCTGGAGGGGTCAAAAGAGCCATTTACGATTCTCAAGGGCCTTAAAAATCTCTTGTACATTGAGAGTGCCCGGCGCTTAGGCTCCCGCCAAGCCCGCTGGTCGTTATTTTTCTCTAGGTTTAATTTTATTTTGTCCTACATTCCCGGCACCAAGAAGGTCAAAGCGGATGCCCTCTCTAGACAGTATTCTTCTGAAGAGAGACCGGAGAAAACTACCGAAAGATCCTCGTGGTCGCTGCATTCAAGAATCTTGAAGAAATCATCAAGTCTCAAACACACCTTCCTAGAGATCTCGAGGTTCCGAAGGACACCTTGTACGTAAAGCCCAAGTTTATTCCTGAGATTCTGGATTGGGGCACGCTTCCTGTTCGGCAGGACATCCGGGATTCAAAAAAACATTGGGCCTCATCTGTCGCACCTTCTGGTGGCCCAATATGGCCAAGATCATCCTTGAATTTACTCGGGCCTGTCCGGTATGTGCACGCAATAAGATACCTCTTCAGAGACCCCATGGTCTTCTTATGCCTTTACCCATCCCGGAAAACCCCTGGTCCCACATATCCATGGACTTTATTGTCGAATTGCCTAGGTCGAATGGCATGAACACCATTCTAGTAGTGGTGGATCGGTTTTCCAAGATGGCACATTTCGTTCCTCTCAAAGGATTACCCTCCTCACCCGCCCTAGTCGATATTTTCTCCAGAGAAATTTTCCGGATCCATGGCATTCCCACATCCATCGCTTCGGACAGAGGCTCTCAATTTGTTTCCAGATTCTGGAGGACCTTCAACAGAAGAATGGGCATTTCTTCTTCCTTTTCTTCAGGATATCACCCTCAATCTAATGGGCAGACCGAGAGGGTTAATCAATCACTTGAGAAGTATTTGAGGTGCTTCGTATCAGACTCCCAGGACGACTGGTCGGAATTTCTTCC
The DNA here is from genome assembly GCF_040206685.1 of Ascaphus truei. Taxonomy (NCBI): domain Eukaryota; kingdom Metazoa; phylum Chordata; class Amphibia; order Anura; family Ascaphidae; genus Ascaphus; species Ascaphus truei. Next base: position 309,019,478 of record NC_134485.1, read on the forward strand.
CTGGGCTGAGTATGCCTTTAATTCCTCCAGGAATTAATCCACTCATGAGACGCCTTTCTTTATTAATTACAGATTCCACCCGGGTCGCCTGCCTATTTCCAATATCTCCTCTGGAGTACCAACCGTAGATGAACACATCTCCCTCTTACAGGACTCTTGGTCCAGAATTAAACCGGCGCTTCAAAAGGCCTCCCAGACTTCAAAACTCCATGCTGACAGTCGTCGCCGACTTGCACCCAGTTACAAGCCAGGGGATAGGTTTGGTTGTCTACCAAAAATATCCACCTCAAAACCCCTTCCCCTAAATTGGCACCTAGGTTTCTGGGCCCATTTTCTATCATGGAGCAGGTAAACCCGGTGGCCTTCCGCCATCAATTACCTCAAAGCATGAGAATTCCTAATGTGTTTCACACTTCACTTCTCAAACCCTTTATTTCGAAGTTCTCTCTTTCCAGACACACTCTTAGACCAAACCAAGTGATCATACAGGGCACTGAAGAGTACGAGGTCCAAGCCATACTTGATTCCCGCCTCTCGAGAGGTAAGGTTCAATTCTTGTTCCGTTGGAAGGGCTTTGGACCCGAAGAAAAATCATGGGTATCTCTTAAGGACATTCACGCACCTGGACTTCTCAAACGCTTCAGAAAAAAGTTCCCATCCAAACCGTGGGAGGATCGTCCTGAGGCCGACCCTGAAGGGGATGGTATTGTGAGGATTCAGGGGTCACGGCAGTCACAGCGTGACCCCCCACCTTACCTCCTATGGCTCCTGCTGCCATGGGATGTCCTTGCTGCCGGTCCCACCATGTTCCCGGTGATCTGGGGCACCCCTGTCGTCCCCAATGGGCCACCGTTGACCCACAGGCAGCCCGCACTCAGGCAGCCGGAATTTGTCCTGGGCATGCTCTCTCCGACATTACAGAGCGCGCCAGGCAAAGATAGTTTATTCACTGCTCTGGCAGTGACACCACGCCCCCAACACACACACAGGCTGTTACTTAGTGCCAGAGCTGTTCACCTGTCTGCCTATCAAGGTAACCAATCCAGGACAGCTCTTCGTGCTCCTCCAGGCCTGCCTCCGCTTCCTATTGGTCAGCCGCACTATATAATGCCTGTTTACCACTTTCACATTGCTCGACAGTCTCTCCTTGTGAATGTCTATTCTGGTTCTCTCATCTTCACTTATTCAGGTTACGATGGCGGACTACACTCTCTGGCTCCCAATCTCAGCATGGACCCCGACCTTCCGGATCTCTCCTCTCCTTGACCTTGGCTAACGGCAACTACTATGTCTCTACTTTTACAGGTACCGGCAAGTATTGCTACAGCTATTTCTACCTGGCCAGGCAACACCAAACACCACACTTCTTAAACGCTCCTTCTGCTGCGGGTGCGTGCACATATACTTCCCCACCTCAGTATAAGGGTCTGATCTTGTCTGCAGGCAGCACCAGTGTAGCATTACAGTTGCAGTCATCGGTATGGGATTCTGCTGCTGTGTAAAGTCGCTGGCACCATTCGGCAAATCACATATTGGGGCCATTACTGGGTGTATGTTGTGCATACCTGCTGCTTACAAGAGGTCTGAGTCATATGCGGTAACCTTGGGACACAGGACCAGGCTTCTGGGGTCCAAACCCCACGTAATACTTAGCAGTGGAGCGCCTCCATCTGCCGTAGGCTCCAGGGATATGGAGGAGATCTCCCACGGTAGAACTGTAACTCTCCCCCAGTTAGAGCACACACCAGGCAGGAGGTATATTGCAAAACAGGAACAGGTTTATTACTACTCTTAGTGCAACTGCCGGATCACAATCTCTTCTCTCAGGGAAGAGCACATATATGCCTATACATTTAGCATAGGGCAACTTGGAGGACATTTAATTGTGAAAATGTATTCAATATACTTACTGTTGTTTCAAATCTAAGCATGAAATAAATGCACATATTAAAATGGAAAAGAGCACTTTTTTGCTTTTAAATATACCAATTTAGTACAGTAGTTCACATCTCTTACAAATAACATGGTTCAAAAAATTACTGCACAAACTCTGAGATTATGAGCCACATTTTCTAGCCCACTTAATTAAATAGCCCTGTGTATTTTTCTTCACATGGGCCATCTAACCCATTTCATGCAGGTGTTGCTGCTACTTCCTATTTTAACAATTTAATTTATATAATAATTCTATGGCTATCATTCAATAATTATTTTTTGAAGGTAATGATTTATGGTTAACAAATAAATGTAGATTATAGCAAAGCAAGCAGTTATCAAAAATATACTGTATCCTGTAGTATTTTGAAAATCATTGATTATACTAATATCATGCCATCAATTTATAAGTTGAATTAAGGTCATATTTAATAGGACAATATTATTGATCAGTCATTCATAATTTGGATACTAATCAGATTTGAAAACATATGTATTGCTTTTTACCTAGCAGCATTTTTCATCCCATAACAACAATAAAAATTGTATAATCCCAAAATATGCCAAATGAGTAATAGTATTAGTCTCACTCCGGTACTATAATAACTAGCTAAATGCATTAATGTAGAATACTGTGCAAAACATTTACTATATAAGTACAACTGGTACAAAAGAATGCATGTGTACTGTAAATAGAATATAAATCTTATCCAATATCTTACCTTGTTGAAAAAGTGTTCTGAAAACTTTAGAAGTTGAATGGTATACAGAATTTTAGTGTAAGTAATGACACAACATCACTCTCCAGAGCTCTGTTTTGATGACATGTGAGGACACAAGGTTGTGGTACTCAGGAAATAAGATTAATTGTGGATAAGATTTATTCAGAATGAAAAGATGTACAGTAGATTCTGCCCTTCAATATCCAAATCTTTGGATAATTATTTCAGACTGTCAGACAAATCATATAGCTTTTTCATTTATCATCTCAAGTTCACTTATGGCTTGTTGACCTTAGAACATAGAAGAAAATAGGAAACTAAGGGGCTTATTTATCACACTACAACACCAGAGTACTAGTTTGCCAATTTTTAGAGACTATGCAAATGTGTGTGTCACATCAGTTAAAATAATGGGAAACACAATTGATCTAAGATGATATTACTTATAGCAAACTTCCAATGCTCAAGTACTATCAAAGGAAGGGGGAAATGGCAATCTATGAATTATTTTAGTCTAGAATAATACTGAAAATATATGAGTCAATTTCTGGATAGGATTACTCAATGAAAAGCTTAAACTGACAGAGTTCCATCAGAGCTGTCCAGAACACTAAATCAGGGTTCCCAAAACGTTTTATATTTTGAGAGATTGTCATTTAACAAACATGTGAGCTTTTTCATTAGCATTATTTTCCTAATATGTCTTTCCACCTCTTTGATTGTTTGTGTCGCATGTCTCAAGGCTTCAGAAATGCAGCATGTTTTAGTTAAAAGAATGTGCTTGATGAATTTATGATTTTTGTGGGAATCTCTGTATTTGAGACCAGCTGTCACAACCAGCTGCATGAAAAGAAAACCTGCTTACTTGGACAGTGGGGAGGGGCAAGCTTTAAACCCTGGGTAGCTTTAAACCTTGGGTGGGAGGAGCCACTAACCTCCAAAACAGCTGAGACCAGCTGGACAAAGTAAACAAACACACAGATACCCAGCAAGCTCTCAGAAACCCCCCCTCCAAATTACCACAAAATATATATATGTATATAAGTGTCAAAAGGAGTGCTACTGGGCGCGGCTAATTGTATAAAATAAGAGACAAAGAAGTCCAGGGCAACATCCAATGTGACAAAAATATACAGTGAAATACCTATATTTCTCTTGAAAAAAGGGTAATTTAGTTAACCTTTTGGCCAAAGCATATAAGCCTGCAAGCCACTTTCAAGGCATGACCATAATATCGCAGGTCCTAACACTTTTCATGCAGCTGGTTGTGACAGGTTCAATGCCAGGACCATCCTTCCTCTAATTATAGAGGTAAATAAGGATTTTAATCAGTTAGTGTTCGGACCTGCGATATTATGGTCATGCCTTGAAAGTGGCTTGCAGGTTTATACGCTTTGACCAAAGGGTTAACTAAATTACCCTTTTTTCAAGAGATATACAGTATAGGTATTTCACTGTGTATCTTTGTTTCTAATCTCTGTAGGTGGCCCACACTATATGTTGCATAGTATCTATAAACAAAATGATTATACTATTTTATTTTGAAACCTGTGGCAGAGTATTCAAAATTCTGTGAAGATGTCTTCCCAGTGCATGTGTAGAATTAACTGTATTTACATGCATTGGATGGATCACTTTGCACCACATTAAATACGGGCTTCAAATCTAAAATAAAAACTCAGATGAAAAAAAGTACAGATGTATTAAGATGTTACTGTCAGCAGGGGTGCGGAAAAACAGGCTGAAATCTGCAGCCTGTGTGTGGCATGTGTGCTGCAGTTAATTTTGATGTTGGTAGGATTACAGCAGTGTAAATCATCTTCAGCCAGATAGTCTGTAATAGCCGTGTAGAGCAGTTCAGACAAAAGCAGTTCCTTTGTACAGTATGTCTCCCTGAGAAACTCTTACAGCAATCCAATGTTTTATTATTTAAAATCTTCTATACTGTATTGAAGCAGGGTGTATCCAGGGGTGAACCCCATTAATTTAAACTCTATTTACCTGCTGCTTCATGAGATGCTGCTAGCCACTCCGGCAGGGGTTTAAAGATCTTGCAGCACGTGGGCCCAGCTGATGAGGCTACCGCGCCCCCCCCTCACCCAATGGATGTCTGTATCTCCGGAAGCTGGGGTTCCACATAGATGACATTATTGGGATTCACCTCAAGAGACCCTCTGCTTAAATACAGAATAGAATAATAAAAGGTTAAAAAATAGCTAAACATACATTGCCCCCCTTCATAACCTTAGTGGCTAACCGCTATGTTAATGAAGGAGATAACCCCATCAACTACCCCATCAGGAGGCCTTACCATCCACCCGGAGAAATTACCTAATTCACCCATCCCCCTACACCCCCCCCCTCATCACACACAGTAATTGCCAATAGTCCTATTAGCCCAATATGACTAGAAGAGATGTTGCCCATTCAAACCTACAGAACTGTACATTTCAAGAAAATAAAATACAAATTCCAATACAATACACATTATAATAAAAACAAACAGTAGCCATTTAATGCACTGATTATCAATGCGATTACCCATGCCCTCAATAGGGGCACAGATACCCATATGAGCAATCAATGGACACCTTATAGTAAATAAATGTGTTACTTAGCATGCCAGGATGATGGGCATTCTCCACAGCCTCAGCAGCACCAACATCCAATAAAGGGATAATGCCCAAGCATTAAAATATCATCTAATAGTCATTTACTCCATAATTACCTTCGTGGGTCAAAAACACTACAGCAATTAAGGGGTAAACCCTACCTTCTAATCCCCTCCCAGAAGATCTAACAACTCACTCTGGGACAACTAGCAACTACCCCTTTCACCACTCCCTTTACCCGTATAATACACCCCCCACACACCACCACACCCAGCAATGGTCAATAGTCCTATTAGCCAAATATGGAAAATAGCGCTTTTGCCCATTCAAACATACAGAACTATACATTAAAATTACATGACAATAAAATAAAATACTAATAAGATTACAATACACATTACAATAAAAACAAACCCTAAACATTTCATCAATTGATTGTCACTATGGTTAGCTATATCTTCAACGGGGTCACAGATACCCACATTGGCAATCTATGGCACCCTATAATAAATAAATGTGTTACTTACCCTTTGCCGGTTTGAAGGTTTTCATCCTCCTCATCAGCTGCAGCACCTATCTCCTCAGCTTGACCCATGAAGCAATGCATCCTCAAATTGACCCACAAAGAAATGCATCTTCAACTTGACCAACGGAGCATCCTCAATTTGTGTTAAAATGAACACACAAAAAACATAAAATTCAATCCATATCCGATGGTAAAAAAAAAAGAAAAAATCTGGTAAAATGAATCCAATCTTTGTTTCTTTAAAGGGCTTCTGTTTTTCTGTTCTTTTCTTTTGGTCTTCTTGAAAGTTTTGATGAATCATCCTCTTCCTGTTAAATGAGACATGACAACTTATATTAGGCCTTTGATGTCACATTTGACAGACACATGGTACATCAACCAATTGGATGTCTGGCTGCTCAGATTAAGAATGAACTCAGATTTCAGGCAGTCTGAGCATTTTCAAAGAGGCATCTAGAGAGACAAGGTTTAACCTAATTCAGTACAGGTTTAAAAAGTTCTACTACTTCCTCCACTTCAAGGATGTTTAGAACGACAGTTTCCCTAGTTTCAGATACTGAACCAATGCAAGTGAATACCATTTGAGGACTAATAAATTCTGATTAAAGATGTCGACATTGCCCCAAAGACTTATGTTTGTATTATTGCAATTCTGGGCATTATCTAGCCAATTGCCCTAACAAACCTGGGAGATCCTTGTCCTCTCAAGGTCGACAAAGATTGAATACCATGAATGCCACTCACTTTGACCAACTACAGTCTCTGCCACCTCTAAACCACTCAAGAGGATAGTAACGTATCTATCAGACATGCCCACTTCCTTTTGACTATTTTCTTAAAGACGGTACTTGTCATATTTCTACCACTGCTATGATTGACTCAGGTAAAGGGGGAAAATTCATGGACCTCAAATTTGCCAAAGATAACATTGTTTTCTATAGACCATTATACTCCCATGTAAAGATGAATGTAGTCGATGGTTCTTTACTATGTGCTGTCCCTGTTACCTATGAAACTGTTAATATAATGCTCATCATGGAGCCTGGTAATCAAGAGAAGATTTCTTTCAACCTTATTCCTTCACCTCCATTTCCAGTTATTGTATTCTGGGTATTCATTGGCTTGTGGTGCATCACCCTCAAATTAATTGGAAAACAGAACTGTTACTTTTAACTCAGTACATTGTAAACTGTGTTTGCTGCCCTCTAGCAGCCCACCTGATAGTATAGCAATGTAAGGAATTTCTTGCAACCATTCAGTGCACTACCACCTGAGTATTAAGAATTTCAGGAAGTGTATGACAAAAAAAATGCAGTTAAGTTTCCTTCACACCGACTATATCACTATCCAATTGAATTGCTACCAGGTGCTACTATTCCATTATGAAAGATTTATTTCCTTACTGAACCTGAACTACAAATTCAGCAAGAAAACTTACAAGGTAACCTCTCTAAAGGCTTCATTCAACCCATGACTTCTACTGCTCTTTTTTTACTGAGAAAAAAGACTGGGATTTACACCCTTGCATTGAATTCTGATATCTGAACAACATCACAAATTAAAAGAGATTGTCACTACCTTTGATCCAAGAATTTCTGGAGAAGTTAAGATCTGAAAAAAAAGACAAACAAGCCCAAATGCCACATTTAATATGACAAATTATTTAGTTAAATACTATCTGTTTTATCTTCTCATAAGTAGACAATATAAGGTGCAAATAAGTGATAGAAAACATGTGCAGTGCTCAAATGGTGAAAAAAAGCACTCATAGACAGTCTGTTGTAATCAAATAGAATGCGGATGATGGTAACTGCAAGCTTGGATCCTCCTCAGAATAAACAATGAGATGGACATGGCGTAATACAGTTAATTAGAATAACAGAACAGGGAAATGTAGGGACTGCACTCACATGTTCCCAGTATATTCAGCGCATTGAGTGTGATAAAGGCATACTCTAACCTATCTGGAAAGACACAGATACCGCCGCAAGTCTGCCTCCAATGTTCCGCTCCACTCCTCCATATTGGGCACTTCCGCATTTGTGCTTGCACCACAGTACGGTATTCCAGTGGAGTCAGGATGGCTGGCCGGTCTGTACGGTATCCTCCAAATTGCAAAAACCCTACACATTTCACATTCATCAAAGAATCGGCTTCCTTGGGAGTTAGGACAGCATGACACCCAGATGTGGGTTTATAGCCATCCGGGTCAGGGTAGCGCCAATCAGAAAATGTCCCAAATCAATCCAAAATTGCTGAACAGTTTAGGTGTTTCGAAAAATGATGTGTGAACTAATAAAAGTTGAATTACAACATCCAACAAAATAAATAAAATTACAATACGAAATTAACATATTTACAAAAATATATATTCTACTACATTAATCTAAACAGAATACATATTTAAAACTTATATAATCACTTAATTAAATATGACCAAAATATCTAAAAAAAAGGAAGAGACAAGATGTTAATATCATAAAAAGATGAAATTCGCTATATTTAAGTTTTTATAACCACAAAATTACAATACAAATAAGCTGTATAAACAAAACTATTAATTAATTAAACTAATTAAGTAAATAATTAGATACAAATAATTAACTACAAATGTGATGTTTACTATGTATAGCGCTTGATCAAAGTGAAACAGTGCAGTGCACAGTGGTGATATAATATATATGATGAATAGCTGCCTAGATCCCTAATATGGAGACTATCCCCACATAGTCTCCAGGTGAACGGAAAGGATATACAAATTAAAGGTGAATGACCCTGGCGCTTACAGTGAACAACAAATGATAAATAGATAACAAATGGTGAACACTGTGAATGAATAAATAAATGAATAAATAAAGTCCTCAAAGGATATAACCAATCTGAGTCCTTGAGATGAAATGAGGAAAGTCTTTTCTTCCTGTTGAGAGTCTAGTCCCCACTGTAATGTAAATCTTCCCTTATTCCAAGCGATGTGGATAGAATCTGTGTGATGAACAGTCCGAGTCCAGTTTTCTCCAAACCTGCACGAACCCCACGTGACGTCCCTGGTTCAGCTGGATCTCAAAAAGGTATTTTTCCACAGTCAGTCTTTGAATCTCAGTATCATGGGATAAAGAGAGAAATGGATTGCGCAATAACGTTTAAAACTTTATTGTACACAACCTCACATGTGCACAAACATACTCACAATGTTCCTGTCAGTTAAAAGCAATGACTATGAAGTGCCGCAAAGGCTTGAGACCCCCACACGGCTTCTCACGGCTTCTCACAGTCCTTTGGATGTCCCGTGTACTCAGTACACTCCGTATGAGTCTCACGTGACTCCGTGACTGTGGCTTGTAGTGATGACGTCACTGTCTCTATTCCTGTGATGGACTGATCACCTGATCGGCACTTCAATTTTGGCTCCTCCCTACGCGTTTTGTGACGGGGATTCGTCACTTCCTCAGGGGATTTGGGGAGCTATAACAATCCCGATGTCTTAAATACCTATAGATTAACCCTTGAATGGCCTAAAAAAAACTGGATGCCTATCTTGGTGAATAAACTGGTGGCGCCATGATGACATCATCAGTGGGGTTATATACACAAAAGTTTTGAAGGGGTGTATAAAATATATAGTAGTATCAATATCAACCCATAAAATACATAAAATGATCTAATAAAATGAATAACATTTGGACATGACAAAAAATCAATAAATGGAATATCAGAATACCAACAAATTTCAAAGGAAAGATGCCAAATCAAAGTTAATGTTTAATCCCCTTGGGAGAGAGTTTTTAAGGTGTAAATCCAGAAGCTCTCTTTTTGAGAGATCACCTGTATTCTATCACCTCCTCTTACATTGACTTTGGGGCAATCAATTCCAATAGAGACAAAACAATCAGGTTTCATGTCATGATGTATTTTGAAATGATTGGATACACTGTGTGTCTCTAGACCCCTCTTGATATTATATACATGTTCTGCAAATCTTCTCTTGAGGGGCCTTCCTGTCCTGCCTACATATTGTAATTCGCATGGACATTCTAATAAATAGACACAAAAACTGGATTTACAATTGATAAATGTTTTAATGTCATAAACCTTGCCTGTGACATTGGATTTAAAATATTTATTTTCGCCCATAATTGCATCCAATACACTTTTTACATACTGCACCGACACACTTTATTCGAGCAAATACCCAGTATGTACCTGGCAGATACCTGGAATGCGCCGCTCCTCACCTCTGACAAGCCCCGTTGCGTTTGCCTTCCCAGCCTGGGTTCATGCCTGGCTGACGGGCGGCTGATCTGTTAAATGATAATGATTAGGATTTAATAGGCTGCAATGCTTCGCGTGTCTACCAGATGGCATAAATTCATGAATTGTAATGCAGTATATATATATATATACTGTGCAGTATTGCAGCCAGCGGGAATAAAATGCTTCAATCCCTGCCAGGAAAATAACCCAATATACTCGGGCAGAAAACAGTCACAAACCTCAATACACCTGGGTATACCCGAATTCGTGGGACTAGCCGAGCTCGAATAAAGTGTGTCGCCAGTGTATATAATATCCCTTAAGATCTCCAAGCCACATGCAAGGGCCTGATCCCATATTTTTACTCGGGCAACTAGGTGACAGTTGGAATTTAAGATTCTGCGCCCTCCTATTGTACATACCACTCTTTTACTTCATCCCCAAGATCCATAAAGATCTCCTTAGACCCCCGGGAAGACCCATCACCTCAGGGATTGGTTCATTGTCATCAAATTTGTCTCAATTTGTTGACTATTTACAGCAGAAGTATGTGGTGCACATACCATCCCACCTCAAAGAAACCTCACATATGTTACAAACTATCCAAGACCTCGTTTGGGATGAAGGTTTGGGTCACATGTGACGTAGTGTCACTCTACACGATAATTGACCAGTTTATTTTTTGGAATGGCCCTACGGCCTACAGTATATTATGTAAGCCGCACAATTAGGCAATTCAAAGTCAGAGTGTTGGAGCATGTTCGGAATATAAGAATAGGGCTAGAATCCTACAATGTGTCTATGCACTTTAAACTTTATCATCACTCAAACCTGAAAGGTTTATTGTCTAAAGACATAGACTTCCTTAATAAGAATTGAAGAGGTGGGAATAGAGAAAAAAAGTTATCCCCCAAAAAAACCCTAAGGATGTATAAGTTGAAAACATTAAAACCATTAGGGTTAAACATGGATTTTGATTTGGGCCCTTTTTGAATTAATATTTCCAATACAATTAGGTTTGTTACATTTTAGATACATTTTATTTACAGACTAAGAAAGAAAAGAATCCCTATAATGTGGCACAGAGGAAGACATCCTAATTAAAATATCTTTATTGAAAAACTTAAAATAAAGCTGTTTGGGAGACCACAAAAACAAGACAAAAGGCTAAATAAAATCAAACACCCCACTCACCATGTACATTTTCCTGAATTAGTAACCACTTTGTGTACTTCCTCCCTCTAGCTGCTTCAGGCTCTATGGTGTAATTAGCACCCCTTTGTCTGCCAAAGTAGTACTTCCTACAGAGACAGCACTCTGTGTGCAACACCATATCCAATACCTATTAGCTGCAAAGGTTCTGATACAAGGTATTATTTATGCTACACCATATTCACCCAGGATATCAGTTTATAGGCAGTATACACATTATCCCAGGGTTACAATACATCCAGTAACAGATATATATAACACTGTATTATTAGTACTCCTACCCCACCTCTTCGGTTCTTTTAATTGATTTAATTTAGCCTTTTGTCTTGTTTTTGTGGTCTCCCAAACAGCTTTATTTAAAATTATTCAATAAAGATTATATTTTAATTAGGGTGTCTTCCTCTGTGCCACATAATAGGGATTCTTTTCTTTCTTAGGGGGTCATGCACTAAGCTCCGTTAAGTTGTTTTAAGAGCGCAAAGTGTTCTTAGAACGTGATGTTGCGCTTAACACAATGCACTAAGCCACGCAAACAGGCACTTTGCGCTCTAAAACTGACTTTTTTCAGGAAATTTTTCTAAGTACAACTTTGCTCGTTCGTTACCCTGTTTGTGTTAAATTCTGCCCTTAAGCGGGATGCACTAAGCAATGCAATCTTAGCGTATGCGAAAGTTGCGTACAACAGAACACGTCAGCTCAAGGTAGACGCAAAAAAGCTGGACTTTGAAAAATTTCTTGCTTTACATTTTTGCATGCGCAACACCCATACAACAGGCCAGCGGGTGTCCCCGGCTGACCCCGCGGGGGTCCTCAAGGGAGGCCAGGGGTCGCGCGGGTGTCCCCGGCTGACCTCACGGCCACCCGGGGTCTTCGCAGGAGTCCCGGGGTACCCGCGGGCCTGCAGTACCAATGTTGTGCTTACAAAAATACTAAACATTATTTCTAACTTATTGACTTCACTAAATCCAAGATGGCCGTCATCACATGGTATTTCAGCCAATCAGAGTGTGGAATTGGTTCCCACGATCTGATTGGCTGAAATACCATGTGACGCCGGCTTCGTCACGTCATCTTAAAGGCAAATGAAGCACAGCCATTCTGATTGGCTGGCATCATTCCCTTTAATTGACGTCATGTTTAAAAAAATAAATAAAGTCGGATCATGGAACAGGTGGCTGTTAACCATTTTGAGGCTAAATGTGACGTCACAAGCCCTATTTGACGCCTCATTTGAGCCCAATAAGACGACGAGACAACAACGGTTGGGATTTACCATGGGGTTTTTTGGATTGACAGATGAAGATAGAAGAAGGTGATTAAAGAAAGAAAAAAGAAGATTTGGGTACCTGATCCGGATCTTCATGGCGGATGGCATCAGATGCTGTTGGAGGCCTTTAAGGTATGTGAGCTTCCTGTTACCCCAGGAGTCGGAGGACCACCGCTTCTAATGGTAAGTAATATATTGAGTGTTTGTAAATGTCTCTTTTTAAAGGTTTCTTCATTTTTTTTGTGATTTTTTTATTTTTTGGGGGCGGCACATTGACTGATAATATATTAATCTGTACCACTTAAGGGTACAGATGAATACATTATTATGACAATATTTGTGGGGCATTTGTGGCTTGGTATTGCTGTTGGTTTTTTTAATTTCAATTTCTTATGTGGATGCGATTGTGTTTTTTTTCCTGCTTAATGGTAATAAAATATTTGCGATTGATGTTCGTTTGTAGTTAATGTTGTATTATGTTAGCTAATGCGTTTTATGGTTATTTCAGATATTGTTTGAATTTATTTCTTTGTCTTTTAATGTTTACATTCATTAATGTTGTAGTAATTCATTGGTTTGATTGGTTAGTGTTACTATTCATTTTGAGTTGGTTTAGGAATTAATTGGTTTCATTGGTTACTGGTTTAATTAAATCATTGTTGATGTTGTTACTGCTTGTATTCATTGGATTAGCTTGCTACTGTTTTTATTTACTTTATTTAGGTATGCTAATGCAATGTTTAATAATGGGCAAATAATCTATTATCCATATCTGGATAATAGTAATTTTACACATTATTGTACTGTATGTGTTAGGGCGAAGGGGGGGGTCGTGTATTGATGTTTGTTAATTCTTTTTTTAATATACATGTGTTTCATAGTGTAGATGTGCAGGGGGTCTCCGGAGCTGAACAGCATTGGTTTCAGGTCCGAGGACCCCCTACTTCAAGAGATTCAGGCCCTGTTATGGTGTGCCGGTATCCCCTGCACTTTCAAGCGTCAGGTGACCTGGACATTTAAATTCTGCAGGGGATACCGGCAACCCATAACGGGCCTGTATCTCCTGAAGTAGGGGTTTCTCGGACCTGAACCAATGCTGTTCAGCCATTTTTTAGGATTGTTTTGTTACTTAACCTTTAACTTTTAGGAACTTTTTCCTATCTATTCCACTAACTGTCTGAATAGCACCATCTAACAGTTTTTGATCATACTTTTACTCCAAAAACATTTGTTTAAGGAGTAAAGACTGTTCCTGACATATGCTATTTGATGTTCAATTCCTCTTTATCCTTTGTAGCTGCCCATAGGGAATATTGGCCAACCAATCCCTGTAGTGACAGCTAGTTTGATGTATATATGTGTTACAATCTACATGATTTAAATGTGTTTTGCATTTTACTTTCCTATTTTCAACATAAAGATGCAAATCTAGAAACTGAATATCAGACTGATTTATGTTGTATGTGAATTTTAGGTTCAAGTTATTACAGTTCAGATTCTTTATAAAACTGATAACTTCTTCTTCCGTCCCTTTCCATACAACAATAACATCATCTATGTATCTATGCCAGAGGACCCGGCCTGCGCCAAGAGCGCATTTCACCCAGATTTTGTCTTCTTTTTTATAGATGCCCAGAAGTATCTCAGAAAATTCTCTTTAAAAAGATATTTCTTAAAAGAAAACTCTAAAAACACAAACTACTGTATGTCGCTAAAAGAGATGTGGAAATGGAGGGTTGGTCAGCGCACGGGATTTAGCTCAGGAAATGAGATGAAACAATGGGAAACACGGAATTAGTGTTTTGAGTAGGTAAACAGAACAATGAAAAGTTAAAAAAAAAAAAAATTTTAAAACTTTTATGGAATAAAAGAATAAAAAATTAAAATTGTGTGGTTCTTTACCAGTTTGTGTGCAATACGATAATGCTGTTGGAGATATATACTGAGATCAATTGTGTATATACAAGACTGGAACTGTGAAGCATATAATTCAACTTGGGGATAAGTAAAATAAATATGTATGATATGGGTGGCTAGTGGGCCTCTATGTGCTTGGATAGCCTGCTGTTGATCAGGGGTTAATGTTGTATTATAATTGACTCGCAAAGTCTAATGTGCAGTCCCTCCCTCAGGGAGTACTGCCAAAAAGATAGGCCACAGGGGGGGGGGCACTCCTACTTCCTCCCAGAGTTCTTTGCCTGTTTGTGATAGGAATTCAAACCCTATAAAGAGGCAGGTTGCCCCAACCCCAGGGTTGTGAGTATTCGCTGTTCGTAGTTGGTGGTTCATGACTCTAATCCAGCAAGGGAGAATTGCTAGCCAGTGTTATTCTTGGATACATCACCCTGTTATTTTACCGTAAGTGTTATTTTCAAGTGTTATTTGTGTTACAGTGTTGTGTTTGCCTGAAAGGGAATACATCTTCAGTTTATTTTATCATTTTGTCCTGTTCAATCAGTGCCCAGTATATTCGGCGTGAATTAGGTCTGGTCTACTGTGACATGGCCTAATACATTTACCTTTCAAATTTACTTAAAGAGGTCTGTGTTTGTCTTCTTTTTGTTTGTACACATAGATGATGTTATTTTTGTATGGAATAGGTTGAAAGAAGGTGTTATCAGTTGTATAAACAATCTGAACTCTAATAACTTGAACCTTAAATTCACATACAACTTAATTCAGTCTGATATACAGTTCCTTGAATTGCATCTTTATATTGAAAATTGGAAAATAAAATGCGAAACCCATTTAAATCATGTAGATTGTAACAAATATATACATCAAACTAGCTGTCACCATAAGGATTGGTTGGACAATATTACCTATGGGTAGCTACGAATGATAAAGAAGAATTGTAGATTAAATAGCATTTGTCAGGAACAGTCTTTGCTCCTTAAACAAAGGTTTTTGGAGAAAATAATATGATAAAAAACTGTTAGATGGTGCTATTCAGAGATTTAGTGGAATTGATAGAGAGGAGTTCCGAAAAGTAAAGGATAAGGAACAAAACACTCCTAAATACAAACTGGGCAACTGGATTCTGTTTATTACCCAATACAATACGGAATAGGTTCCTTACCCCAAGATCAAAAGTAGCCTTTATCGTTTCCTTACTCACAGGCAATGCCTTGGCTTGAGCCTCCCCTTATCTGGGAACAGAGGAGGTACCTCACCCAGGATATCGGGCAATTCACCAAAGAATTGCGACGTGTCTTCAACACCTCGGGCCACAAAATAACTGCCGCATCTTCCCTTTTTCATATACTGTTGCGGCTGCCTTTATTCTACAGCTTACCCGGATAAATGCGGAGCTTTTCTCCATTTCATCAGATAAGCGCTAATGGCGCTTATCATTGAACGCGCCCGCAGCGCGGGAAACCTGCCGGAAAAAAGCCGCGCGCCTCCCTGGTTTTAAAATTCCCGCGGTGGTGGCCACAGGAGGATAAAGGCGGCCGCCACTGTATCTCAAGGAAACCTCCCAGTTACCAGATATGCATTGGAATTCCGGAACATCAATTCTGAGACAAGTTGGAACAGTGAGGCTCTTTCATCAGCTTTTTGTCAGGGACTCTCGGAGCCTTTGAAGGATGAACTTGTGGCTCGGAAGCGCCTGGCATATTTGGAAGAGCTTATTGCCGTCTGCATTCGGGTGGACCAATGTCTGCAGGAGAGAAGATCCGAACGATCACGCCATCATCAGGTATTCCCCAGGTCATCTCTTTTCCACACATCTCTCCCTGAACCTTCCACTGCCACTTCCAGAGCTTATGCAATTGGGTGATAACAAATTGTCTCTATCCGAGAAGCAACGTCGCCACTCGTCTGATCTCTGCCTGTACTACGGTAATCATGGTCATTTGGCCCTTATTTGTCAACTCAAGTCGGGAAATGCCAGAGGAGCCTCATTGGGAGTACTCTCTAATTACTCTATTACAAAGGAACCCCTGCCGAGCAGAATACTGATCCCTGTTTCTCTTCAGGCCTTGGGTCTTCAGGTCTCGGCATTAGCCTTCATTGATTCCGGGTCTGGAGGCAACTTCATTGATTAGGAGTTTGTTAGGAGAAACAACATCCCACTAGAAACAAAGAAAACCACTGTTGGACTAGAGGCTATTGACGGTCATCCACTGCAACCGGCCTTCATCTTCTTACAGACTATCAAACTCTCTCTCCTGATCGAGCAGGCCCACAAGGAGGAAATTTCCCTTGATGTCATTCACTCCCCTACTGTTGAGATTATTCTGGGCCTTCCCTGGCTTCAACGCCACAACCCTCACATTGATTGGGTTAATCAGAAGCCTATCTCATGGAACAATCAGTGCTCCACAACTTGCGTGGTTCCTCTTCAACAGACCTGCAGTTTAAAGGCTCCTGGAAAGGAGCAGAGTACATTACCGGACACCTTCTGACTTTCGGGATGTCTTTGATAAAGCCAGATTGGAGGTGCTACCTCCCCATCGTTCTTTCGATTGTCCTATTGACCTGTTGCCTGGCTCCGTTCTTCCCAGCGGAAGGTCCTACCAACTGTCTCTCCCTGAAACCAAGGCCAAGTTTGACTACATAAAGGAGAACCTTAAGAAGGGGTTTATAAGGAAATCTTCTTCGCCAGCCAGAGCAGGTTTTTTCTTTGTCAAAAAGAAGAACGGTACCCTTTGTCCTTGCATCAATTACCGAGAGTTGAACAAATCACTATCAAAAACTGATACCCATTACCACTCACATCCAAACTTTTCGCCGCTTCAAGGATCTATCATCTTTAGCAAATTGGACCTATGCAGCACTTATAATCTAGTAAGGATTTGTCAGGGTGACGAGTGGAAAATGGGCTTCAATACGAGAGACGGCCACTATGAATACCTAGTCATGCCGTTCGGCCTGTGCAATGCCGCTGCCATCTTCCAGGAACTAAATATTCAGTGATCTTCTCACTAATATTCTCATTGTACAGTATACCTCTGTGACATCTTGATCTTCTCTAAATCCCTTCAGGAACACACAAAACAGGTACTCTTATGTCTCCGCGAGAACCACCTCTATGCCAAGTTGGAGAAATGCCATTTTCACCAAACCTCTACAGCATTTTTAGGATACATAATTTCCGACTCAGGGTTCTCATTGGACACCTCCAAACTGCAAGCTGTCGTAAATTGGCCACTCCCCACTTCTCTCAAGGCTATTCAAAGATTTCTGGGATTTGCCAATTATTATCGCAGGTTCATTCAGAACTTTTCATCCATTGTTGCTCCCATCCCTGTCCTAACCAAGAAAGGAGCAGATGCTGCGTCTTGGCCACATGCTGTGATTCAGACCTTCTACTTCTTGAAAAAGACCTTCATCTCAGCACCGGTCCTGATCCATCCTAACACCAAACTCCCATTCACGTTAGACTTGGGTGCATACGACATCGGAGCCAGAGCCATTTTGTCACAGAGAGGGCCACCTCAAGCCAATCTTCACCCATGTGCCTTTTTTAAAAAAACTATTTCTCCAGCACAGCAAAATTACGATGTTGGTAACAGAATTGTTGGCCATTAATCTCGCAATAGAAGAGTGGAGGCATCTGTTGGCGGGCACGGAGAATCCCATCATTATTTTAACGGATCACAAAATCTCATGTACTTGGAAAAGGCTCATCGTCTGGGAGACCGTCAGGTCCTCTGGTCTCTTTTTTTCACGCTTTAATTAAATTATTTCCTTTGTACCCGGCTCCAAGAATTTGAAAGCTGATGCTCTCTCCCGTCAGTTCTTAGTCGAGAACAAAACCAAGGCCAAATCTGAGACCATTCTTCCATCTACATTTATCTTATCTGCTAACTCATTTGACGTATTGGATAAAATTCTACTGGATCAGACTAACATCCCGGAGGGTCTAGAGGTTCCTGACAGTTGTCTCTTCACTGCACCATCTTTCCGCAGGAAAATTCTGGAGTGGGGTCACACTTCCAAAACCGCCGGGCTTCCAGGTACCAAAGAAATTCAGATCTTATTGAACTGACTTTCTGGTGGCCTAATATGCAGGGAGACATCAAGGAATTTGTCAAGGCATGCACCACATGCACCCGGAACAAGGTTCCCTGCAGTAAACCTCAAGGACTTACTTTCTCTTCCCATCCCTGATCGCCCCGGAGCCATTTGTCGATGGACTTTATTGTGGAATTTCCTATATCCAGGGGTATGAATACCATCCTCGTTGTCATTGACCGCTTCTCTAAGCAGGCACATTTCATCCCACTCAAGAGCTTACCCGCCTCCTCCACTTTGGCGGACATTTTATTAAAGCAATTTTTCGTCTTCACGGAATTCCACTGACCATCGTCTCCGACAGGGGCTCCCAGTTCGTCTCCAAATTCTGGCTTGTGTTCTCCAAACAGTTAGGTATCTCCTTGCACTTCTCCTCCGGGTACCACTCCCAAACCAATGGTCAGATGGAGAGGACCAACCAGACCTAGGAGCAGTACCTGCGCTGCTTCATCACCGACACCCAAGATGACTGGACAGATCTCCTTCCCTGGGCAGAATTCGATCACAACTTCTTATGGAACGAATCAACACAAGATTCTAAAGAATCGACACGAGATTCTCCCTTCTTCATTAACTACAGATTTCACCCAGCACAACTGCCTGTCACCTTCTCATCCTCCAATTACTTGCAGCAGACGATTGGATTCAAGCCTTGCAAACTTCCTGAACTAGGATCCAGGAGAATCTCAGGAATGCCACTTCTAAACAAAAAAAATCAAGCAGACCGCCACTGTCACGAGACCCCAAAATTTAAACCAGGAGACAAGGTATGGCTGTCCTCTAGGAACATATGCTTAACAGTCCCTACACTCAAGCTGGCACCAAGATACTTGGGTCCTTACCCAATTTTGGAAAAAATGAACCCAGTGGCATATTGCCTACAACTTCCATCCTCTATAAGGATTCAATCCGTTTTCCACGTCTCTGTTAAAACCCACCTTCCAGAGTTCTCATTTACCGCATTCTTCTTCTGCACCACCGCCTCCTCAAAACGTACAGGGTTACAAGAGTATGAGATACAAACCATCGTAGACTCAAGAATCTCTATGTAGATCGTCTAATACTTGGTCCATTGGAGAGGATATGACCCAGAGGAACGATACTGGCTTCCTCATCATCAAACTCATGCCCCCGATTTCATTAAATGATTCCATCAGAAGTATCCACGCAAACCATACTTGAATCGCCTGGAGGTCGCTTCTGAAGGGGGTGGGGTTACTGTGAGGATCTCGGGACGGCGCTGCTCCACACGCACCCCCACACTAACCTTGCACACGCGTGACCCTCTCCCGACGGGACTTCTCCCACGAGCTGTGCGCACCCATAACTTCACCCGACTCTGTGGGTTTTATCTCCGCCCCCGATCATGTTGCACATCAGCGTGCAGCGCACGCAACGCATGCGCGATGCACCCAAGCTCTTTGCCCTAAACGGTTGCACCTGGCATTGGAGCCAGCCTATCACGGGCCACCACAGAGGTTGCGCCTCTGTCCCACCCTCCATGGGGATTGGTTGTTCTTGCCTACTTATGCTAGTTCTAGTGACTCTGTGTTAACCCTTCCTACCTTGCCTTGCTCCATGTTCCATTGCCTTGCCTTCCAGATTGATCTCCTGTGTACCGACCCGGCTTGCCTTCGGACCATCCCACCCCTCTGGAATACTGAACCCAGCTACCTTTGACCCTCCTCTCTTCTCCAACCCTGACCATGGCTTTGTACTTTGACCATCCTACCTTCTCCAGACCCGACCTTGACTTAGTACCTTCTACATTCCTCACCTCTCCTACTCTGACCTCGGCAAGTAAAAAGGCAACCATGACCTACCTCTCCACCCCAGACCCGGCTACCTCAACTATCCTGCACTCCAGACATGCCCCGTGCCTGTGACTGGTATCTGTATCTATTCCCATCTCAGTCCGGGGTCTCGTCTAGTTGGTGTTGAGCACAGTGTTACACCCGGGTGGCTGTATAACCACATCTGAGAGTCAGGCTGTCATAACCCCTTAGGAAGCCGATTTTTGACGAAGGCGAAGGGTTTTTGCAACTCAGAGGATACCATACAGACCGGCCAGCCATCCTGACTCCACAGGGACACTGAACTGTGGTGCACGGTCAGATGCGAAAGTGCCCAACACGAAGAGTGGAGCGGAACATCTGAGGAAGACCTCTGGCAGTTTCTCTGTTTTTCCATAGAGACTAGATTGTGCCCTTATCCCACTCAATGCACTGAATAGACTGGGAACATGTGTGTGCAATCCCTGCATTTCCCTGTTCTGTTATTGTAATAAACTGTATTACGCTATGTTTATCTCATTGTTTATTCTGAGGAGGTTTCAAGCTTGCAGTTACAATCATCTACATTCTATTTGTTTGCATACAACAAAAGACTTGGGAGCCCAATGCTACATCCACTTGACAAAACATATATGGTAATAGGTATAAGGTGTAAAAACTTAAATAATAATATTTTTCTTGGATTTTTAGTTAAACTCTTTGTCCAAAGTGTCATAAGCCACATCAAGGTATAACCAAATTTTGCAGGTCCTAACACTAAACTTTGAACCTTTCCTTTTACCTCTGTAGAATAGGGGTAGGTGTGGTGCTCAATAATCAGATATTGTTCCGTCTGAAAAGCATATGTAGCATAAGTGTCCAGATAATAATGGAATGTCCACAAGATAATAGCTAAAGAGAACTGAGAGGGATATGTGCCTAGGGGTGTCTACGTGACAAAAACACAAATTGACCCATTAATAAATACCCAACCAGTATGAATGCATAAAACAATATCCAGTGTATACAGGAAACATAACAGGGCACTGCAGCCCTTTATCTGTATACTCCCAGGGACAATCCAGATGTCTGCGGCATGCAGTCCATCCAATTAGGAAATCCAAGAAACAGCAAGTGAAGCTAGAGCACTGCCAGTGGGATCCAACTTCCAACTTTGAAAGAAGGAAAAATATCCAGGCAACTCCAAAGTAGCAATTACAGATCAAATTTTATTGCAGGCTTGTAAACAATATATGGACTACATGAATGCACCTACGCGTTTCATGCAACAGCACCTTATCAAGGTGTACAAGATCACACATTGTTTGCCTCTTTATACACACCTTAGCGGTCCGTCGCGCTACCGGGGATGACATAATCAGTGCGCACCTACTATGTAGCCGCGCCGACGCAACGTACATGCCCATAGGCCCAAATAAACTTTTTTTAACAATAAACAGACAAACAAATGACAAATTAAAAACTGGACTCTTATTGCATATTGGGCAAACCCCTGAGATGGTAAAAAGTAAATAGAAAGCACACATTGCCTAAATGTAGTAGCATGGCAGAAACAATCCTAATTAATACTACTGTGCAACTTGAGATGATATTGGATAGTATATCACCTATCCCATCACGCATATAGTATGCATATACATTGTATAGTTGCCAAGATATGCAAAATCAGGGAGTAACTTAAGACCTTGTAGTTCAAAGAGGACATGTCTCAAAATCTGTGGAGACATACATGAAATAGATAACGAGTGAGAACTAAAGAACATTCATGTTATAAGAGTAAATATATTACTGCTATTAATACTATTAATCCATAAATGGATCCTTCCACACACAGAGACAAAGAACAGTATAGATATATACAGACCCAATTAGAAAGCAATTGTAATGTATATAAAAGCTATAAGTATTGGCCTAATATGGCAAAACGTTGCATATCATAAACAAAGATTGGGAAGGCACCTGTAATCGTAAATAATACTTGCACATAATAATAATAATCAGATAAATAATAAGATAATTATTAAAGTGATTACCCATAAATTAAAAACATGTAAAGGTAAAAATAACTAGAAATAAATACATAAATTCGAAATAAATTGTACCTGTCATTCAAGGAAAAAATATATTTAGTTAGAATACAGATAATGACTCAGATCCCTATCAATGTTTATGCCAAGCGGTGCTCTGGTTAGTAGGGGGAAAATCTAGTAAGCCAAGCGTTTGTCTAGCAATCAGTGCCTCATGCAGTAAGCGCCGAAAAAGTGCAATCACCAAGTGTTCCCTATCGGCATGATTTTGGCGATTTGCCCTCACAGTATTCAGTAAGGGCCGAATCCATGCCGATCCCTGCCGAATCTCTGCGAAAGCAAAACGCAGATGAGCCGGTGATAAAAGAGCCTGGCTCCCGATAGCCTGGCGATAGGCCGTTTCTGCCGATATGTGTTTGCAGCAGAGAGAGACCCGCCGCTCTCTCTGCGCAAACATGGGAAAAATAAAAACATATCAAAACAACTTTTACTCATAGTGTACATGTGCAGGGGGTCTCCGGAGTTGAACCGCATTGGTTTCAGGTCCGGGGACCCCCTGCTTCCCGAGATACAGACCCCTTTATGAGGTGCCGGTATCCCTCTGCATTTAAAGGTCCTGATCACGTGAGCGCGGAATGTAAACAAAGCAGAGGGATACCGGCACCCCCTAAAGTGGCCTGTATCTCGGGAAGCAGGGGGTCCCCGGACCTAAAACCAAAGCGGTTCAGCTCCGGAGACCCTCTGCACATCTACACTATGAACACACATATAAATAAACACTCATTCCTTACCTTTGCGGCTATGTGCTATGGTAATGAAGCAGCATGAATATATTTTTATTAATATTGTACAGTGAGCAGGGGGTCCCCTGAGCTGAACCGCATTGCTTTGTGGACCAGGGACCCCCTGCTTCCCAAGTTACAGGCCCCGGTATGTGTCATCGGGTGGCAGTGTCGCCGCCATCTTTATAGCATCCCATACGCGCCGTGCCCACTATAAATATGGCGGCGACACTGTAATCCAATCCCCCCAAACCGCGGCCTGTAAAACAGGAAGAAGGGGGTCTCTGAGCCAGAAATCAATGCTTTTCAGCTTTTCAGCTCAAGAGACCCCCTGCTTCTGCACAATATTAATAAAATACATAAATGCTGCTTCATTACCATAGCGGATAGCCGCTAAGGCAATGAAGGGGTTAAAGCAGAATAGCATGTTTATTGGGGACATTTGCCCATAATAAACATTGCAATAAACAACATACACCCCCTGTGTATTTAAAATACATAAACACCAATAAATACATTAAACACATATTGCACTCACCCATTTCCGGCTGTACAATGAAAGCCATCCTCATCTTCATCCTGGCCATGCCCCCTCTGCTGCTGCAAAACAGTCACAAGAATGAAAACATCCAATGTAATGTCCCCTAACCCCTTAATCACCATAGCGGTTATTAACTGCTACAGTCATTAAGGGGTTTACCCCCCCTCACCCACCACTCGGGAGGCCTACATACCCTCCCACACTAACCTCCCCCACCCCGTGAGGCCTAACCACCCTCACACACTACCCAGCCAGGAGGCATACCCACATACCCTTGGGCCAATACCCCAATGTGCATATAATATATGTGTATTATATGGGGGTATAAGGGTTGTTGGGGTAATATATATACATACATACATACATACATACATACAGGGTAACCAGGGAAATCCAGGTAACAAAGAGACATCACACCGCAATAATGAAGTAAATAACGTGTATAAACACTGCACTGAGGAAGGTCCCACTCTGAGGACCGAAACGTTGGCTGCACTGTGTTGTTAATACACTTTATTTACTTCTTTCTTGTGGTGTGCTGTCTCTTTGTTACCTGGATTTCCTTGGTTACCATGTACATGTTTTCAATATGGGGCAAGCATCTGCCTTCATTTGAGAAACCGTGAGAGCAAACTATTATATATATCATATATATATCAGCCCTTTGAGAAAGTTACCGGTCAGGTGACGAAACGCGTTAGGGTACTGAGAGCGCGATTACGTCATCACGACGACGCCGCGCACGCGCAGCAGCCTACACCAAGCGCGGGAATCCGATCGGCGGCCATTGGAAGTGTGAGCTGGAATTTTGGACTCTATACAGACAGCGAACGGAGCCTTTAACATCTGGTCCCTGGTGATCGTGTCTGGCAGCCCTGAAGGAGTCCACGGAGACGTGTTGCAGTATCCAGAACCGGATGGTGGTGATATAATCACAAATTGCCTTTTAACCATTTGCATCTTGTGAGTGCGATTCCTACCCCCCCCATTTCCCATCCCCTTCCTTGTTTTAATAAATTTTATGCAGTATTATGCTATGGGGCGTGCGCTCTCTCTCTCTTTTTTTGTCTATATATATATATATATATATATATATATATATATATAGGAAAAAAGGAGGAGAGAGCGCACGCCCATAGCGTAAAATTGTATTTTAATGAGGGGAGGGGGAAAGGGGGGGCCAGTATTTGGCGAGAAGGAAAGGCCCTTTTCTAACAGTGACTTGTCTGAATCCGTCAATATGATAGTTGAGAGATTGAATATATTACCACTATCTATATCTGTGGCTACTCTTCCTCTGTTTTCCTTCTTCCTCTGGACGACTCTGCCTGCCCTAACTCCTCTGCTCCTCTTTTTCCCTGTCCAGATGGTCTGTTCGGGGCCTCTCGGTCCCAAAGGGGATAGTGTCTGTCTGGGTCTCTCCCTTTCAGCCTCCCCTCCTGTCTCGGAGTCCTGTCCAAAAAATGAGCTGACCTATGGGTATTAGTAGGTTCCTTGGGCCTTGCCCCTCCACCAGTATCAGCTGACACCCCTTCCGTCCCACGCACCTCAGGTCCACCAGATCTCTCCCCAGCATCCCCAGGGAGAGGCTCGACCTCAAGGACCGAGTAACCTCCACCAGTGTGGAACTGTGGGGGACCCCTAGAGGGACCCTGTGTGCCCTGCTGTGTCGTGTGACTGGAGGGGGCGCAGCTGGATGGCTCCCTGGATCGATGGGCACCACCTCTACCAGACCTGGAACCTGACCTGTACCTACCTCCCTTCCTATAATTGAAATTCTGAGTCCGTTTCCAGACCCTTACTTTATCCGTGGCATAGTCCTCCTTATCACGATTTAGTTTGGTGTCTTTCCTGTCAATAATCTCTTTTTCAAAGGTGATGACTCTCCTACTAGTTTTCTCATCATATTCTTTAAACTCTTCGGTGTCACAATGTGGTCTCAATACCACCTGGATATTCTCTATCTCCAATTCCAACTCTCTAACTTTGGAATCTCTGAAATCAATTAAAAGTTTCATTAATGAAAATGAACACCTGTCTCATTCCATTCCCTGGTAAAATCTATGTTTGTTTCAAATGTAGGGGATTTCGTCACCCTTAAACCTCTGGGGATGATCTTACGATCTACATAATCTTGTAGGGAACAAGCGTCCCACCAATGCCTCATCTCTTCTTTCATAAGTGTTTCTAATTTAAAGAAATTCCCTTTTAAATCTATTTTATCCTCACTATCCATATTAGTCTCTATATTAGGTGATGGAATTAAACCACTCCTTCTGGATTGCCTCTCTTTCGCTGATTGCATCATATTTGCAAACAATATATACAACACTTAAAATTGAGGCTGCTGCTTGTGGGTTGAATATAGGACAAACAAAAAAGAAAAAAGCAGCGCCTCTATTAAGCCAAAACCATAAAGTGCATGAACTATATAAAATAATTAATAATTAATAAATTATAATAGTATATATTAAATAAACAATATAAACTATATAGTATAAAATATATATATATAATCAATTCAATCAAACTATAAACCATGAACTAATTAAATAAATATATGAATATAAATATGCAACATAAAATATCAAAAACAGAGAAAAAAAGAGTATAAAAACCAGTCCTCAAAAATAAGTCCAGTATTGATGTGGGTTCCGGTATGGAGGGTCTCCGGCAGCTCTCAGTGTGGTCAAACCAAGTCCACAGTGAATCTAGGGGGAAAAAAGGAGGAGAGAGCGCACGCCCATAGCGTAAAATTGTATTTTAATGAGGGGAGGGGGAAAGGGGGGGTAAAAAATGCACTCACAAGGGTACAATAAAATCAAGCATTTGTGATATAATCACCACCATCCGGTACGTATCTGCAACGTCTTGGGGCAGTCCCAGTCTTGCAGTCTCAGGATCGTACTCCTAAACAGATGTCCAGAGCAGATGGTATTCGCTCCTGCAGTATAAGAGTCCTGTAAGATGGCTCCGTATTATAGGAGTTTCTGCAGCAGTGCGCATGGATCAGTCCGTTCCAGCGCTCGTTGATGACGTCAGTGTCAATGCGTCTGACGTGATGACGCTCCCTGACGCGTTTCGTCACTCTCGGGTAACTTTCTCAAAGGGTAGTGTGGAGATGGGGGAGGTCCGGTATTATATAGAGAGTCCAATCATCTCAATTACTTTGATCGTCCACCCATTCTCAGCTGAAAGTGCTAAGTGCTCCTACATATATACAAATGCCTTAATTCAAGTTTTAAAAATAAAAAATATCTAAAAGTACTTAAAGAAGCTTGTTGGAATGGAGATAAACAGTACATATTTTGTCACATGAGATATATAGCTCGCCATAAAAGAATCCCAAGGGGAACTACCTTCCAAATAATAAAACATCAAAGTCACATTAGATAGATTCATCACAAAAACAATGTTGAATATAATTTTAAGACTAACAAATAGATGGAGGTATATGGATCAAACAATGAACCACATGAAGCTCCCCCCTAAATTCATTCTGGCCCATATTACATAAAACATCACAGGGGTCATGACAAATAGATGACACAAAAATCATATATCATATAACATATAAACACTATACGTGATAATTATTTATCCCCTTAAATGACAAATATCCCAATGACCTATGTAAACCAGGAGATATTAGGAAATACATAACAAACATATTCAATACCTATGCCACGGACAAAGTCAGCTGTCAGGAATAGTAGGATAAATGGATAAAACAGTATATAAAAAAGTATATTAAAAAAATATATATAAAAATATTTTTATATATATAAAAAATATATATATAACTATATAACTATATAAAAGTGTTTCTCAAAACCTGTTAGTGCATTTCAATAACCTCGTGATTTTATTAAGTGCTCAGTGAAAGTAAATAATTGAACTGCTATTTAAATGTGTATCTAATACTAGGATTAATTCCATGTGTTTGAAAGAAGTGCCTAGAATGTGTAAAAGTATATGTAGGAAGAATAATATAATATTATCATTAAGGTGTATATGTGTGTTAATCTAACTAACCATAGAACCCATGAATTATATCCAATATTTGTGAAAAAATCAATAAAAATTATCAATAAAAATTATATAATGTCTAATAAAAATTGTTTGAAACAATAAGTTTATTAAAAACATATATATTGAAATATATATATATATATATATATATATATATATATATATATATATATATATATATATATATATATATATATATATATATATATATATATATATTGATATTGTGTGTACATTCTTGGAAGGATGGTGATGACCCCTACTCAGAGGCAGGAGGAGGGACCGGGGCACAGATAGGGATGGGAAGGGAGGGGGAGGATTGGGTAATGGAAATGGTGGGAAGGGGGGGAAGGTGGGGGGGAAGGGAAAAGGGAGGGGGAGGGGGGAAAAGGGGAGGGGGAGAGGGAAGGACTGTGTGGGATCTATGTACCCCAAGGAGAGAACCAGACAGATGATGGCAGAGGGCAGAGGAAATCTAGCAGGAGGAAACGTCCAAGGAACCATTACGTGAAAGTACTCACATCGAGATATTCATTGAGTCCACCCGGGCTGAGAGTGCCCAATTGGTGGATCCAGAAAGTCTCCCGCCTACACAGGGTTTTGAACCGGTCACCACCAAGGACACTTGGAGAGATGTACTCAATTCCCATTATTTTCATAGTTTTAGGATCTTGTTGATGGAAATTTTTGAAATGTCTAGATAAACTATGATTATTAAGACCCTTAATGACATTTCTCCTATGTTCTAGGAACCGCGTTCCAAGTGTCCTGGTGGTGCGTCCCACATATTTTAAATTGCATCCACATTGGATCAGATATATTACATATGTGCTGAGGCAGTTAATTGAACTTTTAATAGCATGAGTGGTACCTCTGGTGGAGGAACAGACCAGGGCCTGACTCAGGAGATGCCTACAGGTGATGCAACGACTACGACCACATGGGTAGTTCCCTAATGGACCCTTTTGAAGTTTGGCAGTGATAGTAGAACTAGGGGAGGACCTCAATCTAGTAGGAGCTAGAATGCTTTTCATGTTTCTAGCTTTCCTATATATCACCCTCACTCTATCAGGTAAAGTGGGTCCTAACTATGGGTCACATTTGAGGACAGACCAGTGATCATTTAGAATTTTATTGATAGATCTATAGGACTGATTGTAATTTGTAATAAACCTACATGTCGATGCCTCCATCT
The DNA here is from genome assembly GCF_040206685.1 of Ascaphus truei. NCBI lineage: Eukaryota > Metazoa > Chordata > Amphibia > Anura > Ascaphidae > Ascaphus > Ascaphus truei. Next base: position 309,048,394 of record NC_134485.1, read on the forward strand.
CTGACCGAACTAATGGAGTGTTGTAACCGAGGCGAATCCCCTTGTTACCCTTGTTTTTTGACTGATTCAATAAGGTGGATCTGTCCGATGAGCTCACCTTGCTGAGAGAGTCCGAAATCAAACACGGATCATACCCCTTTGAAAGAAACCTCTTTTCAAGTATGGCAGACTGGTCCTTGAAATCAACAACCCTTGTGCAGTTCCTACGTATTCTGTGGAACTGCCCCAAGGGAATGTTGTTGAGCCACTGTTTGTGATGGTTGCTGGACGCATGAACATAGCTATTTACAGACACAGTCTTGAAATGCGTAGTGGTAACAATATTCAAGTCCGTGTCTGCACTAAGAGCCAGATCCAAAAATACAGTGGAGAGATTGCTAATCTCAAATGTGAATTTGAGTCCTAACAAGTTGTCATTGAAGGAACCCAAAATACCAGATAACACCGATTTATCCCCATCCCAAATCATAATGATATCATCTATGAAACGGCCATAGTATACGAGACCCGCTCCAAGCAAGGTGTTCTGCCACACAGAGGACTCCTCCCAGTGCCCCAAAAAGAGGTTGGCATAGCTGGGAGCGAATCTCGTACCCATGGCCGTTCCACAGATTTGTAGATAAAATTTATTTTCAAATAAAAAATAATTGTGAGTGAGGATAAAGTGAATACTTTGTAAAATGAAATTCTTGTGTTTCTCTGGAAAAAGTGGATCCCTATCCAACCAATATTTGATGGCCTCCAACCCCCTGGCATGTTCAATACAGGTATAAAGTGATGTGACATCACATGTAGCCCATAGATAGGTGGATTTCCACCTAATTTCGGAGATGGAATCAATGACATGGAGCGTGTACCTAACATGGGACCTGAGCGAAGCTACATAGGGATGGAGAAAGTAATCAACATATTGGGACAGGCTCGATGTCATCGACTCCACCCCCGATACTATGGGTCTGCCAGGGGGGTTAGATAGGGATTTGTGCACTTTAGGTAAGTGATAAAAGATGGGAGTGCGGGGATGTGAGGAATATAAAAACTTAAACTCTGATTTTGAAATAATACCATCACCCAGTGCAGTGGTAAGGAGCTCCCTCAATGACAACTGGTAGGAGTCCACTGGATCGGACTCTAATAAGGTGTAGGAGGCCAGGTCACCCAAGAGTCTATGCGCCTCAAGGAGGTAGGCACACAAATCCTGGATGACTATGCCTCCCCCCTTATCGGCTTGTCTAATGACTATATCGTGGTTAGCCTTTAGCTTGTTCAATGCGTCCAGCTCACCCTTGGATAAATTATGTTTTAATTTGGTGGGTTTAGCACACAGTAGCTCAAAGTCACGTAGGACCAGGTTGTAGAACGTGTCCACAAATCCCCCCTTGGATTGGTAAGGGAAGAAAACTGACCTAGGTGCAAATGGTGAATGTATAATATTGCAATCCTCCTCAAAGTCTTCCTCCACAGACCTGGTGGGATAAATGGACCGCTCAAATTGATCAATAATTTCTGGTGATCCAGATATCGAGTCCGACTCTCTCAGCAACGAAGTGAGCGCATCAATGCAGACTTTCTCCTGTGTATCAAAGACAACAGTAGAATCATTAACCTTAGTGTTCATCTCCTTCATCTTATAATGCCTAGTCAATGTCATTTTCCTAATATAACTATTCAAATCAATGAAGAGTTGGAATGAATTGGGGCCAGTATTTGGCGAGAAGGAAAGGCCCTTTTCTAACAGTGACTTGTCTGAATCCGTCAATATGATAGCTGAGAGATTGAATATATTACCACTATCTATATCTGTGGCTACTCTTCCTCTGTTTTCCTTCTTCCTCTGGACGACTCTGCCTGCCCTAACTCCTCTGCTCCTCTTTTTCCCTGTCCAGATTGTCTGTTCGGGGCCTCTCGGTCCCAAAGGGGATAGTGTCTGTCTGGGTCTCTCCCTTTCAGCCTCCCCTCCTGTCTCGGAGTCCTGTCCAAAAAATGAGCTGACCTATGGGTATTAGTAGGTTCCTTGGGCCTTGCCCCTCCACCAGTATCAGCTGACACCCCTTCCGTCCCACGCACCTCAGGTCCACCAGATCTCTCCCCAGCATCCCCAGGGAGAGGCTCGACCTCAAGGACCGAGTAACCTCCACCAGTGTGGAACTGTGGGGGACCCCTAGAGGGACCCTGTGTGCCCTGCTGTGTCGTGTGACTGGAGGGGGCGCAGCTGGATGGCTCCCTGGATCGATGGGCACCACCTCTACCAGACCTGGAACCTGACCTGTACCTACCTCCCTTCCTATAATTGAAATTCTGAGTCCGTTTCCAGACCCTTACTTTATCCGTGGCATAGTCCTCCTTATCACGATTTAGTTTGGTGTCTTTCCTGTCAATAATCTCTTTTTCAAAGGTGATGACTCTCCTACTAGTTTTCTCATCATATTCTTTAAACTCTTCGGTGTCACAATGTGGTCTCAATACCACCTGGATATTCTCTATCTCCAATTCCAACTCTCTAACTTTGGAATCTCTGAAATCAATTAAAAGTTTCATTAATGAAAATGAACACCTGTCTAGTGTCTCATTCCATTCCCTGGTAAAATCTATGTTTGTTTCAAATGTAGGGGATTTCGTCACCCTTAAACCTCTGGGGATGATCTTACGATCTACATAATCTTGTAGGGAACAAGCGTCCCACCAATGCCTCATCTCTTCTTTCATAAGTGTTTCTAATTTAAAGAAATTCCCTTTTAAATCTATTTTATCCTCACTATCCATATTAGTCTCTATATTAGGTGATGGAATTAAACCACTCCTTCTGGATTGCCTCTCTTTCGCTGATTGCATCATATTTGCAAACAATATATACAACACTTAAAATTGAGGCTGCTGCTTGTGGGTTGAATATAGGACAAACAAAAAAGAAAAAAGCAGCGCCTCTATTAAGCCAAAACCATAAAGTGCATGAACTATATAAAATAATTAATAATTAATAAATTATAATAGTATATATTAAATAAACAATATAAACTATATAGTATAAAATATATATATATAATCAATTCAATCAAACTATAAACCATGAACTAATTAAATAAATATATGAATATAAATATGCAACATAAAATATCAAAAACAGAGAAAAAAAGAGTATAAAAACCAGTCCTCAAAAATAAGTCCAGTATTGATGTGGGTTCCGGTATGGAGGGTCTCCGGCAGCTCTCAGTGTGGTCAAACCAAGTCCACAGTGAATCTAGGGGGAAAAAAGGAGGAGAGAGCGCACGCCCATAGCGTAAAATTGTATTTTAATGAGGGGAGGGGGAAAGGGGGGGTAAAAAATGCACTCACAAGGGTACAATAAAATCAAGCATTTGTGATATAATCACCACCATCCGGTACGTATCTGCAACGTCTTGGGGCAGTCCCAGTCTTGCAGTCTCAGGATCGTACTCCTAAACAGATGTCCAGAGCAGATGGTATTCGCTCCTACAGTATAAGAGTCCTGTAAGATGGCTCCGTATTATAGGAGTTTCTGCAGCAGTGCGCATGGATCAGTCCGTTCCAGCGCTCGTTGATGACGTCAGTGTCAATGCGTCTGACGTGATGACGCTCCCTGACGCGTTTCGTCACTCTCGGGTAACTTTCTCAAAGGGTAGTGTGGAGATGGGGGAGGTCCGGTATTATATAGAGAGTCCAATCATCTCAATTACTTTGATCGTCCACCCATTCTCAGCTGAAAGTGCTAAGTGCTCCTACATATATACAAATGCCTTAATTCAAGTTTTAAAAATAAAAAATATCTAAAAGTACGTAAAGAAGCTTGTTGGAATGGAGATAAACAGTACATATTTTGTCACATGAGATATATAGCTCGCCATAAAAGAATCCCAAGGGGAACTACCTTCCAAATAATAAAACATCAAAGTCACATTAGATAGATTCATCACAAAAACAATGTTGAATATAATTTTAAGACTAACAAATAGATGGAGGTATATGGATCAAACAATGAACCACATGAAGCTCCCCCCTAAATTCATTCTGGCCCATATTACATAAAACATCACAGGGGTCATGACAAATAGATGACACAAAAATCATATCTCATATAACATATAAACACTATACGTGATAATTATTTATCCCCTTAAATGACAAATATCCCAATGACCTATGTAAACCAGGAGATATTAGGAAATACATAACAAACATATTCAATACCTATGCCACGGACAAAGTCAGCTGTCAGGAATAGTAGGATAAATGGATAAAACAGTATATAAAAAAGTATATAAAAAAGTATATTAAAAAAATATATATAAAAATATTTTTATATATATAAAAAATATATATATAACTATATAAAAGTGTTTCTCAAAACCTGTTAGTGCATTTCAATAACCTCGTGATTTTATTAAGTGCTCAGTGAAAGTAAATAATTGAACTGCTATTTAAATGTGTATCTAATACTAGGATTAATTCCATGTGTTTGAAAGAAGTGCCTAGAATGTGTAAAAGTATATGTAGGAAGAATAATATAATATTATCATTAAGGTGTATATGTGTGTTAATCTAACTAACCATAGAACCCATGAATTATATCCAATATTTGTGAAAAAATCAATAAAAATTATCAATAAAAATTATATAATGTCTAATAAAAATTGTTTGAAACAATAAGTTTATTAAAAACATATATATTGAAATATATATATATATATATATATATTGATATTGTGTGTACATTCTTGGAAGGATGGTGATGACCCCTACTCAGAGGCAGGAGGAGGGACCGGGGCACAGATAGGGATGGGAAGGGAGGGGGAGGATTGGGTAATGGAAATGGTGGGAAGGGGGGAAGGGAAAAGGGAGGGGGAGGGGGGAAAGGGGGAGAGGGAAGGACTGTGTGGGATCTATGTACCCCAAGGAGAGAACCAGACAGATGATGGCAGAGGGCAGAGGAAATCTAGCAGGAGGAGACGTCCAAGGAACCATTACGTGAAAGTACTCACATCGAGACATTCATTGAGTCCACCCGGGCTGAGAGTGCCCAATTGGTGGATCCAGAAAGTCTCCCGCCTACACAGGGTTTTGAACCGGTCACCACCAAGGACACTTGGAGAGATGTACTCAATTCCCATTATTTTCATAGTTTTAGGATCTTGTTGATGGAAATTTTTGAAATGTCTAGATAAACTATGATTATTAAGACCCTTAATGACATTTCTCCTATGTTCTAGGAACCGCGTTCCAAGTGTCCTGGTGGTGCGTCCCACATATTTTAAATTGCATCCACATTGGATCAGATATATTACATATGTGCTGAGGCAGTTAATTGAACTTTTAATAGCATGAGTGGTACCTCTGGTGGAGGAACAGACCAGGGCCTGACTCAGGAGATGCCTACAGGTGATGCAACGACTACGACCACATGGGTAGTTCCCTAATGGACCCTTTTGAAGTTTGGCAGTGATAGTAGAACTAGGGGAGGACCTCAATCTAGTAGGAGCTAGAATGCTTTTCATGTTTCTAGCTTTCCTATATATCACCCTCACTCTATCAGGTAAAGTGGGTCCTAAATATGGGTCACATTTGAGGACAGACCAGTGATCATTTAGAATTTTATTGATAGATCTATAGGACTGATTGTAATTTTTAATAAACCTACATGTCGATGCCTCCATCTCTGACCGAACTAATGGAGTGTTGTAACCGAGGCGAATCCCCTTGTTACCCTTGTTTTTTGACTGATTCAATAAGGTGGATCTGTCCGATGAGCTCACCTTGCTGAGAGAGTCCGAAATCAAACACGGATCATACCCCTTGGAAAGAAACCTCTTTTCAAGTATGGCAGACTGGTCCTTGAAATCAACATCCCTTGTGCAGTTCCTACGTATTCTGTGGAACTGCCCCAAGGGAATGTTGTTGAGCCACTGTTTGTGATGGTTGCTGGACGCATGAACATAGCTATTTACAGACACAGTCTTGAAATGCGTAGTGGTAACAATATTCAAGTCCGTGTCTGCACTAAGAGCCAGATCCAAAAATACAGTGGAGAGATTGCTAATCTCAAATGTGAATTTGAGTCCTAACAAGTTGTCATTGAAGGAACCCAAAATACCAGATAACACCGATTTATCCCCATCCCAAATCATAATGATATCATCTATGAAACGGCCATAGTATACGAGACCCGCTCCAAGCAAGGTGTTCTGCCACACAGAGGACTCCTCCCAGTGCCCCAAAAAGAGGTTGGCATAGCTGGGAGCGAATCTCGTACCCATGGCCGTTCCACAGATTTGTAGATAAAATTTATTTTCAAATAAAAAATAATTGTGAGTGAGGATAAAGTGAATACTTCGTAAAATGAAATTCTTGTGTTTCTCTGGAAAAAGTGGATCCCTATCCAACCAATATTTGATGGCCTCCAACCCCCTGGCATGTTCAATACAGGTATAAAGTGATGTGACATCACATGTAGCCCATAGATAGGTGGATTTCCACCTAATTTCGGAGATGGAATCAATGACATGGAGCGTGTACCTAACATGGGACCTGAGCGAAGCTACATAGGGATGGAGAAAGTAATCAACATATTGGGACAGGCTCGATGTCATCGACTCCACCCCCGATACTATGGGTCTGCCAGGGGGGTTAGATAGGGATTTGTGCACTTTAGGTAAGTGATAAAAGATGGGAGTGCGGGGATGTGAGGAATATAAAAACTTAAACTCTGATTTTGAAATAATACCATCACCCAGTGCAGTGGTAAGGAGCTCCCTCAATGACAACTGGTAGGAGTCCACTGGATCGGACTCTAATAAGGTGTAGGAGGCCAGGTCACCCAAGAGTCTATGCGCCTCAAGGAGGTAGGCACACAAATCCTGGATGACTATGCCTCCCCCCTTATCGGCTTGTCTAATGACTATATCGTGGTTAGCCTTTAGCTTGTTCAATGCGTCCAGCTCACCCTTGGATAAATTATGTTTTAATTTGGTGGGTTTAGCACACAGTAGCTCAAAGTCACGTAGGACCAGGTTGTAGAACGTGTCCACAAATCCCCCCTTGGATTGGTAAGGGAAGAAAACTGACCTAGGTGCAAATGGTGAATGTATAATATTGCAATCCTCCTCAAAGTCTTCCTCCACAGACCTGGTGGGATAAATGGACCGCTCAAATTGATCAATAATTTCTGGTGATCCAGATATCGAGTCCGACTCTCTCAGCAACGAAGTGAGCGCATCAATGCAGACTTTCTCCTGTGTATCAAAGACAACAGTAGAATCATTAACCTTAGTGTTCATCTCCATCTTATAATGCCTAGTCAATGTCATTTTCCTAATATAACTATTCAAATCAATGAAGAGTTGGAATGAATTGGGGCCAGTATTTGGCGAGAAGGAAAGGCCCTTTTCTAACAGTGACTTGTCTGAATCCGTCAATATGATAGTTGAGAGATTGAATATATTACCACTATCTATATCTGTGGCTACTCTTCCTCTGTTTTCCTTCTTCCTCTGGACGACTCTGCCTGCCCTAACTCCTCTGCTCCTCTTTTTCCCTGTCCAGATTGTCTGTTCGGGGCCTCTCGGTCCCAAAGGGGATAGTGTCTGTCTGGGTCTCTCCCTTTCAGCCTCCCCTCCTGTCTCGTAGTCCTGTCCAAAAAATGAGCTGACCTATGGGTATTAGTAGGTTCCTTGGGCCTTGCCCCTCCACCAGTATCAGCTGACACCCCTTCCGTCCCACGCACCTCAGGTCCACCAAATCTCTCCCCAGCATCCCCAGGGAGAGGCTCGACCTCAAGGACCGAGTAACCTCCACCAGTGTGGAACTGTGGGGGACCCCTAGAGGGACCCTGTGTGCCCTGCTGTGTCGTGTGACTGGAGGGGGTGCAGCTGGATGGCTCCCTGGATCGATGGGCACCACCTCTACCAGACCTGGAACCTGACCTGTACCTACCTCCCTTCCTATAATTGAAATTCTGAGTCCGTTTCCAGACCCTTACTTTATCCGTGGCATAGTCCTCCTTATCACGATTTAGTTTGGTGTCTTTCCTGTCAATAATCTCTTTTTCAAAGGTGATGACTCTCCTACTAGTTTTCTCATCATATTCTTTAAACTCTTCGGTGTCACAATGTGGTCTCAATACCACCTGGATATTCTCTATCTCCAATTCCAACTCTCTAACTTTGGAATCTCTGAAATCAATTAAAAGTTTCATTAATGAAAATGAACACCTGTCTCATTCCATTCCCTGGTAAAATCTATGTTTGTTTCAAATGTAGGGGATTTCGTCACCCTTAAACCTCTGGGGATGATCTTACGATCTACATAATCTTGTAGGGAACAAGCGTCCCACCAATGCCTCATCTCTTCTTTCATAAGTGTTTCTAATTTAAAGAAATTCCCTTTTAAATCTATTTTATCCTCACTATCCATATTAGTCTCTATATTAGGTGATGGAATTAAACCACTCCTTCTGGATTGCCTCTCTTTCGCTGATTGCATCATATTTGCAAACAATATATACAACACTTAAAATTGAGGCTGCTGCTTGTGGGTTGAATATAGGACAAACAAAAAAGAAAAAAGCAGCGCCTCTATTAAGCCAAAACCATAAAGTGCATGAACTATATAAAATAATTAATAATTAATAAATTATAATAGTATATATTAAATAAACAATATAAACTAAACTATATAGTATAAAATATATATATATAATCAATTTAATCAAACTATAAACCATGAACTAATTAAATAAATATATGAATATAAATATGCAACATAAAATATCAAAAACAGAGAAAAAAGAGTATAAAAACCAGTCCTCAAAAATAAGTCCAGTATTGATGTGGGTTCCGGTATGGAGGGTCTCCGGCAGCTCTCAGTGTGGTCAAACCAAGTCCACAGTGAATCTAGGGGGAAAAAAGGAGGAGAGAGCGCACGCCCATAGCGTAAAATTGTATTTTAATGAGGGGAGGGGGAAAGGGGGGGTAAAAAATGCACTCACAAGGGTACAATAAAATCAAGCATTTGTGATATAATCACCACCATCCGGTACGTATCTGCAACGTCTTGGGGCAGTCCCAGTCTTGCAGTCTCAGGATCGTACTCCTAAACAGATGTCCAGAGCAGATGGTATTCGCTCCTGCAGTATAAGAGTCCTGTAAGATGGCTCCGTATTATAGGAGTTTCTGCAGCAGTGCGCATGGATCAGTCCGTTCCAGCGCTCGTTGATGACGTCAGTGTCAATGCGTCTGACGTGATGACGCTCCCTGACGCGTTTCGTCACTCTCGGGTAACTTTCTCAAAGGGTAGTGTGGAGATGGGGGAGGTCCGGTATTATATAGAGAGTCCAATCATCTCAATTACTTTGATCGTCCACCCATTCTCAGCTGAAAGTGCTAAGTGCTCCTACATATATACAAATGCCTTAATTCAAGTTTTAAAAATAAAAAATATCTAAAAGTACTTAAAGAAGCTTGTTGGAATGGAGATAAACAGTACATATTTTGTCACATGAGATATATAGCTCGCCATAAAAGAATCCCAAGGGGAACTACCTTCCAAATAATAAAACATCAAAGTCACATTAGATAGATTCATCACAAAAACAATGTTGAATATAATTTTAAGACTAACAAATAGATGGAGGTATATGGATCAAACAATGAACCACATGAAGCTCCCCCCTAAATTCATTCTGGCCCATATTACATAAAACATCACAGGGGTCATGACAAATAGATGACACAAAAATCATATATCATATAACATATAAACACTATACGTGATAATTATTTATCCCCTTAAATGACAAATATCCCAATGACCTATGTAAACCAGGAGATATTAGGAAATACATAACAAACATATTCAATACCTATGCCACGGACAAAGTCAGCTGTCAGGAATAGTAGGATAAATGGATAAAACAGTATATAAAAAAGTATATAAAAAAGTATATTAAAAAAATATATATAAAAATATTTTTATATATATAAAAAATATATATATAACTATATAAAAGTGTTTCTCAAAACCTGTTAGTGCATTTCAATAACCTCGTGATTTTATTAAGTGCTCAGTGAAAGTAAATAATTGAACTGCTATTTAAATGTGTATCTAATACTAGGATTAATTCCATGTGTTTGAAAGAAGTGCCTAGAATGTGTAAAAGTATATGTAGGAAGAATAATATAATATTATCATTAAGGTGTATATGTGTGTTAATCTAACTAACCATAGAACCCATGAATTATATCCAATATTTGTGAAAAAATCAATAAAAATTATCAATAAAAATTATATAATGTCTAATAAAAATTGTTTGAAACAATAAGTTTATTAAAAACATATATATTGAAATATATATATATATATATATATATATATATATATATATATATATATATATATATTGATATTGTGTGTACATTCTTGGAAGGATGGTGATGACCCCTACTCAGAGGCAGGAGGAGGGACCGGGGCACAGATAGGGATGGGAAGGGAGGGGGAGGATTGGGTAATGGAAATGGTGGGAAGGGGGGGAAGGTGGGGGGGAAGGGAAAAGGGAGGGGGAGGGGGGAAAAGGGGAGGGGGAGAGGGAAGGACTGTGTGGGATCTATGTACCCCAAGGAGAGAAACAGACAGATGATGGCAGAGGGCAGAGGAAATCTAGCAGGAGGAGACGTCCAAGGAACCATTACGTGAAAGTACTCACATCGAGATATTCATTGAGTCCACCCGGGCTGAGAGTGCCCAATTGGTGGATCCAGAAAGTCTCCCGCCTACACAGGGTTTTGAACCGGTCACCACCAAGGACACTTGGAGAGATGTACTCAATTCCCATTATTTTCATAGTTTTAGGATCTTGTTGATGGAAATTTTTGAAATGTCTAGATAAACTATGATTATTAAGACCCTTAATGACATTTCTCCTATGTTCTAGGAACCGCGTTCCAAGTGTCCTGGTGGTGCGTCCCACATATTTTAAATTGCATCCACATTGGATCAGATATATTACATATGTGCTGAGGCAGTTAATTGAACTTTTAATAGCATGAGTGGTACCTCTGGTGGAGGAACAGACCAGGGCCTGACTCAGCAGATGCCTACAGGTGATGCAACGACTACGACCACATGGGTAGTTCCCTAATGGACCCTTTTGAAGTTTGGCAGTGATAGTAGAACTAGGGGAGGACCTCAATCTAGTAGGAGCTAGAATGCTTTTCATGTTTCTAGCTTTCCTATATATCACCCTCACTCTATCAGGTAAAGTGGGTCCTAACTATGGGTCACATTTGAGGACAGACCAGTGATCATTTAGAATTTTATTGATAGATCTATAGGACTGATTGTAATTTGTAATAAACCTACATGTCGATGCCTCCATCTCTGACCGAACTAATGGAGTGTTGTAACCGAGGCGAATCCCCTTGTTACCCTTGTTTTTTGACTGATTCAATAAGGTGGATCTGTCCGATGAGCTCACCTTGCTGAGAGAGTCCGAAATCAAACACGGATCATACCCCTTGGAAAGAAACCTCTTTTCAAGTATGGCAGACTGGTCCTTGAAATCAACATCCCTTGTGCAGTTCCTACGTATTCTGTGGAACTGCCCCAAGGGAATGTTGTTGAGCCACTGTTTGTGATGGTTGCTGGACGCATGAACATAGCTATTTACAGACACAGTCTTGAAATGCGTAGTGGTAACAATATTCAAGTCCGTGTCTGCACTAAGAGCCAGATCCAAAAATACAGTGGAGAGATTGCTAATCTCAAATGTGAATTTGAGTCCTAACAAGTTGTCATTGAAGGAACCCAAAATACCAGATAACACCGATTTATCCCCATCCCAAATCATAATGATATCATCTATGAAACGGCCATAGTATACGAGACCCGCTCCAAGCAAGGTGTTCTGCCACACAGAGGACTCCTCCCAGTGCCCCAAAAAGAGGTTGGCATAGCTGGGAGCGAATCTCGTACCCATGGCCGTTCCACAGATTTGTAGATAAAATTTATTTTCAAATAAAAAATAATTGTGAGTGAGGATAAAGTGAATACTTTGTAAAATGAAATTCTTGTGTTTCTCTGGAAAAAGTGGATCCCTATCCAACCAATATTTGATGGCCTCCAACCCCCTGGCATGTTCAATACAGGTATAAAGTGATGTGACATCACATGTAGCCCATAGATAGGTGGATTTCCACCTAATTTCGGAGATGGAATCAATGACATGGAGCGTGTACCTAACATGGGACCTGAGCGAAGCTACATAGGGATGGAGAAAGTAATCAACATATTGGGACAGGCTCGATGTCATCGACTCCACCCCCGATACTATGGGTCTGCCAGGGGGGTTAGATAGGGATTTGTGCACTTTAGGTAAGTGATAAAAGATGGGAGTGCGGGGATGTGAGGAATATAAAAACTTAAACTCTGATTTTGAAATAATACCATCACCCAGTGCAGTGGTAAGGAGCTCCCTCAATGACAACTGGTAGGAGTCCACTGGATCGGACTCTAATAAGGTGTAGGAGGCCAGGTCACCCAAGAGTCTATGTGCCTCAAGGAGGTAGGCACACAAATCCTGGATGACTATGCCTCCCCCCTTATCGGCTTGTCTAATGACTATATCGTGGTTAGCCTTTAGCTTGTTCAATGCGTCCAGCTCACCCTTGGATAAATTATGTTTTAATTTGGTGGGTTTAGCACACAGTAGCTCAAAGTCACGTAGGACCAGGTTGTAGAACGTGTCCACAAATCCCCCCTTGGATTGGTAAGGGAAGAAAACTGACCTAGGTGCAAATGGTGAATGTATAATATTGCAATCCTCCTCAAAGTCTTCCTCCACAGACCTGGTGGGATAAATGGACCGCTCAAATTGATCAATAATTTCTGGTGATCCAGATATCGAGTCCGACTCTCTCAGCAACGAAGTGAGCGCATCAATGCAGATTTTCTCCTGTGTATCAAAGACAACAGTAGAATCATTAACCTTAGTGTTCATCTCCTTCATCTTATAATGCCTAGTCAATGTCATTTTCCTAATATAACTATTCAAATCAATGAAGAGTTGGAATGAATTGGGGCCAGTATTTGGCGAGAAGGAAAGGCCCTTTTCTAACAGTGACTTGTCTGAATCCGTCAATATGATAGTTGAGAGATTGAATATATTACCACTATCTATATCTGTGGCTACTCTTCCTCTGTTTTCCTTCTTCCTCTGGACGACTCTGCCTGCCCTAACTCCTCTGCTCCTCTTTTTCCCTGTCCAGATTGTCTGTTCGGGGCCTCTCGGTCCCAAAGGGGATAGTGTCTGTCTGGGTCTCTCCCTTTCAGCCTCCCCTCCTGTCTCGGAGTCCTGTCCAAAAAATGAGCTGACCTATGGGTATTAGTAGGTTCCTTGGGCCTTGCCCCTCCACCAGTATCAGCTGACACCCCTTCCGTCCCACGCACCTCAGGTCCACCAGATCTCTCCCCAGCATCCCCAGGGAGAGGCTCGACCTCAAGGACCGAGTAACCTCCACCAGTGTGGAACTGTGGGGGACCCCTAGAGGGACCCTGTGTGCCCTGCTGTGTCGTGTGACTGGAGGGGGCGCAGCTGGATGGCTCCCTGGATCGATGGGCACCACCTCTACCAGACCTGGAACCTGACCTGTACCTACCTCCCTTCCTATAATTGAAATTCTGAGTCCGTTTCCAGACCCTTACTTTATCCGTGGCATAGTCCTCCTTATCACGATTTAGTTTGGTGTCTTTCCTGTCAATAATCTCTTTTTCAAAGGTGATGACTCTCCTACTAGTTTTCTCATCATATTCTTTAAACTCTTCGGTGTCACAATGTGGTCTCAATACCACCTGGATATTCTCTATCTCCAATTCCAACTCTCTAACTTTGGAATCTCTGAAATCAATTAAAAGTTTCATTAATGAAAATGAACACCTGTCTAGTGTCTCATTCCATTCCCTGGTAAAATCTATGTTTGTTTCAAATGTAGGGGATTTCGTCACCCTTAAACCTCTGGGGATGATCTTACGATCTACATAATCTTGTAGGGAACAAGCGTCCCACCAATGCCTCATCTCTTCTTTCATAAGTGTTTCTAATTTAAAGAAATTCCCTTTTAAATCTATTTTATCCTCACTATCCATATTAGTCTCTATATTAGGTGATGGAATTAAACCACTCCTTCTGGATTGCCTCTCTTTCGCTGATTGCATCATATTTGCAAACAATATATACAACACTTAAAATTGAGGCTGCTGCTTGTGGGTTGAATATAGGACAAACAAAAAAGAAAAAAGCAGCGCCTCTATTAAGCCAAAACCATAAAGTGCATGAACTATATAAAATAATTAATAATTAATAAATTATAATAGTATATATTAAATAAACAATATAAACTATATAGTATAAAATATATATATATAATCAATTCAATCAAACTATAAACCATGAACTAATTAAATAAATATATGAATATAAATATGCAACATAAAATATCAAAAACAGAGAAAAAAGAGTATAAAAACCAGTCCTCAAAAATAAGTCCAGTATTGATGTGGGTTCCGGTATGGAGGGTCTCCGGCAGCTCTCAGTGTGGTCAAACCAAGTCCACAGTGAATCTAGGGGGAAAAAAGGAGGAGAGAGCGCACGCCCATAGCGTAAAATTGTATTTTAATGAGGGGAGGGGGAAAGGGGGGGTAAAAAATGCACTCACAAGGGTACAATAAAATCAAGCATTTGTGATATAATCACCACCATCCGGTACGTATCTGCAACGTCTTGGGGCAGTCCCAGTCTTGCAGTCTCAGGATCGTACTCCTAAACAGATGTCCAGAGCAGATGGTATTCGCTCCTGCAGTATAAGAGTCCTGTAAGATGGCTCCGTATTATAGGAGTTTCTGCAGCAGTGCGCATGGATCAGTCCGTTCCAGCGCTCGTTGATGACGTCAGTGTCAATGCGTCTGACGTGATGACGCTCCCTGACGCGTTTCGTCACTCTCGGGTAACTTTCTCAAAGGGTAGTGTGGAGATGGGGGAGGTCCGGTATTATATAGAGAGTCCAATCATCTCAATTACTTTGATCGTCCACCCATTCTCAGCTGAAAGTGCTAAGTGCTCCTACATATATACAAATGCCTTAATTCAAGTTTTAAAAATAAAAAATATCTAAAAGTACGTAAAGAAGCTTGTTGGAATGGAGATAAACAGTACATATTTTGTCACATGAGATATATAGCTCGCCATAAAAGAATCCCAAGGGGAACTACCTTCCAAATAATAAAACATCAAAGTCACATTAGATAGATTCATCACAAAAACAATGTTGAATATAATTTTAAGACTAACAAATAGATGGAGGTATATGGATCAAACAATGAACCACATGAAGCTCCCCCCTAAATTCATTCTGGCCCATATTACATAAAACATCACAGGGGTCATGACAAATAGATGACACAAAAATCATATATCATATAACATATAAACACTATACGTGATAATTATTTATCCCCTTAAATGACAAATATCCCAATGACCTATGTAAACCAGGAGATATTAGGAAATACATAACAAACATATTCAATACCTATGCCACGGACAAAGTCAGCTGTCAGGAATAGTAGGATAAATGGATAAAACAGTATATAAAAAAGTATATAAAAAAGTATATTAAAAAAATATATATACAAATATTTTTATATAGATAAAAAATATATATATAACTATATAACTATATAAAAGTGTTTCTCAAAACCTGTTAGTGCATTTCAATAACCTCGTGATTTTATTAAGTGCTCAGTGAAAGTAAATAATTGAACTGCTATTTAAATGTGTATCTAATACTAGGATTAATTCCATGTGTTTGAAAGAAGTGCCTAGAATGTGTAAAAGTATATGTAGGAAGAATAATATAATATTATCATTAAGGTGTATATGTGTGTTAATCTAACTAACCATAGAACCCATGAATTATATCCAATATTTGTGAAAAAATCAATAAAAATTATCAATAAAAATTATATAATGTCTAATAAAAATTGTTTGAAACAATAAGTTTATTAAAAACATATATATTGAAATATATATATATATATATATATATATTGATATTGTGTGTACATTCTTGGAAGGATGGTGATGACCCCTACTCAGAGGCAGGAGGAGGGACCGGGGCACAGATAGGGATGGGAAGGGAGGGGGAGGATTGGGTAATGGAAATGGTGGGAAGGGGGGAAGGGAAAAGGGAGGGGGAGGGGGGAAAGGGGGAGAGGGAAGGACTGTGTGGGATCTATGTACCCCAAGGAGAGAACCAGACAGATGATGGCAGAGGGCAGAGGAAATCTAGCAGGAGGAGACGTCCAAGGAACCATTACGTGAAAGTACTCACATCGAGACATTCATTGAGTCCACCCGGGCTGAGAGTGCCCAATTGGTGGATCCAGAAAGTCTCCCGCCTACACAGGGTTTTGAACCGGTCACCACCAAGGACACTTGGAGAGATGTACTCAATTCCCATTATTTTCATAGTTTTAGGATCTTGTTGATGGAAATTTTTGAAATGTCTAGATAAACTATGATTATTAAGACCCTTAATGACATTTCTCCTATGTTCTAGGAACCGCGTTCCAAGTGTCCTGGTGGTGCGTCCCACATATTTTAAATTGCATCCACATTGGATCAGATATATTACATATGTGCTGAGGCAGTTAATTGAACTTTTAATAGCATGAGTGGTACCTCTGGTGGAGGAACAGACCAGGGCCTGACTCAGGAGATGCCTACAGGTGATGCAACGACTACGACCACATGGGTAGTTCCCTAATGGACCCTTTTGAAGTTTGGCAGTGATAGTAGAACTAGGGGAGGACCTCAATCTAGTAGGATCTAGAATGCTTTTCATGTTTCTAGCTTTCCTATATATCACCCTCACTCTATCAGGTAAAGTGGGTCCTAAATATGGGTCACATTTGAGGACAGACCAGTGATCATTTAGAATTTTATTGATAGATCTATAGGACTGATTGTAATTTTTAATAAACCTACATGTCGATGCCTCCATCTCTGACCGAACTAATGGAGTGTTGTAACCGAGGCGAATCCCCTTGTTACCCTTGTTTTTTGACTGATTCAATAAGGTGGATCTGTCCGATGAGCTCACCTTGCTGAGAGAGTCCGAAATCAAACACGGATCATACCCCTTGGAAAGAAACCTCTTTTCAAGTATGGCAGACTGGTCCTTGAAATCAACATCCCTTGTGCAGTTCCTACGTATTCTGTGGAACTGCCCCAAGGGAATGTTGTTGAGCCACTGTTTGTGATGGTTGCTGGACGCATGAACATAGCTATTTACAGACACAGTCTTGAAATGCGTAGTGGTAACAATATTCAAGTCCGTGTCTGCACTAAGAGCCAGATCCAAAAATACAGTGGAGAGATTGCTAATCTCAAATGTGAATTTGAGTCCTAACAAGTTGTCATTGAAGGAACCCAAAATACCAGATAACACCGATTTATCCCCATCCCAAATCATAATGATATCATCTATGAAACGGCCATAGTATACGAGACCCGCTCCAAGCAAGGTGTTCTGCCACACAGAGGACTCCTCCCAGTGCCCCAAAAAGAGGTTGGCATAGCTGGGAGCGAATCTCGTACCCATGGCCGTTCCACAGATTTGTAGATAAAATTTATTTTCAAATAAAAAATAATTGTGAGTGAGGATAAAGTGAATACTTTGTAAAATGAAATTCTTGTGTTTCTCTGGAAAAAGTGGATCCCTATCCAACCAATATTTGATGGCCTCCAACCCCCTGGCATGTTCAATACAGGTATAAAGTGATGTGACATCACATGTAGCCCATAGATAGGTGGATTTCCACCTAATTTCAGAGATGGAATCAATGACATGGAGCGTGTACCTAACATGGGACCTGAGCGAAGCTACATAGGGATGGAGAAAGTAATCAACATATTGGGACAGGCTCGATGTCATCGACTCCACCCCCGATACTATGGGTCTGCCAGGGGGGTTAGATAGGGATTTGTGCACTTTAGGTAAGTGATAAAAGATGGGAGTGCGGGGATGTGAGGAATATAAAAACTTAAACTCTGATTTTGAAATAATACCATCACCCAGTGCAGTGGTAAGGAGCTCCCTCAATGACAACTGGTAGGAGTCCACTGGATCGGACTCTAATAAGGTGTAGGAGGCCAGGTCACCCAAGAGTCTATGTGCCTCAAGGAGGTAGGCACACAAATCCTGGATGACTATGCCTCCCCCCTTATCGGCTTGTCTAATGACTATATCGTGGTTAGCCTTTAGCTTGTTCAATGCGTCCAGCTCACCCTTGGATAAATTATGTTTTAATTTGGTGGGTTTAGCACACAGTAGCTCAAAGTCACGTAGGACCAGGTTGTAGAACGTGTCCACAAATCCCCCCTTGGATTGGTAAGGGAAGAAAACTGACCTAGGTGCAAATGGTGAATGTATAATATTGCAATCCTCCTCAAAGTCTTCCTCCACAGACCTGGTGGGATAAATGGACCGCTCAAATTGATCAATAATTTCTGGTGATCCAGATATCGAGTCCGACTCTCTCAGCAACGAAGTGAGCGCATCAATGCAGACTTTCTCCTGTGTATCAAAGACAACAGTAGAATCATTAACCTTAGTGTTCATCTCCTTCATCTTATAATGCCTAGTCAATGTCATTTTCCTAATATAACTATTCAAATCAATGAAGAGTTGGAATGAATTGGGGCCAGTATTTGGCGAGAAGGAAAGGCCCTTTTCTAACAGTGACTTGTCTGAATCCGTCAATATGATAGTTGAGAGATTGAATATATTACCACTATCTATATCTGTGGCTACTCTTCCTCTGTTTTCCTTCTTCCTCTGGACGACTCTGCCTGCCCTAACTCCTCTGCTCCTCTTTTTCCCTGTCCAGATTGTCTGTTCGGGGCCTCTCGGTCCCAAAGGGGATAGTGTCTGTCTGGGTCTCTCCCTTTCAGCCTCCCCTCCTGTCTCGGAGTCCTGTCCAAAAAATGAGCTGACCTATGGGTATTAGTAGGTTCCTTGGGCCTTGCCCCTCCACCAGTATCAGCTGACACCCCTTCCGTCCCACGCACCTCAGGTCCACCAGATCTCTCCCCAGCATCCCCAGGGAGAGGCTCGACCTCAAGGACCGAGTAACCTCCACCAGTGTGGAACCCCTAGAGGGACCCTGTGTGCCCTGCTGTGTCGTGTGACTGGAGGGGGCGCAGCTGGATGGCTCCCTGGATCGATGGGCACCACCTCTACCAGACCTGGAACCTGACCTGTACCTACCTCCCTTCCTATAATTGAAATTCTGAGTCCGTTTCCAGACCCTTACTTTATCCGTGGCATAGTCCTCCTTATCACGATTTAGTTTGGTGTCTTTCCTGTCAATAATCTCTTTTTCAAAGGTGATGACTCTCCTACTAGTTTTCTCATCATATTCTTTAAACTCTTCGGTGTCACAATGTGGTCTCAATACCACCTGGATATTCTCTATCTCCAATTCCAACTCTCTAACTTTGGAATCTCTGAAATCAATTAAAAGTTTCATTAATGAAAATGAACACCTGTCTAGTGTCTCATTCCATTCCCTGGTAAAATCTATGTTTGTTTCAAATGTAGGGGATTTCGTCACCCTTAAACCTCTGGGGATGATCTTACGATCTACATAATCTTGTAGGGAACAAGCGTCCCATCAATGCCTCATCTCTTCTTTCATAAGTGTTTCTAATTTAAAGAAATTCCCTTTTAAATCTATTTTATCCTCACTATCCATATTAGTCTCTATATTAGGTGATGGAATTAAACCACTCCTTCTGGATTGCCTCTCTTTCGCTGATTGCATCATATTTGCAAACAATATATACAACACTTAAAATTGAGGCTGCTGCTTGTGGGTTGAATATAGGACAAACAAAAAAGAAAAAAGCAGCGCCTCTATTAAGCCAAAACCATAAAGTGCATGAACTATATAAAATAATTAATAATTAATAAATTATAATAGTATATATTAAATAAACAATATAAACTATATAGTATAAAATATATATATATATAATCAATTCAATCAAACTATAAACCATGAACTAATTAAATAAATATATGAATATAAATATGCAACATAAAATATCAAAAACAGAGAAAAAAAGAGTATAAAAACCAGTCCTCAAAAATAAGTCCAGTATTGATGTGGGTTCCGGTATGGAGGGTCTCCGGCAGCTCTCAGTGTGGTCAAACCAAGTCCACAGTGAATCTAGGGGGAAAAAAGGAGGAGAGAGCGCACGCCCATAGCGTAAAATTGTATTTTAATGAGGGGAGGGGGAAAGGGGGGTAAAAAATGCACTCACAAGGGTACAATAAAATCAAGCATTTGTGATATAATCACCACCATCCGGTACGTATCTGCAACGTCTTGGGGCAGTCCCAGTCTTGCAGTCTCAGGATCGTACTCCTAAACAGATGTCCAGAGCAGATGGTATTCGCTCCTGCAGTATAAGAGTCCTGTAAGATGGCTCCGTATTATAGGAGTTTCTGCAGCAGTGCGCATGGATCAGTCCGTTCCAGCGCTCGTTGATGACGTCAGTGTCAATGCGTCTGACGTGATGACGCTCCCTGACGCGTTTCGTCACTCTCGGGTAACTTTCTCAAAGGGTAGTGTGGAGATGGGGGAGGTCCGGTATTATATAGAGAGTCCAATCATCTCAATTACTTTGATCGTCCACCCATTCTCAGCTGAAAGTGCTAAGTGCTCCTACATATATACAAATGCCTTAATTCAAGTTTTAAAAATAAAAAATATCTAAAAGTACGTAAAGAAGCTTGTTGGAATGGAGATAAACAGTACATATTTTGTCACATGAGATATATAGCTCGCCATAAAAGAATCCCAAGGGGAACTACCTTCCAAATAATAAAACATCAAAGTCACATTAGATAGATTCATCACAAAAACAATGTTGAATATAATTTTAAGACTAACAAATAGATGGAGGTATATGGATCAAACAATGAACCACATGAAGCTCCCCCCTAAATTCATTCTGGCCCATATTACATAAAACATCACAGGGGTCATGACAAATAGATGACACAAAAATCATATATCATATAACATATAAACACTATACGTGATAATTATTTATCCCCTTAAATGACAAATATCCCAATGACCTATGTAAACCAGGAGATATTAGGAAATACATAACAAACATATTCAATACCTATGCCACGGACAAAGTCAGCTGTCAGGAATAGTAGGATAAATGGATAAAACAGTATATAAAAAAGTATATTAAAAAAAAATATATAAAAATATTTTTATATAGATAAAAAATATATATATAACTATATAACTATATAAAAGTGTTTCTCAAAACCTGTTAGTGCATTTCAATAACCTCGTGATTTTATTAAGTGCTCAGTGAAAGTAAATAATTGAACTGCTATTTAAATGTGTATCTAATACTAGGATTAATTCCATGTGTTTGAAAGAAGTGCCTAGAATGTGTAAAAGTATATGTAGGAAGAATAATATAATATTATCATTAAGGTGTATATGTGTGTTAATCTAACTAACCATAGAACCCATGAATTATATCCAATATTTGTGAAAAAATCAATAAAAATTATCAATAAAAATTATATAATGTCTAATAAAAATTGTTTGAAACAATAAGTTTATTAAAAACATATATATTGAAATATATATATATATATATATATATATATATATATATATATATATATATATATATATATATATATATATATTGATATTGTGTGTACATTCTTGGAAGGATGGTGATGACCCCTACTCAGAGGCAGGAGGAGGGACCGGGGCACAGATAGGGATGGGAAGGGAGGGGGAGGATTGGGTAATGGAAATGGTGGGAAGGGGGGGAAGGTGGGGGGGAAGGGAAAAGGGAGGGGGAGGGGGGAAAAGGGGAGGGGGAGAGGGAAGGACTGTGTGGGATCTATGTACCCCAAGGAGAGAAACAGACAGATGATGGCAGAGGGCAGAGGAAATCTAGCAGGAGGAGACGTCCAAGGAACCATTACGTGAAAGTACTCACATCGAGACATTCATTGAGTCCACCCGGGCTGAGAGTGCCCAATTGGTGGATCCAGAAAGTCTCCCGCCTACACAGGGTTTTGAACCGGTCACCACCAAGGACACTTGGAGAGATGTACTCAATTCCCATTATTTTCATAGTTTTAGGATCTTGTTGATGGAAATTTTTGAAATGTCTAGATAAACTATGATTATTAAGACCCTTAATGACATTTCTCCTATGTTCTAGGAACCGCGTTCCAAGTGTCCTGGTGGTGCGTCCCACATATTTTAAATTGCATCCACATTGGATCAGATATATTACATATGTGCTGAGGCAGTTAATTGAACTTTTAATAGCATGAGTGGTACCTCTGGTGGAGGAACAGACCAGGGCCTGACTCAGGAGATGCCTACAGGTGATGCAACGACTACGACCACATGGGTAGTTCCCTAATGGACCCTTTTGAAGTTTGGCAGTGATAGTAGAACTAGGGGAGGACCTCAATCTAGTAGGAGCTAGAATGCTTTTCATGTTTCTAGCTTTCCTATATATCACCCTCACTCTATCAGGTAAAGTGGGTCCTAAATATGGGTCACATTTGAGGACAGACCAGTGATCATTTAGAATTTTATTGATAGATCTATAGGACTGATTGTAATTTGTAATAAACCTACATGTCGATGCCTCCATCTCTGACCGAACTAATGGAGTGTTGTAACCGAGGCGAATCCCCTTGTTACCCTTGTTTTTTGACTGATTCAATAAGGTGGATCTGTCCGATGAGCTCACCTTGCTGAGAGAGTCCGAAATCAAACACGGATCATACCCCTTGGAAAGAAACCTCTTTTCAAGTATGGCAGACTGGTCCTTGAAATCAACATCCCTTGTGCAGTTCCTACGTATTCTGTGGAACTGCCCCAAGGGAATGTTGTTGAGCCACTGTTTGTGATGGTTGCTGGACGCATGAACATAGCTATTTACAGACACAGTCTTGAAATGCGTAGTGGTAACAATATTCAAGTCCGTGTCTGCACTAAGAGCCAGATCCAAAAATACAGTGGAGAGATTGCTAATCTCAAATGTGAATTTGAGTCCTAACAAGTTGTCATTGAAGGAACCCAAAATACCAGATAACACCGATTTATCCCCATCCCAAATCATAATGATATCATCTATGAAACGGCCATAGTATACGAGACCCGCTCCAAGCAAGGTGTTCTGCCACACAGAGGACTCCTCCCAGTGCCCCAAAAAGAGGTTGGCATAGCTGGGAGCGAATCTCGTACCCATGGCCGTTCCACAGATTTGTAGATAAAATTTATTTTCAAATAAAAAATAATTGTGAGTGAGGATAAAGTGAATACTTTGTAAAATGAAATTCTTGTGTTTCTCTGGAAAAAGTGGATCCCTATCCAACCAATATTTGATGGCCTCCAACCCCCTGGCATGTTCAATACAGGTATAAAGTGATGTGACATCACATGTAGCCCATAGATAGGTGGATTTCCACCTAATTTCGGAGATGGAATCAATGACATGGAGCGTGTACCTAACATGGGACCTGAGCGAAGCTACATAGGGATGGAGAAAGTAATCAACATATTGGGACAGGCTCGATGTCATCGACTCCACCCCCGATACTATGGGTCTGCCAGGAGGGTTAGATAGGGATTTGTGCACTTTAGGTAAGTGATAAAAGATGGGAGTGCGGGGATGTGAGGAATATAAAAACTTAAACTCTGATTTTGAAATAATACCATCACCCAGTGCAGTGGTAAGGAGCTCCCTCAATGACAACTGGTAGGAGTCCACTGGATCGGACTCTAATAAGGTGTAGGAGGCCAGGTCACCCAAGAGTCTATGCGCCTCAAGGAGGTAGGCACACAAATCCTGGATGACTATGCCTCCCCCCTTATCGGCTTGTCTAATGACTATATCGTGGTTAGCCTTTAGCTTGTTCAATGCGTCCAGCTCACCCTTGGATAAATTATGTTTTAATTTGGTGGGTTTAGCACACAGTAGCTCAAAGTCACGTAGGACCAGGTTGTAGAACGTGTCCACAAATCCCCCCTTGGATTGGTAAGGGAAGAAAACTGACCTAGGTGCAAATGGTGAATGTATAATATTGCAATCCTCCTCAAAGTCTTCCTCCACAGACCTGGTGGGATAAATGGACCGCTCAAATTGATCAATAATTTCTGGTGATCCAGATATCGAGTCCGACTCTCTCAGCAACGAAGTGAGCGCATCAATGCAGACTTTCTCCTGTGTATCAAAGACAACAGTAGAATCATTAACCTTAGTGTTCATCTCCTTCATCTTATAATGCCTAGTCAATGTCATTTTCCTAATATAACTATTCAAATCAATGAAGAGTTGGAATGAATTGGGGCCAGTATTTGGCGAGAAGGAAAGGCCCTTTTCTAACAGTGACTTGTCTGAATCCGTCAATATGATAGTTGAGAGATTGAATATATTACCACTATCTATATCTGTGGCTACTCTTCCTCTGTTTTCCTTCTTCCTCTGGACGACTCTGCCTGCCCTAACTCCTCTGCTCCTCTTTTTCCCTGTCCAGATTGTCTGTTCGGGGCCTCTCGGTCCCAAAGGGGATAGTGTCTGTCTGGGTCTCTCCCTTTCAGCCTCCCCTCCTGTCTCGGAGTCCTGTCCAAAAAATGAGCTGACCTATGGGTATTAGTAGGTTCCTTGGGCCTTGCCCCTCCACCAGTATCAGCTGACACCCCTTCCGTCCCACGCACCTCAGGTCCACCAGATCTCTCCCCAGCATCCCCAGGGAGAGGCTCGACCTCAAGGACCGAGTAACCTCCACCACTGTGGAACTGTGGGGGACCCCTATGGGGTTTCAAGTTTTAAAAATAAAAAATAAATAAATAATAAAACATCAAAGTCACATTAGATAGATTCATCACAAATTTTGTGACTTTGATGTTTATTATTTGGAAGGTAGTTCCCCTTGGGATTCTTTTATGGCGAGCTATATATCTCATGTGACAAAATATGTACTGTTTATCTCCATTCCAACAAGCTTCTTTAAGTACTTTTAGATATTTTTTATTTTTAAAACTTGAATTAAGGCATTTGTATATATGTAGGAGCACTTAGCACTTTCAGCTGAGAATGGGTGGACGATCAAAGTAATTGAGATGATTGGACTCTCTATATAATACCGGACCTCCCCCATCTCCACACTACCCTTTGAGAAAGTTACCCGAGAGTGACGAAACGCGTCAGGGAGCGTCATCACGTCAGACGCATTGACACTGACGTCATCAACGAGCGCTGGAACGGACTGATCCATGCGCACTGCTGCAGAAACTCCTATAATACGGAGCCATCTTACAGGACTCTTATACTGCAGGAGCGAATACCATCTGCTCTGGACATCTGTTTAGGAGTACGATCCTGAGACTGCAAGACTGGGACTGCCCCAAGACGTTGCAGATACGTACCGGATGGTGGTGATTATATCACAAATGCTTGATTTTATTGTACCCTTGTGAGTGCATTTTTTACCCCCCCTTTCCCCCTCCCCTCATTAAAATACAATTTTACGCTATGGGCGTGCGCTCTCTCCTCCTTTTTTCCCCCTAGATTCACTGTGGACTTGGTTTGACCACACTGAGAGCTGCCGGAGACCCTCCATACCGGAACCCACATCAATACTGAACTTATTTTTGAGGACTGGTTTTTATACTCTTTTTTCTCTGTTTTTGATATTTTATGTTGCATATTTATATTCATATATTTATTTAATTAGTTCATGGTTTATAGTTTGATTGAATTGATTATATATATATATATTATACTATATAGTTTATATTGTTTATTTAATATATACTATTATAATTTATTAATTATTAATTATTTTATATAGTTCATGCACTTTATGGTTTTGGCTTAATAGAGGCGCTGCTTTTTTCTTTTTTGTTTGTCCTATATTCAACCCACAAGCAGCAGCCTCAATTTTAAGGACATTTCTTTTAACTAATAATCCAGCATTCAGCGCTCTCCCCCTCGCCCCTGCAACCACACAACGCTAAAGTATTTCTACTTCTTATCTACATCTCTGCCACACCATTCATTTGTAATAGGTGGCTTTCTGGCTTTAATCTTCGCGAACGAGCCCGTCATCACATTTCTGCTCATGTGTGTATGTCTTATTGGAACCTTGTTGATTATTTAGGCGCAGGCGTGTATGACTTCTCATTCAATTTGAATTTCAAGTCTGAAAAAAAATATTGTTTCTCGACATGGTCTTGCATAACAATTCTTGATTTTCTGAGAATCAATCACTACTGTAGCTTTTTAATTCTACACTGGGTGGCATACTGTGATTTATTTGGGGGGGCCTGGGGTTCAAAACATTATGATGAACTGTAGAAAAAATTTCTTTGAATTGATAATCCAGCATACAGCGCTCTCTCCCTCCCCCCGCACACACACAATGCTAAATTATTTCTACTGCTTATCGACACCTCTCCCAAACCATTCATTTGTAATAGGTGGCTTTCTGGCTCAACTTAATAGTTTAATCTTCCCAAGTGTGTTCTCCCATTCCAGCGCATGCGTGTATGTCTCTTTGGAACCTTGTTGAAACGCACATGCGTATCATCACATTTATGCGCATGCGTGTATGACTTCCCATTCAATTAGAATTTCAAGTCTGAATTTATTTTTTTTAAAAATTGTTTCTCGACATGGGCTTGCATAACAATTCTTGATATTCTAAGAATCAATCACTGCTGTAGCTTTTTAATTCTACACTAGTCATGTACATACTTTATGATGTGGGTAGTATACTGTGATTTTTATTTGGGGGTGTGGGGTTCAAAATATTATAATGACCTGTAGAAAATATTTCTTTGAACTGATAATCCAGCATACAGCACTCTCCGCCTCCCCCCTCACACACACAAGGTTAAAGTAATTCTACTTCTTATCGACACCTCTCCCACACCATTCATTTGTAATGGTTGGCTTTCTGGCTTTAATATTCCCGAGTGTCATCACATTTCTGCGCATGTGTGTATGTCTCATTGGAACCTTGTTGAAACGCATAGGCGTGTTACAGTATCACATTTCTGCGCATTAAACATTATGATGACCTGTTAAAAACATTTCTTTGAACTAATAATCCAGCATTTAGCGCTCTCCCCCTCGCCCCTGCACACACACAACGCTAAAGTATTTCTACTTCTTATCTACACCTCTCCCACACCATTCATTTGTAATGGTTGGCTTTCTGGCTTTAATATTCCCGAGAGTTTCATCACATTTTTGCGCATGCGTGTATGTCTCCTTGGAACCTTGTTGAAACGCATATATCTACTTCTTATCGACATCTCTCCCAAACGATTCATTTGTATTTATTTGAATTAGCGAGAATGACTCCTCCATCCACCCCCCAACCCCCGAAGCCATTCATTAAAATCTTTGAGGTTTTGTTTACGGTAACGCATGCGCACGTGTGATAATCCTCTCTCGAATGACTCAAACACACACATTCTGGTACCAAGAGCATTTCAAGTTTAAGGGCCGGTGGTAACTAGCACCTTCAACCCCTCCCCCCACCACTTCACACACAAAGCCTTACAACGTCAATAGAAATGTTTATTCACACATTCCTGAATTTAATATGTTAATCTGATAAGCCCTTCTTGGCAACTAGTGTAGCCCACCCATAACCACTTCACACAGAAACCCAACCTCTTCTTGAAGAATCCCCCCCACACATTCAAAGTGAATTTAATTAAAGTTCAAAGAAAAAGAAAGAGACAGGGGGTGATGCAGTAAGCGGAGAAGTCACTTTTCGCCCGTTTTGTGCCAAAAATGCATACCACGATTCAGTATGCCCCGAAAACTTGGTGAAAAGAAAAAAAAACGCCAATTTTTTTGGCGGTTTTTTTCCGCCAGAGGCGCGGCGAGAAGGCACTTTGCGCCGCTACTAGCCATGTTTTCAAACCCGCTCAATTCTAGGAGCCCCGAGAAGCTTTGTGCCGCTACTCGCCACTCTAGAATTGAGATTTTCATGCAAATCCGTCTCGCCTCAAAAAGTTGGCAAGTTTGCTGGGGAGAGGCGGCGGATGAGCGGCGGAACGGCACTTAGAAAAAATCAGGCCTTTTTCCTGCCTGGGATTGATGCCGGGGGTCTCCGGAGCCGATATCCATTAATACCAGCACCGGAGGCCCCGGCATGCATCCGAGGCAGGAAAAATGCATTTAAAGCCCACTTCATTACCTTAGCGGCTAACCGCTAAAGCAATGAAGGGGTTAACCAGCCATGCCAGGTTTTTTGTGGGTAGCGGGGGTGGGTGAAGGGGGTATTTGGCCCTTGGTGGCTGTTTAGGGCTTGCCGGGGGGGTTGCAGGTGGACTTAACCCCTTCATTACCTTAGCGGTTAATACCGCTATGCTCATGAAGGGGTTAAGCCCTCCCTCTACCCACCCGAAAGCCCTAAACACCCACCGTTGGAGCTAATACCCACTTCACCCACAATAAAAAAAATACACACACACACTACAATAAATATATATATATATATATATATATACACACACACACCACTAATATATATATATATATATATATATATATATATATATATATATATATATATATATATATATATATATATATACACACACTTAGTTAAGTTATGGTGGGTAAAAAAAGTTACAAAAACCCTCCACAGCAAAGCATACAGTATAGCAAATGGAAATATTACTGTATGCTCATTTGCATGTCTTAGACAGGTCTGCAACCCCGCCTTTCACCATTATCACCAAGCACACAGCACTTCCACTGCAGCAAGGGATTCTGGGAAATGACATGCAAATGGAGACACAGTGTCACCTTTTGCTTCAAAACCATTTTTAACATGATGCATAGCCAGAAAACCCACCCACAGACAGCCGTTTCAACCTTAATGGGTCTCATAAGTGTGGGGTTGGTTAACTGTCTATGCAATGAAGCAATGAGGATGGGGTTTACCATACTTTATTTCTGGCTATGCATCTTAACCCTGGTTGTGCTCAAAGCTGTGACCATGCAGCAAGTTTAAGCCTATAGGGAACCATGTTAATAATGGTTTTGAAGCAAAAGTTGACACTGTGTGTCCATTTGCATGTCATTTCCTAGAATCCCTTGCTGCAGTGGAAGTGCTGTGTGCTGGGTGATAATGGTGAAAGGCGTGGTTGCAGACCTGTCTAAGACATGCAAATGAGCATACAGTAATATTTCCATTTGCTATATATATCCATGAATTATTGAGTCCTAGCTGTATTATAGAGTCAATCTCCTTCTTAAATGGTATCATTGGGTCTGATGTCAGCCGCTTGCAGTTGTAGAATTGTAGTAATGGCATACTCTGACTACAAACAGGAAATCTCCAACCAGCTTGGAGACGACACTAACTACAAGCGGCTGACATCAGACCCAACGATGCCGTTTAAGAAGTAGATTGACTCTATCATACAGCTAGGACTCAATAATTCATGGATCGCGGAGGAAACAGCCAAGTTCCTGATGCAAACATACCCCATTACACCGGTTATTTATATACTCCCTAAAATACACAAGTCTCTGACCAAACCTCCGGGGAGACCTATCATCTCGGCACAGGGGTCCTTGTGTCACCCACTATCATAGTTCTTGGATTTCTACCTTCAACCCATGGTGATGCTGATGGCCTCATTTGTCAAAGATACAACTGACTTCATCCACAAATTGGAAGACATTTCGTCGGTTACTGCAGATACCATACAGGTAACCATGGACGTGGGCAGTCTATATACGAACATCCCACACCAGGAGGGCATTGAAGCGATCCGTGATCACTTCAGTAAGTTTGCAGAGCACAAGGGGCCGCCACCAGAATACTTGTTATTACTGCTGGAGGTGATACTTCATAAGAACTACTTTAGGTTCGAGAAAACCTTTTATCTGCAGCTAACAGGCACCGCCATGGGGTCAAACATGGCACCGGCGTATGCCAACCTTTTCATGGATACCTATGAGAACACCCATTTGCTTACCGATGCCCCATTTGCGGACTGTATATCCAACTACTATCGCTTTATTGACGATGTGTTCCTGGTCTGGCGAGGACTGGAAACAGAGCTTCTATTATTCATAGAGTATTTAAACAAAATTCTATGTACAATAAAGTTCACAGCTAGCTACAGCACCACTGAAGTTCCTTTTCTTGATACCATTGTCTATAAGGACAATGGCAAACTCTGTACACATCTATTCCAGAAGCCCACAGATAGGAACACATTATTACATGCCACCAGCCATCATCCTCCACCATTAAAAGCAGGTCTCCCATTCGCACAACTACTACGTGTTCGGAGGATTGTGAGTGACCCCAAACTAGGGGAGTGTGCACTTCTGGAGATGGCTTCTCGCTTCCTAGAAGGGATATGATCCCAAAGAAGTTAATAAGGCACTCAAAACCAGGATCCCAAAGAGGGAGGAGCTGCTGTCACCAACAATGGGGACCACTGATTCTGATCGCTGTAAGGTGGTCAGTACTTACAGCACTGCATCTGGACATATCAAAAGGTCTATACAACAACATTGGCATATATTGGCTAATGATCGTAAGATTGGGAAAGACTTTAACGCTCCACCCCTCTTTTGTTATAAAAGAGGCAGAAATCTGGGAGATCTGCTTACACATTCTGATCCCATTGAGAAATACATGCCAGCAAAGACCTGGCTGACGAGAAAACCGGGTTCATACAGATGTCATGGCTGTACCAACTGCCAGTTTATGCAGACGGGAAGTACTTTTGCTCACCCTCAGACTGGTAAATCTACAAAAATTAAACAATATTTAAACTGTGAGTCTAAATATGTAGTGTACTTCATCAAATGCCCGTGTGGGCTCTACTACATCGGAAAGACGATGAGAATGTTGAAAGAACGTATCAGTATTCATAATTGCGCAATCAGGAAGGCACTACTGGGTGCTGAAGATGATGATGATTTAAAACACCAACGTGACGCGACACTTCAGGAACACCAACACAGTTTAGCAACTCTAAGATGTATGACCATTATACAGGCTCGTGCCCCTACCAGGGATGGCAACAGGAATAAGCTACTATTACAGCTGGAAGCTAAAGCTATCTTTGATCTAAGTACAATGACCCCAAAAGGGCTTAACGAGGATTTTAAGATAAGTTGTTTTCTTTAGGTCAGGTCCTGATGATGCCTATGGACATGTGCATGTGTGGACTAATCACATTAATTTCACTGATATGCTTCATGATATAATATCCTCTATTGTTCTCCTTTGTTTAGAAGTCTACGCATATTTATTTATTTAATTATTTGTTGACATGCAGGTTCTACTTATTGTGGTATTCCCATATGCACTTATGGTTCACATGACAGAGCACTCCATGACAGAGCATGACAGAGCACTCCACACGAGCAGAAGGAGCAGAGCCACAGAGGGTTTGATTACTGTCTTCATTTGCTTTTCCCATTAACCTTTCATTGACTGTTGTTGACTCCTGGTGCCTCTTTGCAAGCTGCTTTCTAGCAAGCTGTGTTCAACCTTTACTGTACCATTGCCCACAGTTTCTTGTGGTACTTGAACAACTGGCATTGACTTGAGTGGATTCTTGCTGCCCTGCTATTAGCTGTTTAGCTGTATTTAGCCTACACTGTATGTTTGCTATCTATTTTCAGGGGTGTCTGATTTGACCAGTTATAGGGGAAGGGAGGCTTAGGGAAGTACCTCTGGGTCCTTTTGGACCAGGGGGAATGGGCAAGATGAAGAGGTAGTCCCTCAAAACGTCGCCCCCCTAGCATACTTTCCGTTCTCCGTTTTTTGTGTATTTTCCTTGTGTTTCATGTTTTTTCCCCTTTTCCTTCCCCCCCCACCCCTCACTTTGTGACATGCCCATTTATGGTACTGGTTTCTGCAAACACATTTGATTTATTTCTGGTTCGTTTTATTATTAAATGTTTATTCTGCATTACAACTGTTTTCATCATTTAGCTATTAGACAGTACAGTAAGTGCTGGTACTTACGTAGATTTGCTAAAGCTATCTTTGATCTAAGTACAATGACCCCAAAAGGGCTTAACGAGCATTTTAAGCTAAGTTGTTTTCTTTAAGTCAGGTCCTGATGATGCCTATGGACATGTGCGTGTGTGGACTAATCACATTAATTTCACTGATGTGCTTCATGATATAATATCCTCTATTGTTCTCCTTTGTTTAGAAGTCAACGCATATTTATTCATTTAATTGTTTGTTTACATGCAGGTTCTACTTATTGTGGTATTCCCATATGCACTTATGGTTCACATGACAGAGTCTGGCTCTGCCCTCTAGTAATGTCAGTACATTCATTCCATCATGATCCCTACCACCCCCCCCACATGTATATGTCCCTGGTTTTATTATGTTTAACTTATGCATGGCACAACCTGCTTTATTTCTTTAGATACCCTCTCCCTGCTGCCCCTGACATATCAATCAGAGTTCAGACCCACTGTAGAACATGTGCGGCAGGGCACATTGGTATCCATGACAATCATGGGAAGCATCCGCAATGCACATGTGCAGGTTGTGATCGGTTACACTGACAAGGGGATATGAGGTAAGCAGCAGCCCCTACACTCCCTAATGCATTGGCACACTTCCCCTGTGACAGGGGAGTAGCTTAATTTTGATCAGACCTCTGCTAGCGCAGCAATCGTGGCAGGGGTAGCATTTGCATAGAGCAGGACACTGAGCTTAGATGCGCATGCGCAGACAGCCACAAACAGTCCCTCTGTTAACCTGCCATATACAGAGGGATTGCTATGGATGCATGTGACAGGGAGGAAAGGGTTAATACCTGATTTGCTATGCATTACTGTTGTTGCCCTGTCCCCACCTTTTTATTCCCCATGTGCAGGCCATTCCCTGTCTGCGAGGGTAAAAGACAAGATGCATTGCTTGCCATACCCTCTAACCAGCACATGATAGCAGATCTTAAATGTGAGGCAGGAGATATTTTTTTGTAAGTCCAAGCAGGAATTACTTGGACATCCAGCTGTGATATGGGTGAATGAGCTTCGGTATTTTTATGACCAAGCCTCAAAGGGTTGTAATTATTTTTATGATGTAGCCTCAAAAGGCTCCCACAGATTTAGAGTCCCCCTGTCTAAAAGAGTGTCAATTATGAAAAGACCCAGAGGCCCATAATGTAAAAATACTGGCATACTGATGCACAGCAGATGTCAGGCTAGTGACACCTTTAAGACAGAGACCAGACACAGTGGCCCCAAGAAATGGGTGTAGCCCAGGTATGCTAAGTGGCATGGGCGTCAACCTGACCTATGCGCCCTGCCCACCGGACAGCCCTTTTGACCGGTCTTATGAATTGTGGGTCACTTGGCTATTCGTGGGTTTTTTT
Organism: Ascaphus truei; assembly: GCF_040206685.1. NCBI lineage: Eukaryota > Metazoa > Chordata > Amphibia > Anura > Ascaphidae > Ascaphus > Ascaphus truei. The sequence continues at coordinate 309,081,934 of NC_134485.1, forward strand.
TCCCACGAGGGGATTGGATCCACATGTTAAAGATTGCTTTGGCCAGTCTATAACTGTGGCTCCCCATATATTTCCCAGTAGGATTCTTGAATTTTAATCCATGATGTAAAGATGCAAGACTTTGTTCCAGTACAGCAGAAACCAGTCCAGGAGTGAAGGGGTTAACAACCACATAACCACAGGACTTTTAAAACCAAGGCTGCATTTCTTGCACTGGCAAGCAAAGGACAATTTCTTTCGTTCCAAGGACAATTTCTTTAATTTCCTTATCCCAGTGAGTGTTGTTTTAAGTGTATTCTGCAGATGTCGTGTGTTTGTCTATTAAGTAAATAAATCACAATATATTTTGCAACTTGTTCTGTTCAATCAAGTACCCAGAAATATAAATGTGTTGATAAAAGTTGATGTCATCGTGACAATGCAATATACAGCTGTGTGATCAGTTAAGCAGTATGGAGGTATCTTATGCAAGCTTAATCAACACATGACATCAGAGCTGCAGGTTTTTTGTGTTATTTTAATTGGATGATGGTGATTGGTTAATTGATTCTGTGTTTGATGTATATATATATGTGGTGAACTGTGTCATTGTCCCTTTGTATCCCCCTGAGGAAGGTCCCATTCTGTAGGACCGAAACGTTGGGTTTCTGGATGTATTTTTGCTATCACTAATACACTTTGATTTTCAACATTGAGTGCTGTCTCTTGTTTACCAGTCCTTGGAACGGTAACGTATAACTACATTCTCTATATGGGACGTGCACCTGTGGCTTACCAGCACCTATTGGAGTGCCAACTGTCTTCTGACATTATATATATATATATATATATATATATATATATATATATATATATATATATAAACACATCCACACTGGGGGAAGGACTAGCACAGATAACATTCCAAGAGACACTGATTTAAGTATACCTTTTGCTTGCTTCATTCATTGTAACATCGCCGGAAGAAGAGATCAGTGTATCTCGAAAGCTCGCACAAATAAAAGCATTTCGTTAGCCTCAGAACGGTATCATCTATTTATTTTTTGATTATTGAAGCTCGGCTAACACGGTACTGATACCTCTACATGAATATATATATATATATATATTACACCAACAACCCCTATACCCCCCTAACATACAGTGCATACAGTATATGCACAGCAATGATACTATAGGCCGGCGGTGGCCCTCGGGTGTTACCCTCAAGTCTCCCCGCGGGCATGCAGTACCAATTCAGTGCCCCCCAAAAATAATTAAAAAAACAAATGGATAATAGTGCATTTGCCCTTTTAAATACATTAAGAACAATAAATACATTAAATTCACATTGCACTCACCCATGTCCGGCTGCCACGATGAAGGCCATCCTCATACTCATCACCGTCCATTCCCCCTCCGATGCTGCAAAACATAAACAAGAATAAAAAGAGCCAATGTAATGTCCCCTAACCCCTTAATCACCTTATCGGTTATTAACCGCTACAGTCATTAAGGGGTTAACCCATCCTCACCCACCACTTGGGAGGCCTAAACACCCTCCCCCACTACCCCCCCACCCTGTGAGGCCTAACCACCCTCACCCACTAACCAGACGGGAGGCCTTCCCACATACCCTTGGGGCCAATACCCCCCTCCCCCACCCCCAATAAAAACAATACACAGCCCCACAATAAACATCATTATATTTATTCAATACATAACCCACACCCTGTGCCCCCTCATAAATACATAATTTATTATTTTACATACAGGGTTAATACCCCAGGCCCACGGCAGTCCCCGGTGGCCCTGACGGGTGTCCGTAAGCCTCACAGTGGCCCAGCAACAGGTTTCAAACAGGGTCTGGAGGCCTACGGGTGGTCCACGCCAGGCGCCGTGGTCCTCCTGGTGGTCTCCGCGGGTCACCGTGGGCCACAATGGGGTCTCCACGGGTAGGCCCGCAGGTGTCTGGGGGCCCTCGGGGGGTCCCTACGGGTCCGCAGTGCCCCCACAGATGGGGCCACCGGTTCTTCCCCGCAGGTGTGCCCTGTGGACATGCCAGCCTGGTACCCGTGAGCGTCCGAGGAGACCTCAGATGGTCTCCAGAGGTCCCCGCAGACCTAAGGAACCAACCCTGTATGTAAAAAAAAAATATTATTTTTTTCCCCAAAATCACATGGTTTCACGGCCCAATCAGGGCCGTGGGAAAAATATGCTGAAAATGTGATGTCATAGGACTATAAAAGCCTATGTTGTCTCATTTTGAACCCAGACGCCGAGGAGGACGGACCTCCTGGAAGAAGAAGAGTAACGGGGCGTGGCAGCCGAAGGTAAGAAGACCCCAGAAGAGCACGGAAGAACACAGGTGAAGACACCGTTGATGCTTTGGATTACAAAAAAACCTCTTGGTTTATTTTTTTATGATTTTTTATTTTATGGGTTCCTGTTGCTGTGCGTGGATTGGTTTGAGAGCTGGTGTTCGACGGGAGTCAGTGAGTGGGACAGCTAATGGTAAGTTAACAAAAGAAATGTATATTTTTGTAACTTTTACTGGTTGTTTTTTTTTTAAATGTGATGGTATTTTTTTTTTAAATATAAATTCTTGCCACTGTATGTATGTATGTATGTATGTATGTATGTATGTATGTATGTATGTATGTATGTATGTATGTATGTATGTGTTTAGATCGATATATACATACAGGGTAAGAAATTATTTTGTAGGAAATGGTTGTTTTGCAGTATTTAAAATGTATTTTGCTATGCTGCTATGCTTTAATATGTGTGTAATGTATTTTTTATTTAGATACACTGGCGACACACTTTATTCGAGCTTGGCTAGTCCCACGAATTCGGGTATACCCGGGTGTATTGAGGTTTGTGACTGTTTTCTGCCCGAGTGCATTGAGGTATTTTCCAAGCAGGGATTGAAACATTTTATTCCCGCTGGCTGCAATACTGCACAGTATATATATATATACTGCATTACAATTCATGAATTTATGCCATCTGGTAGACACGCGAAGCATTGCAGCCTATTAAATCCTAATCATTATCATTTAACAGATCAGCCGCCCATCAGCCAGGCATGAACCCAGGCTGGGAAGGCAAATGCAACGGGGCTTGTCAGAGGTGAGGAGTGGCGCATTCCAGGTATCTCCTGTTGTATTCCAGGGGGAGCATGGAGGAAAATAGAACAGAAAAAAACAATCTAAGTGTAAACAGTATTTAAAGTGCAAAATTCAATATCTTGTCTTGGCTCGTATGTTGTACCTACTTACAAGATGTAAGTTGTATTCAAGCGTTTTAGACACACAATGGTCTCTGCTATGGATGTTGTTCTCCACTTAATGAAGCAGTCTCCAATAGTCAGCTCAGCAACCCAGTGCATGTAAAGAAAAATGATACCATAGTGCAGACCAGTATAATGATAAAACTAAACTTTATATATTTAAAATTGAACACTTACAATAAAAATGAATATATTAAGCATTGTTCACAATATTAGTGAGGAGAGAAGAGTGTGTTAGCTTCCGGCTCACCCGCCTCTTCCAATGGGACCCGGTACAGATAGCCTCTTTCCGCGACTCCACGTCTTCGGCGGTGTACTGTGTGATTTGGGCTGTATTCTCCCGTGGGCTGTTTGAGCTCCCCTTCAGCTATTCAAGCCTGGAGCTGCCTCTCGGGTGGGTGATCTCGCCTCTCTCACCGCCGGAACGTCACTTCCGCTTAGTTCCGTCGCGTCACTTCCGGGTGCGGCTGGTAGAATTTCTAAATGGCAATCACGCCTCTCTCCTCTCTCCCGTCTGGACGGCTCCCACTCTACGCGTTTCGCCAGAAAAGGGTGTGTGGCTTCCTCAGGAGTGTACCGCCCTTTGCACTTGGGTATCTTTTATATCATCCCCAATTAGTATTTAATTGAAAACAATTATACAAACATTTAAAAAACATGGTCTGCACTTGTTGTCACTTCTACCCACATACATATGGTGGAGCAATTATTTTGAGAAGCAAATTCTCTGACTGATTAAACATTTTAACCTTTTTCTTTCTCCATGATGGTTGAGGAACATATATGTTCCTAATATTATCTATACATAGAAGGGGATCAGATGGACTTTATTTATGTCCTTAATTTGGGACTAAGTCGGTTGAGGAATAATTTATTTATTTGGTCAATTTTGATAGAATTTGACTAGATCATAATTATCCTGCGGGGAATCGATTGCAACGAAAAAATGATCAAATTACAAATAGCATAGAGGAATCAAGGGAAAAAGGGGGGAGAAAAAAGATGGAAGGGAAAAATCCATATGATGAATCTCAGGGGCCTAAGAGGAATGGCAATCCTTAGAATGATATGGAAATATTAGAAATGTATACACGTATAAAGAAGTATGCACGTGTAAAAAATGGGAGCTCCATCATATATATGGATACATTTATTATCATAATTTGTACATAGGTTATCAAGAGGGGTAAATGGTCTAATCAATATACATATTCGCATATTTAGGTGATTGGGAAATACACGGCCTTTTATATATATAAAATATTAGCGTTCACATTGCAAAAATTAAAGTCAATAAATTGAATTGCCTTATACTTTACAGCACTTATTCAATATGTATCCAAAGTCTTTATGTTGATGAAAAAAAATTATCATATTTTGTATCCGTCTGGGGGAACTAGGCTAAAGTGACAACAGCGACATAAACATTTTCCATTCTCATAACTGATATTTATTGCGTGCTGTGGGAGATAGAAAGAAGGAAGAGACAACAGAAGATGGAGAAAGCAAAAGACTGGTTAATATCATCCATTATTTGTAGATCTCATTAAATTACAAAAATGGTGCCAGCTCTATCTCCATGTTCAGGCCCCTGGGGGATAGGGTCCGCAACCTGTGAATCCAAAAAGTCTCCCTCTTAATGAGTTCCAGATTGCGATCTCCCCCCCGCCAGTGGCCCGCAACATGTTCTATAGGCATGTATGTCAGACCTGTGGTGTCCCCCTGGTGCTTTTCCATGAAATGTTTGGAAAGACTGTGTGTTAGAAGAGATCTTTTAATACTGCTCAGATGTTCTATAATTCTAGTTCGTATTTGTCTCTCAGTCTTCCCCACATATTGCAGTTTACATGGGCACTCCAGGAGGTACACCACATGGTCCGACCTACAGGTCAGACTAGATTGTATAGTGAATTTCTCCCCTGTAGTATTTGATGTAAATTCCAGTTTGTCTTTGGATTTAAATTGACACGCTCTACATGTCTTACATGCATGAAAGCCTTTGTTGGATTGTAACCAGTTCTGAGGTTTAGATTTTTGTTTAAGGACACTCGGGGCCAGTGTGTTTTTTAGATTTCGCGCCTTCCTAAAGACAATATTAGGGTACTCTGGTAGTTCCTTTCCCACATACAGGGTAAGAAATTATTTTGTAGGAAATGGTTGTTTTGCAGTATTTAAAATGTATTTTGCTATGCTGCTATGCTTTAATATGTGTGTAATGTATTTTTTATTTAGATACACTGGCGACACACTTTATTCGAGCTTGGCTAGTCCCACGAATTCGGGTATACCCGGGTGTATTGAGGTTTGTGACTGTTTTCTGCCCGAGTGCATTGAGGTATTTTCCAAGCAGGGATTGAAGCATTTTATTCCCGCTGGCTGCAATACTGCACAGTATATATATATATATACTGCATTACAATTCATGAATTTATGCCATCTGGTAGACACGCGAAGCATTGCAGCCTATTAAATCCTAATCATTATCATTTAACAGATCAGCCGCCCATCAGCCAGGCATGAACCCAGGCTGGGAAGGCAAATGCAACGGGGCTTGTCAGAGGTGAGGAGTGGCGCATTCCAGGTATCTGCCAGGTACATACTGGGTATTTGCTCGAATAAAGTGTGTCGATGCAGTAGATGTAATTTTTGATGTTTGCTGTATTTTAGGTCAAGGTGAGGCTTGCTTTTTTTAGAGTGGATACATTTTGGTAGTTATATTTTGTCTGATAGTAACTATTTTTGTGAATGGTTTTGTTGAAGGATTTAAATAGTTAATTGTGTAATTGATTTGGATGGTATTTTAATTGTTTTGGGATTTGATTCATTATTGGTAATTTATTTCTGTTTACTTGATTGGTTTAAATAGTATACATGTTTGTATGGAATTGTATATTTTTTGGAATAGCTTATTGTTAACATTGATTGGCACAGTGTACATAATGCACAGATTTTTTGCATCATGTACAGCATCGACACTTTATTCGAGCAAATGCCCAGTTTGTACCTGGCAGTTACCTGGAATGCGCCGCTCCTCACCTCTGACAAGCCCCGTTGCGTTTGCCTTCCCAGCCACGGTTCATGCCTGGCTGACGGGGGCCTGATCTGTTAAATAATGATCAGGATTTAATAGGCTGCAATGCTTCACGTGTCCACCAGATGGCATAAATTCATGAATTGTAATGCAGTACCGTGTAATGCAGGACCGTGAAAACCATGTGTTTTGGCCGACAAAAAAAAAATGATGACATCAAATGATCACATGGTATGGTAGCCAATCAGAGTAAGGATGGAGTTCCCACGCTCTGATTGGCTACCATACCATGTGAGGACGGCCATGTGCCTTATCATGACGTCATCTTAAAGGCAATTGAAGCAAAGCCATTCTGATTGGCTGTGCTTTCATTCCCTTTAAGTGACGTCATCATTTTTTTTTTGTCAGCCAAAACACATGGTTTTCACGGTCCAATCAGGACCGTGGGAACCATGACGCAAAATGTGACATCATAGGCCTTTAAAAGCCTATGTCGTCTCATTTTGAAGCCAGACGCCGCGGAGGAAGGACCTCCGGGAAAGAAAGAAGACCAGGGCGTGGCCGCAGATGGGGAGAAGACCCCACCCCGCCCCGCTGGAAGGAGATAGAAGAAAGAAGAACACAGATGAAGATGGATTACAGATAGAAGACCCGTGGATTGGTTTGGATTTTTAGTTTAATGTTTATTATTTTATGGTTTATTATTTTATGGGTTCCTGATCGTGGATTGGTTCGTGAGTAAGCTGCGCAACGGGAGTCGGTGGGGGCAAGTAATGGTAAGTGAACTACAGTAAAGAAATGTATTTTATTTAACTTGTTAATTTTTTCAAAAGGTTTTTTAACATGTGTATTATTTTTTTTGTGGTATATCATTTCTTGCCACTGTATGTATGTATATATGTCTAGAGAGATATATACATACAGTACAGGGTAAGAAATGATGTTGTTTTAAAAGCTGGATTAGATGTGTTTTAAATTTTTTTGTGTATGCTGCTACAGTATGCTTTATTGTGAGTTTAAAGTATTTTAAAATTAGATAGATGTATTCCTTGGTATTGTATTGTGTGTTTGAGGAAGGTCAGGGAAAGGCTTGGTTTGTAAAGGTTGTATTTTTGTCGGTACTTATATTTTTTGAAAGGCTTAATTGTTCTGCTCTAGGCGTGAATTTGTTAATGGTTTTATTGTTTGGGATCTAGTGTGAATTGTTTAGGGATGTAAATAATGAGTGCTAATTGAGTTTTGTTTACTTGGTTGATTAATTTGCAGAATGTATATGGTGCATAGATATTTAGGCATCATTTATATTGGAATGTAAGTTGTTTAAATGGCTTTTCAGAGGTTTAGTGATGATTTAGATTGAGAGATCAGTTATGAATATTAAAGGAAATTGATTTTAATTTAGTGTGTATGTATGGAGAAGTGTTTGGTTGTAGGACAGTGCTTTTGATAACCCTTCTACATTTATTTGTACTGTATATTGGTTTATCATGGGTGTGTGTATATATATATATATATATATATATATATATATATATATATATATATATATATATATATATATATATATATATATATATATATATATATACACACACACAGTATATATATATATATATATATATATATATATATTTGCATGATGAAGCCACAGTACAAATTCATGGGTGAGGGTGGGTATCGGGCCTGTGTGGCTTAACCCCTTAATCACCTTTGCGGTTATTATCTGATAAGGTGTTTAAGGGGTTAATTGATATCTGAATGTAATTGCAATGTATTGGCTTTGTATTTGCTATGTATGTTGTGGACATGACAAGGATTTTGCTGGCAACGGACACTTCGTATTGATGAGGTCAGTAGTACTTTATTTATTTGTATTTGCTAGTTAATGTTTTTAATAATGGGCAATTAATCTATTATCCATATCTGGATAATAGTTATTTTGCACATTATTGTACTGTAGGTGTTGGGGGGGAGGGTGTATGTATTGAATGTATAGGCCAGGTTTATTTTTTTTACATTCAGGGTTTGATTCCGTGGTTTTGCTTGGGGCCTATGGAGACCACCTGTGGGTATCCTCGGGTATCCCAAGGGTATCAGGCTGGTGGTTCCACGGGTGACACATGCGGGGATGATGATGTGTGGTCCCACTTCTGTGGGGGCACCGCGGACCCGTAGTCTGCGGGGATGACGATGTGTGGTCCCACTTCTGTGGGGGCACCGCCGACCCGTAGGTGCGGGGATGATGGTGTGGTCCCACTTCTGTGGGGGCACCGCGGACCCGTAGTGAGCACCCGTGAGTTCCCCAGACCCCCGAGGGAACCACCCGAGGCCCCGCAGACACATGTGGGTTTGACCCGTGGCTCCCAGACATCCTTGGGCCTACCGTGGAGACCCAATTGTGGCCCACGGTGACCCAAGGAGACCACCTGGGTGCCATGGTGCTGGCAGGATCCACCAGCAGGCCTCCAGAACCTGTGTAAAAAGGGCTGCTGGTAAACTGTAGGTCTGTCCAGGTGCCCTGCCAGCGCACCGGGGACTAGCGTGGGGCTGCGTTATGAACCCTGTATGTAAAAGGATAAATCTTGTATTTATGGGGGGGCACAGGGGGTGGGTAATGTATTTAATAAATATAATGCTGTTTATTGTGGGTCATTGTACTGTTTTTATTGTGGGTACTGGGGGTGGGGTGTTTCCCCAACGGTATGTGGGTAGGCCTCCCTTGTGGGTACTGACTGGGTGGTTAGGCCTCATGGGGGGGGGGGGGTTAGTGTGGGAGGGTATGTAGGCATCCCGAGTGGTGGGTGAGGGTGGGTTAACCCCTTCATGACTGTAGCGGTTAATAACCGCTATGGTGATTAAGGGGTTAGGGGACATTACTTTGTATGTTTTAATTTTTGTGTCTGTTTTGCAGAAGCGGAGGGGCCATGGCCAGGGTGGGGGGGGGGGGTAATGGTATGTGGGTAGGGGGTGAGGGTGGTTAGACCTCACAGTATGCACATTGTGTCCCCCCCCTCCCCACATTTACATACACTGCACTGCAGGGAGGGAGATTTACTGGTAACAGAAACATCTCTCTGTCTTCAGTGTAATCTGTTTAAAGCCCCCTCCCCCCTAATGTGTGTTTATGTAAAATCTCTCTCCCTTCAGTGTAATCTGTTTAACAGAAACATTAGGGGGGAGGGGGCTTTAGGCCTTTACATCTCTCTGCCTTCAGTGTAATCTGTTTAACAGAAACATTAGGGGGGAGGGGGCTTTAGGCCTTTACATCTCTCTGCCTTCAGTGTAATCTGTTTAACAGAAACATTAGGGGGGAGGGGGCTTTAAACAGATTACACTGAAGGCAGGGAGATACAGGGAATGTACTGTATTGTTCATCATGTACATTGCAATGCTGTGTATAAAGTATAAGGTTTTTTTTACAATTAGATAGATGTAATCCTTGGTATTGTAAGGGTTAGCTTTGGTTTTAAATTGTGTATTCTGGTTGGTACTTACAGTATATATTGATTTTTGTTTACTTGATTGATTAAAATAGTTGACTTGTTTGGAAGTGTTTGTATTTACTGGTAGAGTAGCTTGCAATTATATTGTTAATATTCATTTGCAGAATGTATATGGTGCATAGATTTTATGCATCATTTATACAATGTAAATGCAATGTACTGTGTGGATTGGAATGTTATGTTTTATATTGTAAAATCAGTTAGGATTATTAAATGGATTATTATTATTGTCTGTATAGAGAAGCGTTATTTGTAGGACAGTATGATTTTGATAACCCTTCTACATGTATTTGTATATTGGTTCATCATCTGTGTGTATATATACTGTATACATCTATATCTATATCTATATCTATATGTATACAGTATATATATATATACACAGTATATACTGTATATGTATAGGGATTGTTATTATATATATACTGTATATATATCCAGTATATATTTATTTCTCTTCATGTATTTATTTATTTAGATTTATTTATTAATTGTGGAGCTGCTGTGCGTGATTTTTTTTATTGGGGGTGAGGGGAGTGTTTGGCCCTTGGTGTGAGTTTAGGACTTGCAGCAGCAGCACAATTAATAAATAAATCTAAATAAATAAATAAATAAATGAATATAAATAAATACATTTAAAATACATTTTTATTGATAGTGTAGATGTGCAGAGGGTCTCCAGAGCAGAACCGCACTGGTTTCAGGTCTGGGGAACCCCTGCTCTTCGAGATACAGGCCCCTTTAGGGGGTGCCGGTATCCCTCTGCTCTGCTTGGTTTACAGGCCGCGATCACGTGTCGGGCCCTTTAAACCAAGCAGAGGGATACCGGCACCCCCTAAAGGGGGCTGTATCTCGGGGAGCAGGGGGTCCCCAGACCTGAAACCAACGCGGTTCATCTCCGGAGACCCCCTGCACATGGGGGTACCTTTGGTGGTCACATATAACCCACACCTAGGAGCCCTACGCAAGATCGCCAGGAAACTACAACCCATCCTCCAGGAAGTGGAAAAAGAAGTTATATCAGTGGCGCTCAACACTGTAATGATCAAAGCAATTCTAATAGATATTATAAAATATATATTATAAAATATACAACCAGAGCCACGGAAATCGCCCGTCCGATTGGATGCTCCACGTGGTAAGGGTAAACATGTAAATATACAAAGAAATCAAATCATAGCATAATACTGTAAAACATACACATACATAAACAAACAACACTTAACAAACGCTGAGAACAACAGGTAACTACTCACAATAGCATTTAATATGGCATATCATTAATATCATAAAATACACTTATTACACATAAAATAGTACATAAAAACATATATTAGGTTCAGGCAAGATTCTCCAACTCGGGTGGGGGTACCTGCTTAACGAAAACAGGTGTAATCAGGCAATGGATAATTCAAAGAGTATCCCCTCTTATGGATAGCTGCTGTTGCTGCTGCTGCTGCTGCTGCTGTTGTTAACACCTGGGCTGTTAACAACAGCAGCAGCAGCAGCAGCAACAGCAGCTACATTTCTCTGACTCTGGCCATAAGATGAACGATCTGAGGGTTGCCATACTCAAAGGTAATCTTAAAACCCCGAAAGAGAGACGGTTGCATGAATACAAATTTATGCAACTGTTCGGGACACTTAGCAGTGGCCTAAACAGAGATCGAAATTTTATGAGTCATTACTGACACTAGCGAACTCTCTTCCCATGAGCGCTAAAGGCCATGTATGTACATACTGTGCTATATGTATGCACACACAGCTGTCTCTCACACATACTAATACTCCTTATTTTTCCATCCCTATACACCAATAGGGACCACATAGTATCCACACACAATTTTAGTTGTGCTACAAACTCTCACATTTCCACACCCACCCACACCATTTATATCCCCCTCTCACTCCACACACACACCTTGTGTAGAGCACAGTTTATACTGTGGGCTCTCCATTCATTTTTATTCACACTGATACACATACACACTCTTTCTTCACTTGCTTTCAGTTACCCTTTGACACCTCCAGCCATAAATCTCATCCACACCGGGGGAAGGACCAGCACAGATAACATTCCAAGAGACTGTAGTAACAACAAAAACACATAGAAGTTCCTCCTTGAATGCATTCAAGGAGGAACTTCTATGTGTTTTTGTTGTTACTACAGTCTCTATCCTCTTTTGCACCTGATTTTGGTTGTACTTTACTTTACATTACTCTATGCATGATTGTGCTGATGCGGGAGCCACCCTTCCCCTTCCCCCTCCCCCTCTTTCCCACTACTTGATTTACTAACATTCCAAGAGACACTGTTTTTAAGTAATCCTTGCTTCATTCATTGTAACATCGCCGGAAGAAGAGATCAGTGTATCTTGAAAGCTCGCACAAATAAAAGCATTTCGTTAGCCACAGAACGGTATCATCTATTTATTTTTTGAGATATATATATATATATATACACACACACACACACACCATAATACTGAGTTAAGTTATGGTGAATATATATATATATATATATATATATATATATATATATATATATATATATATATATATATATATATATATATATATATATATATATATATATATATATATATATATCAAACACACAGAGTTGGTGCCGCAATCAAAACCATCCCCCATAGATCAAAATAAATCACTAGGTCAGATGTAGGGGTTAAATTTACCCTCTGGCGGTGCTAACAACCCAATATGATATACGAACACAAAAAGAAAAAAAGAGGGTTTGTTGAAAGCACACAAAATATGTGAAAGTACAAAATGGATTTTATTGGCAAAACAAAACACAAAAATAATATTAAAATATACCTAAACACATACTAAATGAACACTGCTGAACCAAAGAATACACAATAAAAATGTAGAGACCCAAAATATGTAACATGCAAAATACATAGGTATGATAATGCAAATCCAGGGGGAAATAATTTCCCCTGGAAATGCAATGGAGATCGGCCGATCAGCAACACATGATAATACAAATGACTGGAAAAAAAAACAATATCTACACAAACCCAAGTAAGCACAGAAAAAAGAGCAACAATGAAAATATAATGAATCAATACCCTAGATGCTGTGTAGCCAGGTGGTGGCTAAACCCTGGCAGTTATAAAAAAAGAGCCAGAGAAAGACAGAAAATAAATGTCTAAAATATGCAGAGGTGGGGTCCCCTCAAAGACTAAAATGGAAACAATGAGTCAGCAGATAAAACAAGGGAGAAAAACATGAGAAAATAACTCCCTAATGACACAGCTAGGTGTAACTGATATAAGCTGTGGTAGACAAAAATGATAGTGTCCCAAAGGCTACCGTGGAGCAAGGAAATGTCCTGATACTTCCTATGACGCTGCACCAGACATACAGAGGAGAAGGGGAGTCCAAGACAGAGGTAAGTAAGAGGCAATCCAAGCCCCCGACATTTCTTTGCAATGTATTGGCTATGTATTTTGTTGGCAACGGAGGACAGGGAATTTGCTGGCGAAGGGGCTTCATATTGATGAGGTTAGTAGAACTTTATTTATTTTATTATGCTAGTTAATGTGTTTAATAATGGACAAATAATCTATTATCCATATCTGGATAATAGTTATTTTGCCCATTACTATACTGTATGTGTGTGGTGGTGGTGGTGGGGGGTGGGGGGTTATTTATGTATTTAAATTTATAGGACAGGTTTATTTTTTTTACATACAGGATTGGTTCCTTAGGTCTGCGGGGAACTCTGAAGACCACCTGAGGTCTCTTCGGACACTCACATGTACCAGGCTGGCGTGTCCACGGGGGACACCTGCAGGGAAGAACTGGTGAACCCATAGGGACCATCCGAGGGCACCCAGACCCCTGTGGGAACCACCCGAGGCCACTCAGACACCTGTGGATCTGACCCAGACACCCGCGGACCTACCCGTGGAGACCCCATTGTGGCCCACGGTGACCCGCAGAGACAACCTGGCGGACCACGGCACCTGGTGGGGACCACCCGTAGGCCTCCAGACCTTGTTTGAAACCTTTTGCTGGGCCATTGTGAAGCTTACGGACACCCGTCAGGGCCACCGGGGACTCCCATTGGCCTGGGGTATTAACCCTGTATGTAAAATAATAAATCATGTATTTATGGGGGGGCACAGGGGGTGGGTTATATATTTATTAAATATAATGATGTTTATTATGGGGCTGTGTATTGTTTTTATTGTGGGTACTGGGGGTGGGGGAAGGGGGTATTGGCCCCAAGGGTATGTGGGAAGGCCTCCCGCCTGGGTAGTGGGTGAGGGTGGTTAGGACTCACGGGGTGGGGGGGTAGTGGGGGAGGGTGTATAGGCCTCCCGAGTGGTGGGTGAGGGTGGGTTAACCCCTTACTGACTGTAGCGGTTAATAACCGCTAAGGTGATTAAGGGGTTAGGGGACATTATATTGGCTTTTGTTAATCTTGTTCATGTTTTGCAGCATCGGAGGGGGCATGGACGGTGATGAAGATGAGAATGGCCTTCATCGATGCAGCCGGACATGGGTGAGTGCTATTTGTATTTATTGTATTTTTTATGCTTTATGTATTTTAAATTGGCAAATTCACTATTATTCATATGTGGATAATAGTTATTTTGCGCATTACTATACTGTATTTATTGAAAAGTATTTATGTGTTTAATTTTTTTGAGGAGGCACAGAATTGGTACTGCAGGCCTGCAGGTAACACTGCAGGTAACACCCGAGGGCCACCGCCAGCCTATAGTATCATTGCTGTGCATCCCAAAAATGTATTATGTACTGGGGGTATAGGGGTTGTTGGGGGCACAGGGGTGTATGTTGTTTATTGCAATGTTTATTGGGGGCAATTGTCCCCAATAAACATGCTATTATGCCTTAGCGGCTATCTGCTATGGTAATGAAGCAGCTTTAATGTATTTTAATAATATTGTGCGGGAGCAGGTGGTCTACTGAGCTGAACCACATTGATTTCTGCTGCCCGAGTTACAGGCCCTGTTGTTGGGCATCAGTGCCAGTGTCGCCGCCATATTTATAGCGGGCACATCGCGTGTGGGACGCTATAAAGATGGCAGCGACACTGGCACCTGATGACCCATACCGGGGCCTGTTACTCGGGAAGCAGGGGTCCCTGATTCACAAATCAATGCGGTTCACCTCAGGGGACCCCTGGCTCACAGAACACTATTATTAAAAATACATTCATGCTGCTTCGTTACCATAGCAGATAGCCGCAAAGGTAAGGAATTATTGTTTATTGATATGGGTGTTTTATTCATAGTGTAGATGTGCAGAGGGTTCCCGAGATACAAGTCCCTTTATGGGGTTCCGGTATCCCTCTGCTTTGTTTACATTCCGCCGTCACGTGATCGGACCTTTAAATGCAGAGGGATACCGGCACGTCATAACGGGGACTGTATCTCAGGAAGCAGGGGGTCCCTGGACCTGAAACCAATGCGGTTCAGCTCCGGAGACCTCCTGCACATGTACACTATGAATAAAAATGTATTTAAATGATTTTTTAATGTTGCAGATGTTTGCGCCGAGAGAGTGGCGGATCTCTTTCGGCTGCAGACACATCTCGGCAGGGGACGGCTTATCGGCAGTATCTCGCCAGGAAACTGTCTCGCCACCAGCTACTCGCCATGTTTGTCAATGTTGCTCTCGCTGTGATTCGCCAGGGATTCGGCCCTTCCTGCATAAAGCGAGGGCAACACACCAAAATCATGGCGATTTCAAACATCTGGTGAATGCAATTTTTTGCCACTTACTGCATGACCCCCATATTCTGAATCATGTTTTTGATAAGTTACCAATTTTTGCCATTCTTTCTTTTTCTTTGAGTGGTGTGGGGCTGTTTCAATGATGATCGTGAATTTAAAGAATTTTTTTTATTTTATCAGGATGAACAATATAAATAATCATGAAAAAATACAAATTGTATCTTTCTAATACAAATTCTATCTTTATCTTCTTTGTAACAGTAGCACCTGTCATCACTTCAGCAGCTACCTGACATTGACATCATGAAAATGGATAATCATGGAAGAATGAAAAATATAAATAATCATGAATAATACAAATGTATAATAATTAAAACAGTAATACAAATTTTCAGTCTTTATCTTCTTCGTCATGGCCGCTTTGCATTCTGTAGTTCATTGAGAGAGGGTGGGTTTTGTGTAAATTATGACTGTTGATACACTATACACACAGTTCACTAATTTTACACATGATAACCCCTCTCCCCCCGCCCATCCTTTTTTAGTGCATCTCTCTCTGAATAGAAAAGAAAAAAAATGATTGCAGTTAAGTGCATATAATGGCATTGTGTACAGTATCACTACTCCATATTGTACTATGCAGTTACTACTGTCATACTACTGTATACTGGAACTCTATACTACATTATAACTTCTGTATAACTACTGTACAGTACTTTGAAACAAGATTTGTAGTGAAGCTCTGAAAATAAAATAAAAAAATGAATAAATTAAAGTGCATACAGTATACTATAAAACAATTTGTGACATACCTGTATCATACTTGGTATACCTGTACTTAACATACTTCAGTACTGTACTGTACCTTACCTTCCTGATGCATGCCCATTACGCTCTATCACAATGGGCAACACAGTCACAATATGATCTTATATTTATTACATCATTCGACGGTGAACATTGTTCCAAAAACTCAGTATACCATCCGCCAATTCATCCTTTTTTGAGGGTTTCACCACTTTTCGGATATGATCCTTCAGCTGATGCCATACCATTTCGATAGGATTGAAGTCTGGCGATCTGTCATTGGAGGGGGAAAAGAATGAGAATTAGTTAAAGAGATACACAGTAAATAGTGTATAAAATGAGAAACGGTTACCGTACTTTCTCCGCTGGCGTCTTAACCAGTTGATACCGCTGGCAAGCATATGTGCAACAACGCACTATGTTTGGGATCATTGTCCTGGAAGAACCGGTGACCATCTGGGAATTCACGTGTGATGTATTCCACAATCTCGAGCATTATTTTCTCTTGAAAATATACTTTATTCATGATTCCTGTAACAAGAAAAGAAAAGTGCTCAAAATACTGCACACTAGTACAGTACAGTGCATAAGGCTACAGCATGTGACTTTGTGCATTATTTTACCGCCAAAGATGATGATGCATCCTGGTCCACGCCTAGAGATGGCACCCCACACATGCAGCTTCACTTGGTGTTTTGGATGCGGCTTCATAGATATGCATCCTTTTTTGTGGAATGCAAAGGTGGCAAGTGTCTCAAGCGATACAGTTGACTCGTCAGTAAAGATGTAATCCTGAAACGTTTCGCCACTTTCGATCCATGCCCATGCCTGATCCACTCTTTTGATCTTGTTGATGTACCGTATCATAGGGTAGGTTCTATAATGACAACGAATAATGTTATAGGTACTGTACAGTTACTTAAACCACACTTTTACCTACTGTACTGTCCAGTACTACCTCACACATCAATTTTTCCATCCCATTCTGCGTCTCATCTTCTTGATGCTGCCCTCAGATGCGGTTATATTGTGATTTTTCTCTAGAGCGTCCTTGACCCTTGTGGCACTCCTCTCATCATTCTCTTTACTTATTGGGTCAACCAGAAGAGTTGTCGCCCTTCAGTGTGTAAAGGAAAAACAACAATTAGTTACAGTAGGCCTCCAGTACATACTGTACTGTACTGGATTACTGGCAGCTTTAGTCATCTGTGATGCTCCATCATTTATGCTCAGGCCTACATTACGGCGAAATATATATAATATACAGCGATATAAATTATATATATAGCCTATAGGGAACCATGTTAAAAATGGTTATTGAGGCAAAAAGTGACACTGTGTGCTCATTTGCATATCATTTCCCAGAATCCCTTGCTGCAGTGGAAGTGCTGTATGCTGGGTGATAATGGGGAAAGGCGGGGTTGCAGACCTGCCTAAGTCATGCAGATGAGCATACAGTTGTATTTGCATATTTGCTTTCCTGTGGAGGGTTTTTGTCACTTTTTTAACACACACACACACACACACACACACACACACACACACACACACTTGCTAGGAACAAGATTCTGTTAAAAACAATAAGCCATTTAACCAGTAAAATTGCTATTACAGTACTGTACGGTAAAGAAAACATATTGAAAGTACTTTACTTACGCAGTAGTAACAGTTGGTGTCTGCTTGACATTTCTGGCCTTACCGTGGGCATGATACTGTAGTGCCCACAGTTATTCTAACACAAACCAGTGGCAAAAAGACCCAGGTACATGCCTTTAACAAGACCAAGCATTTCTGCATTTATTAATGGTCCATCAGATTAAAAGCAGGGGTCCCTGGCAGTCCCATTCAAACTGAATGGGACTGCCAGGGACCCCTGCTGTGTTAATCCTCTGGGTCATTAGTCAATGCAGAAATGCCTTAAACTTGCCTTAAACTAGCCAGGTTACACCCACCACATACCCAGTATGTAACCGGGCTAGTTTAAGGCAAGCTTTAGAATACACATGGTCTCATCTGTAGCTCACGGTAGCTGCTGGTACAACGAGGCCAGAAGTACTTAACCAGCGTTGAATCCCTGAAATTCGGTGTCCTCTTGTACATATCCTGTATTCTCATGCTGAGATCCTTAGAAATCTTTTTTCCCCGGCATTGCTACATTTACTGTAGAAAGAAATACAAGCACAATAATGTATATTCAATGTGTATTCAATGTGCAGTGAATCAAAAAAATGGATGGTGTATTTATACTTTAATGAGTCTCATTACAGTACTCCCACTTTTAACACCTGCACCACAATCACAATAGGGACACAGTATATAAAAGGTGACTCAAATTGCATAGCCTACCATCGCTGACCTGTATCTGAATTTGCCCATGTCCAGATACTGCATTGTGCCATCTGCTTCCATGGGTCAACCCCGATTCAATGGACGCAGGAACCCACTCTCTTCTACCGTGCCTGCCGTGCCGAAAAAGGAAAAGGCGGAAGCCTTTTCCAAGCCAAAGCCAAAGGCCAAGGCTAATAAAGAAAGCCTTCTGATGACTCCAAAGGCTAAGAAGCCTGGGCCTTATAATGTCAAGAAGAAATTCGCTGATGTAGAAAGAACTCAATACCAATGGAAGCCACCCATCGATGACGCTGCTCTCCCAGGAACCCCCAGGCCACCTGCACCCATCGACAACACTGCTCTCCCGGGAACCCCCAGGCCACCTGCTCCAGCACCCCTTCCCTATGATGCTCTGCTTCTGGGAGCCCCTACCTCATCTGCTCCAGCACCCATCCACTCAGATGTCTACAGCACTCCTTGCACAAGATCCAGCTCATTCGCCTTCATGCTGAATGGGTTAAGTGTCGATATCCCTGAGAACTCTATGGTGGTAAAGATAAATCTTCTTTTAGAGACCATGCTAAATATGGATAGGCAGATGGAGAAGGAGAAGATGGATAAGCGTATTGAGAAGATAGAGACTGACATAGCGGGGATACATAGTTTGATTGGAGTTCCTGCCCCTGTATGTCGGATGCAGGAGAAGGAGGGTGGCATGGATTTGACATTCACCCTTCCATCACCAAGCGCACCTCCTCCGTCTGAGGAATATGTGTCCATGTATGCTATTGACGCCGACGCCGACATGACAACCCCGTCAAGACCACGCCAGGAGATGACAACACAGATAAGGCGACTAAGACAGGAGGAAAGCATCTTCCCAGACCACCTACAGACGAGACCATGACTATTCTAAAGCTTGCCATAAACTAGCCGTGTGTAACCTGGCTAGTTTAAGGCATTTATGCATTGACTAACTCACCCATAGGATTAACACAGCAGGGGTCCCTAGCAGTTCCATTCAGTTTGAATGGGACTGCCAGGGACCCTGCTGTTAATCTGATGGGCCATTAATCAATGCTGGGTCTAGTTTAAGGCAAGTTTAAGGCATGTATCCAGCATCTACCTGGGTCTTTTTGGTGATTGCCACTGGTTTGTGTTAGAATAGTCGCAGTCTCTGCTGTACCCTCACCCGCTCGACCTGCCCCAGCAAGTCAGGGAGAAATAGGATTACAAGTGCTGGTATAGCCCAGCGATATGCCATGTACATCTTCAAACACCACTTATGTTACAAGGTGTACTGCAGGTGGACCCACAATGTGAATTACGAAGGGAGATGCGTCAAAAAGGCTCTTCCTGAAAATTTAAGGAGAACAATTGTGGAGTAATTGCGGCGATATTTTACAATTACCGATCATTTAATGAGAATCGTGAGAGACACCATAAATGACATTTTGAGGCACACAAGGGCTCATCCCTGGATGTACAGACTGTTGGGGATAGAATTCGCTGCGTGATTGTTCGCCTGTTCAAAAGTTTTAAATTAATGTTTTAACTTACTTTACTTATTTTTTCATTGTGTCACCTTTTATAAAAAAAATTAGTGTTTCTAAAACATTTCTAAACACTTTCTAAAGGCTACAAGAATTTGCATGAATGGCTCGGGGGGGTTGATGGGGAACTGCTACTGTCGAAGTGTGTGCAGGATTAGTTAGTAAACACAAGAATTTTCATAAATTGCTCGGGGGGGGGTGTATGGTGTCTCTTGTTCACATACACGCATGCGCATAAATGTGATGGCAGACATATGCGTTTCAACAAGGTTCCATGAGACATACTGTACTGAATACTATAGGCATGCGCATTAAATCAAAACAGTATTAAAACAATACATACAGGTATAGAATACTCATACTGTAGAATAAATACATACAGTATAGCATAAAAGATAATATTTTTTTATTTTTGGGGTTTATTATACTGTATGTAAAAAAATATTGTATACTGTATGAAAACAGCAGCATACTGTTTAAGAATTTCTATAAAGCTCAGTTATTCTATCCTAATCAATAAAAATGGCACTGTCACTAAATTGTTGCCTCAAGTATTTGGATTTTTAAATCAGATTCATCAATGCGCAAACTACGTTACAAAAAGCGATATCCATCAAAATCCCTCCATTTGCCGTTCTCCGCTTGATGACAAAGTTTCTTTGCTGAGGAAAAATAAAATAATTACTGGTACCGTAGTACTGATAGATTGTTCTATTGTTCAACATTTATACCATAATGTTTTAACTCCAAAAAATATAAACCGTTGAATATTTTTTAAATTGTTTCATTGTGCAACCTTTTATAAAAATGTCAGTGTTTTCTAAAACATACAGTAAGTACTGTACAACATTTCACATACTTTAATGGTTGGTTAAAATTAGTCAGTCCCCTAAAGAAGTTCCCTCAGTCAGTCCCCACAATAATTTTCTCGGGGGGCGTCTCTTGTTCACATATAGTCGCGGCCACCTTTATTCTCAAGCGGCTTACTCCCCGGTATTTTTTTAAACCCGGCGGAGCGTGGCTTTTTTTTTTTCATGTTCCCGCGCCGCGGGCGCTTTCAATGATAAGCGCCATTAGTGCTTATCTGTTGAAGTGGCCGCCGCGTGGGAAACCGCGTTTAAATTTAAAAAAAGCCCGGCAAGCTTTAGAATAAGCTTGGCCGGGACAGTACACCCATGCTCCTAAATGGGCTGACACGCATATGCGTTCCAATGAGACATACAGTGAGACACACACACACACACACACACGTCACTGGTGTGGGTGCAGATCCTATAATGAAGAATAAGCAATAAGATACCGTTTGGAAACGAATTCAGCAGGCAGCACTCCAGAATTGAACAAACAATTGTATTGAAAAAATAAACACAAAACCAACCTTGACAAAGGTCCCATTCGTGGACCGAAACTTTGGTTTTGTGTTTATTTTTTCAATACACTTGTTTGTTCAATTCTGGAGTTCTGCCTGCTGATTTAGTTTCCAAACAGTATCGTACCATATCTATATATTTGACAAATCACCCAAAAATCTACTCAATCCAACCAAAAAAATCTACTCGCCACCTAGTCCCGCCCCCAACCCCGCCCCTAATCCCACCCCCAACCCCGCTTTAAAATAAAATATATAAATAAAATAATTAGTCCTTGTTACACGTGTGTACGTGTACACGTGTGTGTGTACACGTGTGTGTGTACACGTGTGTGTGTACAAATGTCAGATCTAGAAATAAAAGCCATGTGTTTATGACTAGTTTCCTGAACCCCTTAACCAGTGTCTGGACGTCCCCACTTCACAATATCTAAAGCAGCAATCCCGCCTGGGATCTTACCTGATCCGCAGTACCTCAATGTCCAGGTACCCTCATTCCCACAATGTTTTACAATGGAGGGGAGGTGTTCCCTACCTGTCTTTTGGGTGAGGGAGGGTTTCGATGTCTTCCGTGTGAAGCTTGAGTCAGATCTGGAAGAAAGCAGTATAGGTTATTTTGGTGTAGTATAGGGCAGTTAAGATATATAGGGTAAATAAGATATCCAGAGTGAGGGTGAGAGTGTGGG